>NW_016819072.1:81433-112216 GCF_001698545.2 Rhinopithecus bieti
CTGGAATCAGGCAGTGAGAGAGTGGTTCTCAGGTCCTGGTCCGTCCGCGGCGTTGAAGCAGGAGGAGGTTCCTCAATCCTTAGAGGCCTGAGGAGGGGTCTCCTCCCGGGTTTCGGCACCAGCTGATTTGCTTTCTAGGAAACTGATTTGCTTTCCAGGAAACTGATTTGCTTTCTAGCCTCACCAGGGCGAGTATTAAAGGACCAGCGAGTAGGCCAGGCTAGGAGCAAAACTGCAAATTTATTTTTTGGTCAGCCAGCTTTGTGGGGAGGGGTGAGGTCCGTCGGTCTCCAGCAGGGGAGGCCGGGGGAGTCACCCGGTGGAGCTCTCGGGCGAGGTTCCTAAAGCAGTCCCAACAGGAGTGGGGGCTGAGGAAGTTCGCGCAGCGCGCCTGCCGGGAGCGGCTTTTATGTCCTGGGCCTGGGAGTGGGAGGGCAGTCGGTGGGACATAGGCTGGTTGGGAGCTGGGCGGTAGGCATGGCTAGGCGGGTTCCGGTTTTTCTCCGTCAGAGGTCGGGTTGCGCCTGCGCAGTCAACCCCTGTCTTTCCCGGGTGCAGGAAAGTTGACGGTGAAGAACCCGGAACTGCGCCATCTTGCCTCCGTTCGTCCAAACACCAACAAGGCATTATTTAATTCAATCAACTCGTATTGAAGGCCTTTGATATGCCTGGCACTGTGTTAAGATTATAAAGATGAATTAGACACAGATCCCTTCTCTTTGGAGTGAGGGGAGAAGTAAGGAGATGGAGAAATAAAACATAGATTAATACAGTTACCTGGTGTATCACAAAAAGTCCTGGCAGTATACTGGTGGTATACTCAAAATTAATCATTGAGGATAATTTAATAAAGAAATTATTTACACAGGTGTGGGCAAAGGATTAAGGAAACCAGTGAGAGATGGTGAAGCAGCCTCCTCTCCTTACCATCTAGGCTGAAGGGGCAAGGGAGGGGGCATCTCCTGAACTTGGTAAGAGCTATACCCATAGGAAAGTGCCAGCAGGTAGGACCCATGACTGCTTTTGGGAGACAGCCAGGGGAGTATAAGCATCCCAAGTACTCTCTCCCTCTGCCTTCCAGTCTCGTGCTGGTATCTCCCACTGCAGAACCCAATGAGTAATCAGAGAATGGAGCTGATGTGGTACTCAGAGGTCAGCCCTCAGTACCACCTCCAAGGCAGAGAGCAAAGCAATGGGTTTTGGTATCATATTTGCCCTGAGATACATATAAAGTATTAGGATAACAGAAATCAATGGTTTGTTGTAATTTAGAGACAAGATTGGAGAAAAGTTTCTATAGTAGTGGCATTTCAGTAAGACCTTGGATGATGAGTAGGGGATTTTCTAAGAGGAAAATGAGGTGAAGAATGAGAATGAGGCGTGTCTGTCTCTCCCTCTCTCTCTTCAGAGTTCCCTTTTTCATCATCTGTTATGCAGAGAGCAGGAGTAGGGGGTGGATTACACAGAACAAAGATCACACGAATGAAGGTATAGACTGTGCTTTGGAAAATCTTGTAGTCTGGTGTGACTGAACCCTAGGGACTTGGTGGTGAGGAAGGAACACAAAGTATGCAAAGTGGCATGAGAAATCTCTAATGGCCATGCTGCTGAGTTTAAACTGTATTTTCTAGGCCAGTGGATCTCTAAATGTAATTCCCAGACCAGCAGCATCAGGCTCACTGTGAAGCAGGAACCAGGGTGATAACTCCTAGCACTGCATTGCATTACATCTTACTTTGCCTCACTTCTCTTTTTGTTTCTCCTTGGGCTTGGACCTCCAAAATTATTAATATGTTAATCTTTGCATCCAGCTCTGCGTTTTAGATCTGATCAATAAAAATGACCCAGTCGATATAAAAGGAAATAGTACCTAACTTCCGTATGGAAATCAAACCAAAAACAGTACTAAACTTTTTTTTTTTTTTTGAGACGGAGTCTTGCTCTATTGCCCAGGCTGCAGTGCAGTGGCATAATCCCAACCTACTGCAACCTCTGCCTCCTGGGTTCAAGCAATTCTCATGCCTCAGCCTCCCGAGTAGCTGGGATTACAGACGTGCACCACCATGCCTGACTAATTTTTGTAAACACTAAACTATTACAGTAAGTGTAAGGAAATCCAATAAAGATCTTATTTTTCTCCTAATGACTACTTTGATGCTATTTTCAGGGGGGCATCAAATACGTCAGTATTATTCTTTTATTTTATTTTTTCTTTGGAGAGAAGGGTGCCCTGATCTAATAGTGCTCAATGAGTTGTCTGGGTAATTCAGCACCAATGTTGGAGAGGTGAAACAGAACCTCGAGAAGCAAGGAGGGGGCAAATATAGTTTGATAGGGTATTGCATATGCTTTCTCTAGGAGAGAAGAGATGAAATCTTCAGCCTACTTTTATCTTTATAATCTATGTGTTATAAGGAAAAAATATTGAGAAATGTGATTTTTACAGCCAAAAGTAACAGCAGTAAAGTCAAGAGTAGTTAAGTTGTACTGTGATAATTTAGGAAGCAGCTACACACCAAATAAACTGAAGACCTCCATGCACATGTTTTACAACTGTATCCTGTGTGTGTTGTAGGAAACACCCAGAATCTCAACCGAAAGGGAAAAAAAAGAGGGGAGAGAACACAATTTGTTCCAAATCTTTAACTTTATTTAAAGCAGACACAGATAACACCTTCCAAAGAGTAAAAGCAGTAACCCAAATGCTCTCCAGTCACCCATACCATGAAATTTGCACATCACACACAGTGCAATCTCCCATCCAGAACTTAGTAGAAACCAAACTTTTCCTTCTTTGGAACAAATTTAGCTAAAAGATGAATAGCTAGAAAATAACTATAATGGTAAAGAATTTAATGAATCACCAAAAACTAAATTTATAATCTGATTTTTAAAAAAATCATGTATCATTTAGCTTGAGCTTCCTCAACTCTCTGAACAAAGAAAAGATTCTGAGTTTTAAGTTCTTCAAATAGGATTTCCTCTGGGGAAATTTGCTTTGAGTACTGTGTGGGAATCCATTTCTGAGAGAAGCCCAGAATAAAGGGTTCGCCTCAGCCTGCTCCATGGAGAAGTACCCTCATGGGAGACAGTACAGATCTCAGGAGCAGAGCTATGGGGACAGACTACCTGGTTCATGTCCCAGCATTTCCACTTATTAACTGTGTGACCTTTGGCAAGTTACTTATCCTCTCAGTGCACCAGTTTTCTCAGTTATAAAATGGGAATATGAATTGTATCAATCACACGTATGTAAATCTGTTGTAAAGGGGACAAAATAAGGTAAGTACTCATTAAATATTAGCTATTATTATCTGATAAAAAATTTGTACGTGTGTATGTGTATCTTTGGGAAAAGAAGAAGGCATCTTGTTTACCATTTTTTTGGAGAGAAGCTGGGAAATGGATAATCACATAATTTGCTATTATTACTTTAATCTGACTTGAAGAACCGTTTAAAAATAAAATTTGGCATGTCATATATTCCTTATAATAGGCTTATTTCACCTTTCTTCTGTCCAGAGAGAGTATCAGCGAGAAGGAATTTAAAGGTGAAAACATGAATTGGTGGGAGTTAAGGGTTGAAAAACTACTACAATGTGGGCTACGGTTATTATAAAATGATGGAAATGGAAACTAGAGTAAGTTCGTCTGTTAAACCTGGAAGTGAGCTAGGCATGGTCGCTCACGCCTGTCATCCCAACACTTTGGGAGCCCAAGGCAGGAGTATACCTTGAGCCCAGGAGTTCGAGACCAGCCTGGGCAACACAGGGACACCCCATCTCTCCAAAAAAAAAAAAAAAAGCCAGGCATGGTAGTGCACGCCTGTGGTCCCAGCCTCTTGAGAGGCTGAGGTGGGAGGATCACCTGGCCCCAGAAGGTTGACACTGCAGTGAGCCGTGATTGTGCCATTGTACTCCAGCCACTGCACTCCAGCCTGGGGGGCACAGTGAGACCCTGTCTCAAAACAACAACAACAACAACAACAAAACAAAACAAAAAAACACTTGGAAGTGGGGTATACTCAAAAGTACAAAATTATCTAGAGAAAAACAATGCTCAGAAATATGTAGCATTACTGTGGCAGGGCAAGTGCACCCAATATGGCAGTTTACAAGGAACAGCAAAGGCTCAAGTGAGGGGCCTGGTCAGAGTTCAGGCTCCAAGTGTTCTAGAATAAGAAACTTAAGTCAGGCACAGTGGCACGTGCCTACAATCCCATCTACTCGAGAGGCCAAGGTTGGGGGATGGCTTGAGCCCAGGAGTTCAAGTCCAGTCTTGATGTTTTCCCTTAAGAGACAGGGCAATATAGTAAGGCCTTGTCTCTTAAGGCAAAAAACAATGAAAGAAAGAAGCTCAGTTTTCCAAATTAGTAGCCAGGACTCTAGAAATGGCTTCTTTACTCCTGCCTCTGCCAAAGATTTTGGAGGCAAATATCCCTCTGCTGACTTACTAGCAACCTAAGTCAGGCAACCCAATTTTATGAAACACTGCTATAGTTTGGTTTGTTTGACCTCCTCCAAATCTCATGTTGAAATTTGATCCTCAGCGTCGGAGGTGAAGCCTAGGGAGGGGTCTGGGTCATGGGGCAGATCCCCATGAATGGCTTGGTGCTGTTCTCATGGGAGTGACTCATTCTCAGTTCCTGAAGAACTGCTTGTTGAAAACAGCTTGGCACCTCCCCCACACCTCTCCCTCACTTCCTCTCTGTCATATGATTTCTGGCTACCCTTGGCTATGAATGGAAGCAGCCTGAGGCTTTCACCCGATGCCCAACCTTCTGGCCAGCAAAATTGTGAGCCAAACAAACCTTTTTTCTTTATAAATGACCCAGTCTCAGGTGTTCTTTTATAGCAACACAAACAGACTGATAGGTACCAACTATATACTAGGTACTTGGCCATTAAAAATGATAGTCTTGGGTGGATGTGGTGGCTCATGCCTGTAATCCCAGCACTTTGGGAGGCCAAGGCAGGAGGATCATTTGAGCTCAGGAGTTTGAAACCAGCCTGGACAACATGGCAAAACCCCGTCTCTACCAAAAATACAAAAAATTAGCCGGGTGTGGGTGCACACACCTGTAACCCTAGCTACTGGGGAGGCTGAGGCAGGAGAATCGCTTGAACCCGGGAAGTGGAGGTTGCAGTGAGCCAATATCACACCGCTGCACTCCAGCCTGGGAGACAGATCAAGACTCCATCTCTAATAATAATAATAATAATTAGTCTTATTCCATTTATTACCAATGCTTGCCCAATCTCTACTCATGGCCACTTTTCTTGCCATGAGTAAGAAAGCGGAATATGGGTCTTTAATTTCCCACAACCAACCCTTTTTCCTCCCATTTACAATAGAATTTCACTTTCACAGGTAGAGATTAAGGGGAAAACACACAAAAAAATGAAGAACCATCCCAGAGATGGCAATGAAAAAGGGATCAATTGGCAGCTGATAGTTCAACTGAAGGACATAGAAGATGATTTCAGACCCACCTCTAACCCCAGTGATGACACAAGAGGCATGACACCCTTGCAGCAGATTTTACACAGATTTGGGGGGCTTTTGTCTTCCGTAAAAAGTATCACTCCAGGGCCAGGCCCAGTGGCTCATGCCTATAATCCCAACACTTTGGAAGGCTGAGGCGGGCAGATCACGAGGTCAGGAGATCGAGACCATCCTGGCTAACACGGTGAAACCCCGTCTCTACTAAAATACAAAACAAAATAAGCCGAGCGTGGTGGCGGGCGCCTGTAGTCCCAGCTGCTCAGGAGACTGAGGCGGGGAGAATGGCGTCAACCCGGGAGGCGCAGCTTGCAGTGAGCTGAGATCGCACTACTGCACTCCAGTCTGGGCGACAGAGCGAGACTCTGTCTCAAAAAAAAAATATCACTCCAGAAATGACAGACTAGCAGATTCTTATTCTTATACAAACCATTCCTTAAGAAGAAAAATTTCAAAGTCTTTTCTACATAAGGATTTAGATTGGCATAAAATTAGCCTCCTAAAATATATTTTTTTGAAAGCTTGATTTAAGACATCTTCCAGCAGTTTTCTTACTCAATTCCTTTCGCTTTCAGCTCCTCTTTGACACGTTTCAGGTAAGAAGGATCAGGGTAGCCATACCTGGAGAAAGAAAAATTCCTTTAGTGTCACCACAAATTTTTCCGATATGTGCAATAGATATCCAGCATTTAAGGATTTAATATCCAGTGTTGCAAACATTCACAAGTAATCCTGAAGGTGGATGACGTATCATGACTTTTAAGTTTGCAGATGCAAGTCATTTAGCTAGTGAGTGAGCCTAGCTGTCTGGCCAACATCTGCCTTTCAACCTGGCTTCTACCCTGCCAACTCCAAAGTATTAACGTGATGTAGTTATTACATTCTGCATCAAAGGGCAGGGGTTTGAGAATCCAAGATGAATGGTAAGTAAGTTGATTTAATTTGAGGCTTCATGTCTATGTTAATTCTTAAAATTTTTCAGTTTATGGTAAGTAGTGACTCTCATAAAAATATAATAATATACTGTGTTTTATTGGGGCGTTGTAATCACATGCTAGTAGGATTTTCAAATTTCAGGTTTTGAAAATGTCTCAGGGTATATATTATTTCTTTAGTACCAAGGGTCTGAGGATCCTATTGGGGTTTCATAAAGAACAATTGGATTTCCTATAATACAGTTTCTACCAATAGTCTCCTCACAACTTAGACTTTTTCTAGAATATTATTGGTCAAGTGATTTCAGGTTCTCTGTGGACTGGTGGGGAAGAGGGGAAAAGAAAGGTGACCTTAAAAGAAAGCAAAGTGAGTAACATTCCTAGCATCTAGCCTTCAAATAGACACCAAGCCTTAAATTAAATCAGCTTATATAGTATTCATCCTGGATTCAAAACCCCCCTGCCCTTTGGTGCAAAATTGAAATAACTCCATAGTACTTTATAGCTGACAGGGTAGAAGTTGATGGGGACCAATCTTGCTGTCTTTGAGATTATCATCCCTGACTAGCATCTCTCAAAATACTTGACTATACCCAATACCACTGCTATAGATTCTTCTTATATCCACATCCAGAAATTGCCGTAGTTCATAATCCCTATAATCTGTTGAGTAGCCATTACATCCCAAAAGGCTCTCACTTTTCTGGTCCTCCAAACTTGGATGTTTTGTGGTGAATATCATTCCAAGTGATGACATCTGAGGTTCCTAATACGCGAGAGTACCCCACTGTGAAAATCAGCTTTTGGTCAAAGGCCTTACGAAGCAGTTTCGAAACCTTCCTTCCTTCCTCATTATCAGGCAAGTATGCAGTTCGCTGTGTTCCAGGGTATCTCTTTCCTGGGTTTGGGTGTTCTCCCTGTGTGAGGACAAGAAAATGTCATGTGAAAACAGTGCCCTGTCTAATTTTTATTATAGGTATAGATGTGTTCATTTGTAGATAAAGCAAATCAAAAGCAAGAAAAGTATTGAAGTTATGCTGATATTCCTAATAACCCATATTTCTCCTCTTTCCTTGAATTCATGCTGGAAACACTGTCCACCTTCCTGATACCCCCATCTCAAGATATAATCTCCACCTACCCTTTCTCTGTCTTAAGAAATGGACACAAAAAATATTTGAATTATCAGCAAACATTGTGACCTTTACCACTATTTCAATCCCTTGCACATGACCCTGGAGATAATTCCTTGGGAAATCTACTGTCTAATAGGCAATAGGACAGTCTCTTTTGCCCTGGTAATCGTAGCATAGTGGCAAGAAACCCATGGACTTCAGAAATACTTACTGTTTGTATGCCTCCTTTCATAGAATAATTAATCACAATGGTGCCACAGGACTCATAACCTGGAAGTGAGTCTCTTGAAACAGTGACAATCATGCTTCCCTCTGGCTGATTTCCTTTGTGAACACCATAGGAAGTCTGGCATGTGGGACAGACTGGCTTATATGACATGGCTTTGCTGATACAAGGGCCGCAGAATTCATGCTTGCACGTTGGCAGCACTTCTTTGTTACTAATGGTGTCCATACAGATGACACAGATGCCCTCTTCCTTCTTGTCCAGTTCTGAGGCCTCAGAGCTCACAGAGCCCTTGAGTGGCGGAGAGGCTGCTTTGGAATCATCGCTATCAATGTCCATCGGTGTTTCATGATCCTCCTTCAGTTTCTCTCCAGCCAATGAAGATTTTCCTCCTCCTTTTAGAACATACTGCTTCGCCTTTGCAAGGTGATTTGGCAAACCAGTCAAAATCATTAACTCTTGATTTAGCACAAAGTGTACATTTGGATGTCTTTTTCTAAAGTCATCTGCAAACTTGGTCTGATATAAATGCTTTCTCTCCTTGCCCAAAGATTTCAGTGAAAGAATTTCTCTCATCAAGTGACATGAGGCATGTTGAAAGGCATCGATGAAACTTGCATAAGCATGCACAGATAGATCTACCTGCTTGTCCTTGGGTTCAAACAGAACGCAGGTTTTCTGACCTTTCTCAGAAACCTTGCTGCAAGTGTCATACCTTTTTTCGATCTCTGATATCTCCTGTAGTAATTCAGTTTCTAAAAGTTTATAGCGGGCACTATCAACCTCAATTTCATTCATCATGTAATTGACAGTGAATAGTTTCACAGGTGTCTTGACAAGAGCTTCAGAGATTTTTTGTTTGGCAGCTGAAATGTCATCTTGTGTTCCAAGGAGAGTTAATTCTCCTCCTTTCTCCTTTATAAGGAGTTTTGTAAACTGTTGATTCAATTCCTGTTTGAATTTATTTGCCTGCTTACTGTCCGCTAAAGAGAAACATTCTTGCTTCAGACGTTCTGTGTTCTTCTGAAATTCACTAGCAAAAGACTCACGAGCTGCTTCCAGGTCACCTGATTGACTTGAGGTGAAATCTAAACAGACCATATTTGGAGAACTGTCCTGGATTTCAATGTTTATACCAAATCTTTTCTCTATTGAGTCGATTTTATCAGGACAGATATATTTAAAGTATTCAAAGTAAGGCAAGGAAACTTCAAAACAGTTGCTTTTTTCTTCTGCCTTGGTTTCTGGTTCAGAAGGAGAAATGTAGCTGTCCCTCTCCTGCTGACTGAGTGGCTTCCTCTCTGTCACTGAAGGGGAAAATTCTTGTTTCCGCTCACTTTCCAGGAACTGCTCACTCAAAAATTGATGTATTTTTTCAATGTCTTGGAAGTCACCACACACCTTCTCAATTCCATCGTGACCTTCCATTTTTCTGATACTGGGGCACAGTGTGGTTATGTACGCCCTCTGCTCTTTGGAGAACAGGTTACAGTTCAGGTCAGCTGTTACAGTAAGAAAGATCTGAAATTTTAAAAGGAACAGGAACAAATAAAACCTCTCAGCATGCAGACCTACCATCTTCTCTTTAGGAGAATGCATAGAGACTAGAGAAACAACCACTACATCTTCCCCAAGCAGGGGGCAACTTCTTTCAAATCCTATTTATTTATTTATTTATTTATTTATTTTGAGTTGGAGTTTCGCTCTTGTTACCCAGGCTGAAGTGCAATGGCATGATCTCGGCTGACCGCAACCTCCACCTCCCAGGTTCAAGAGATTCTCCTGCCTCAGCCTCCCAAGTAAGTGGGATTACAGGCATGCGCCACCACGCCTGGCTAATTTTGTATTTTTAGTAGAGACAAGATTTCTCCATGTTGGTCAGGCTGGCCTGGAACTCCCAACCTCAGGTGATCCGCCTGCCTCGGCCTCCCAAAGTGCTGGGATTACAGGCATGAGCCACTGTGCCCGGCCTCAAATCCTTTTTAGAGGATACAGCATGCTACATCCCAGAGGTTCTCACCCCTGTCTGCATATAAGACTCATCTGGCAAGTTCAGGGAAAAACAAACCAGCCAAAGCCCAAGCACATCCCCAGAGATTCTGATGTTAACTAGTCTGCAGTGGAGCCTGGGCATGAGCATTTCTAAAAGCTCCATGGCCAAGAGATCTGTGTTCTACAACTGCCACTATCTGTTTGATCTTGGGAACAGCAGTCAAGGGAAGGCACTTGTGCTCTCTGGGCAAGTTGTCGTGGCCCTCACAAATGTCTGTGAACTTGGAAGGGAGCAGTAAAGCTGAGGAAAATGGCTTTCCTATGACTATTTTTTCTCTTCTTCACTCCTCCTCTTTTCTTTTTTAAACTAAACACCTGACTGCATGCGAAGTTGTTGGTCCCTTCTAAACCCTGGCCTTTAGAAGCTCAAATATAAGACGTGCCAGGTTAAGATAAAAAGGACAGAGGCCAATTAAATGTAATACAAAAGCAAAATTTCTAATGTTTTGTTCCTTCTCAAGGACTTTGCATGTAAGATCCTTCCTCCAGATCTTCAAAATGTTTCCTGAATCCAGCCATTTTTCACACCTCCATCAAGGCCACCCAAAGTCCATGCCATTATCATCTTTCACCTGGCGCATTGCAACCCCTCCTAACTGGGTTCTGACTCTCCATTCTAGCCCCTTCCTATGTTCAGTTTTCCAACAGCAGCCAGAGTGACTGTTTAGAAATATAAACCAGATCGCCCTCTCTCCTGGCTCAAAACTATCTGATGAATCCCCCAACATTTTAAGTTAAAAATCCAAAATCCTTACCTTCAGCCCCAAAGGCCTGTCTTCTGTGTACCTTCCCGAGTTCCTAGCACCTCTCTCCCTTGCTCACTGCCCTCCCCACCACACTGGCTTCCTTAAAGCTTCTGGGCCTCAGAATGTCAGCTCTTGAGGCCTTTGTACATATGCTTCCCTCTAGGACATTTCCCCCCCAGAAATCCACTTGGCTAGAGATGTTATCTCACTTGAGGTTTTTCCAGACATCCTATTTTAAATGGTGGTTCTGTCATTGTCTGTCACTTATTCTTCTTATTCTTCTTTCTAGCAGGTATGACTGGCAGGCATTTTATTATATATTTATTTGTTTATTAATATTGTCTGTTTCTCTCACTAGAAGGTGCAATCCCCGGAAGCAGAGTCTGCCATGTTCCTGGCTGCCTCCCCAGCTCCTATAACAGTGCCTGGAACACATTAAGCAGTGGATATCTATTGTTGAATGAATCTTGTCATCATTCAAGTTGCAGGCCAAACATCACCTCCTCAGTCAAGTTGTCTCTGATTTCTGGTTAGAAGTAGCACCAGGCTAGGCGCAGTAATTCATGACTGTAATCCCAGCACTTTGGGAGGCCAAGGCGGGCAGATCGCTTGAGCCCAGGAGTTTGAGAACAGCCTGGGCAACATAGTGAGACCCTGTTTCTACCAAAAAAAAAAAAAAAAAGTTGACCGGGTGTAGTGGCACCTGTAGTCCTAGCTACTCAGGAGGCTGAGGTGAGAGGATCGCTTGAGCCCAGGAGGTCAACGCTGCAGTGAGCCATGATTATGCCACTGTACTCCAGCCTAGGTGATAAAGTGAGACTCTGTCTTGTTGGGGGAAAAAAGAAGTAACACCACCCCCATCTTCCCTTTGCTTGCCCTAGCCCTGTTTCTCTCCAAATAAATAAAATGGTTCTAATTATTTTACTTGCCTACTGTCTTTCTATGCATGCCCTGGGCCCCAGTATAAGCCACCTGAGAGCAGGGACCTTGTCCGTTGTGTTCGTCTCTGTGTCCAGTGCCTAAAACAGTGCCTGGCTCCCATGTATGTGCCCAGCACATGGGTGTTCGATCAATAATACATGAGGCTGGTGACTGGAGAGAAGGCACAGGCACAGCCAGCTCCTTCTTTCAATACTCACCTTTTGGAGACAGGAATCCACAGCATTAGGAATATGTCCTTCATGTTGATGCGTATCACTAGATGGTGTTTCTGCTTGTGACTGTGTCAGTGAAGAAATTTGAGGTCTCGTGTTCTTCTTTATTGAATTTTCAGTGGGTACCAGGAAAATGGGCACAGGTTTGTTGTCAATAAGCATCTGGTGTTCTCCTTTTTTCAACACTCTCTCCTTAGCTTCAGCGGAAACATTAAACACACACATATACACACATAAAAATGGGAGAGATTTCAAGTAATCCTCTCATGTCTGTACCCTGTCCCAGCACCTCCCAGTAACGCTGCTCACTGCATCCTGGAATGGTGGGTTGTCAATGGAGGAAATCCGGGAGCTATTAAGAGTTTTAAAGTGTGCGGATTAAGTTTTACTACAGAATTGAAAGCTTAACGACAATGGGACATTGTCCACTCATTAAACGTCATGTTTCTGACACTGTCTCCAGTCTCCCCTTTCTTCTTTCTTTCCCTCCCTCCCTTCCTTCCTTTGTTTTGTTTTGTTTTGTTTTGTTTTTTGAGACGGAATCTCACTCTGTCACCCAGGCTGGAGTGCAATGGTGCGACCTCGTCTCACTGCAACCTCTCTGCCTCCCGAGTTCAAGCGATTCTCCTGCCTCAGCCTCCGGAGTAGCTTAGATTGCAGGTGCGCACCACCACGCCGGGGTAATTTTTGTATTCTTAGTAGAGACGGAATTTCACCATGTTGGCCAGGCTGGTCTCAAACTCCCGGCCTCAGGTGATCCACCAACCTGGCCTCCACAGTGCTAGGATTATAGGCGTGAGCCACCGCACCCGGCCCGGTCTCCCATTTCAATACTCATTATACAGGTAAGTTACAACAGCAGGAATCAAAAGTGCAGACTCTGAATTGTGTAAATACACGTGTGTTTGCTGGCATTCGTAAAAAAGGGCAGGAAGGAAATACACCAAATGGACACATTGTTTATCTCCAGGTTGTTTTCTTTTTTACTCTTTTCTCTTATTTCAATAGTGAGCATGTATCACTTTTGTAATCCTCAAAAATACAAAATGGAACATCCTTTTGTTCATGGATGGAACAATGGAACCATTTAAAACATACAAGTGGAATCCCTGAATGACAAGGACGGCAGCTGACAGGCATCTGGGGGATGGAAGATGACAGCTGAGAAATTAAGTTAGAATGAGGATATGGGAAGCATCCACATTAGGGCGGGGTCAGCCAGATCCGCACCGGGCACATGTGAGGCCCTATCCTCCACCGAGTGTTCACTGTCTCAGTGAGTCTCTTGGCAGCAGGGCCCCATCCCTGTACGCCACCGCACAGTGACATACTTTCTTCCGCCCTCTCCCCTAGGTCAGCTGAAGCTGGGTCCGCCTGGAAACCCGGGAGCCGGGCCCCCAGAGACAGCTTTCGGCTTTCGCAGCCCGACCGCCCGAAGCTCACCTGCCCTTTCACTGAACTCCACCCGGAAGGTGCCCGGGGCTTCGTGTTCTTGGGGCCTGACCGTGCACTCCCCACCGCCCGAGGACTTAGAGCTCTGGAAGTAGCACTCCAGCTTCCGTTGTACCCGGACGCCGGACCCGGACACCCGCACGAGGAGCGGGGACGGCGGGCGCAGGTCGGAGGCCATGGCTCTGCGCATCGGGAGGGCGCGGGGGCTCCGGGACGCCGCTGGGCCGGGACTGGGGTAAAGGCGCGGCCCGCCCCGCCGACTGGGCGCAGAGTTTCAGTTTCGCTTCCCCGGAGGTCCCTCCCTGTTCCCAGCAGAGCTGCTTCCCGCTCTTCCCTGTGCTGTCCGCACCGAGGCGAGTGGTCTGCCGGGTGGGTAGGTCCGGTGCCCCTGGGCCCTCGGGGTCCCCTCTCCTACGGGCTCGGGGTGCGGGGGGCGGAGAGTGGGGGCGGGCGCGGACCGGGATCCCAGGGCCAGGCCTCCCTTATGAGTAGACTATGCAAAGAAAGTTAAGTTTCTCCTGTGTTTCTTATTCTTTGTAACTCTTACTGCTGATATCACTATTATTTGATGCTAAAAAGTAATTCACATCTGAATTCATGTTAAATTTGCCCATTTTTGAAAATCTGAATGTGTTCATCTGGTAATTGTGACCTGTTACCCCTTCCCTCCCTCCAACTCTACCCTTTAGACGGGCGCCTGGGGGCTTTTCTCCTCCATTGCTTGATTTAACCAACAGCACTGAATTGTTTCTTGCTGCGCAAAGAGCAGAGCAAGGCCCTAATGTCAAGGGCTGGTGAGGGGAGGCGGACCTGTGAACCAAGGAGCAAAACTTCTTCAAGGCCTCCAAGGAGAAGTTTCAAGCAGCATCTTAATAAACTGAGTGTGGCGACGAGATGGGGAGGACAGAGTTGGGGGGAAAAGCACCTGAGGCTTAGGGACCACTGTGGTCTGAAGCACAGAGTGGGCCTGGGGCCTGGGAGGAGAGGAGATGGGTGAGGGGATGAGGGAGGGAGGGCCTACCTAGATGGGCACTGTCCAACAGAAATACAATGTGAGCCAGTATGTTCATTCTAAAATTTTTGCAGCCATATTTTTTAAAGGATAAACAGATGAAATTAATTGTAATGATGTTATTTAACTTGACATATCCAAAACTTAATCATTTCAGCACGTAATGAACTTTTTACATTCTTTTTATCATACTACGTCTTTGCAACCCAGTGTTTTTCTTATACTTACATCACATCTCGATTCAGACCGGCCACATGTAGCCTCAGTAGCTACCTGAGGCTGATAGTCCACCCTGGACAGGACATATTTAGATGGTGAAAAGCTTTGAAGAGCAGTGAAGATGACTCGAAGGGTTGTAAGCAGGGAAAGCAAGAAAATGACTTGCCAGATTTGCATTTTAGAAATATGGTGCTGACAACGGTGTGGAGGACACATTTACAAGCAGGGATGACTGGCGGCAGAGAGGACAGAGATAAGGTTTTTGCACATGGCTGGTAAGACTGGAAATGGGTCAGTCTTTACTGTGAGCAGTTTGGCAGTACTGTCAGAATTACAACAGCATATGCTTTTTGATTCTGGAGTTCCATTTCTAGGAATTTGTCCCATTGATATATTAGCCCCTGTGTGAAGTGACCTGTGTACAAAGATGTTCTTTGCAGCCTTGTTTACAATGGCAAAAGATAGGGAACTCTTTAATGTCCACAAATAGGGGGACCAGCAGTTTAATAATAATAATAATATATCTATACAATGGAATACAATGGGCAGTGGGAAAAATGAAGAAGCTCTCTATGTGCTAATATGAAAAGATGTCTAGGATATGTTACGTGAGAAACGTAAGATGCAGAAGTGTGTGTATAAGCTACTCCCTTTTGTGTAAAAAATGCCACTGGAAGAATACAGGAGAAGCACTCTGGACAGGGAATTTAGTAGGGGAGATAGGAGGAAACCTTTTACATTTTCTTATACATCGTAAATGTAATACCTATTCAAACAACAAAATGTCAAATTAGGTACATTTAAATCTTTGAAAAGAGTATATTGCTGGCTGGGCACGGTGGCTCATGCCTGTAATCCCAGCACTTTGGGAGGCTGAGGCGGGTGGATCACGAGTCAGGAGATCGAGACCATCCTGACTAACACAGTGAAACCCCAGCTCTACTAAAAAAATACAAAAAAAAAAAAAAAAAAAAATTAGCTGGATGTGGTGGCGGGCACCTGTAGTCCCAGCCACTCAGGAGACTGAGGCAGGAGAATGGCGTGAACCCGGGAGGTGGAGCTTGCAGTGAGCCAAGATCACGCCACAGCCTGGGCCACAAAGTGAGATTCTGTCTAAAAAAAAAAAAAAGAAAAGAAAAGAAAAAGAAAGAAATGAAAAGAAAGGAAGGGAAAGAAAAGAAAAGTGTATATTGCCACAGCTCAGGCAAAAGGTGCTGAGACCCTGAGGTGAAGCAGTGTCAGTGGGTGAGGAAGGTAGGGGCATATTTGAAAGTGATTTAGGTTGTCAGGTCCCAGATATGAGACAAAAAAGACTGAGAGAAAGTTGTTAGATTTCTGATTTGAGTGCATAAATGGTATTATCATTTACTGAGCTGCGGAATCCAGGAGATAAAGTATGGATTTGGTGGGGGTAGGATGGAGGATTGGAGACCAGGAGATATGCAGAGGCTTATTTGAGGGGACTGTGAGACCTCCAGGTGGAGTTGAAAAATGGGGCTCAGAACTGCAGATATGAGAGTCATATTTGCAGTTGGTGAGTTGACGCCGCGGGGGTGGATGAGATCACTCCTGCAGAGTATGTAGAATGAGATGAAAAATGCCTTAGACAGAATCCTGGAGCAAACAATTAAGAGGGGTATGGTGGAAGTGAACGCAGGGAAAAGGCCTGTAAAGGCAAAGTGAAGGGTAATAAAAGAACCAAGGGAAGGTGGCCTAGGAGAAGCCAAGAAAGCAGGATTTCAGGAATGAAAGAGTGAAATACTATAGAAAGTGGTCCAGTAAAGATGGATAGAAGATAATCCATTGGCGTTAACCACATGGGGGATTCTGATGAGCAGTTTCTCTCCTTTTTTTTGAGACAGGGTCTCATTCCTGTTGCCCAGGTTGGAGTGCAGTGGCACGATCACAGCTCACTGCAGCCTCAGCTTCCCACCAAGTGATCCTCCCATCTCAGCCTCCCAAGTAGCTGGGACTATAGGCATGTGCCAATATGCGCAGCTAACTTTTTGTATTTTTAGTAGAGATGAGGTCTTGCCATGTTGCCGAGGTTGGTCTCGAACTCCTGAGCTCAGGCAATCCGCCTGCCTCTGCCTCTCAAAGTGCTGGGATCACAGGTGTGAGCCTCCGTGCCTGGCCACTGGCAGTTTCAAAAGGGTGCTGGGAATGAGGCAGGGAGTCAGGTTATAGTAGGCTGAGTGGGCAGGTGGACAGGAGAGTCCACTACTCATTCCAGAAGTTTGGCTGCTTATGGAGAGAAGGAAAACACAGTAGGAACCAGTGATGGAAAGTTAGGAAGGCTTTTGTGGTAATGCTGTTTTTAAAATGGAAGAGATGGAATGCTTAGGGCACTATACTCCTTGTTTGGCTATCCATAGGCCTGTAAAACCTGGCCTGAAGACAGAAACAGGTGCAACATTTAAAGCAAAAGCCCATGGCCAAAGCAGATGAAGTCATCCTTCTTTTTTGAAAACAGCAGTGCCCTCTGGAGGCAAAAAATGCATATTGTCTTTGCATTTTAGGATGCAAAGGATTGTACTAGACCTGCTGCTTTCCCTTGATGAGTAAGAATAGGGATCTGATGCTGTAGATGGTTGTACAAAATTTTTCTATTTCAAAGACATTAGAAATCATTTAGCGGCCTAAACATAGCAACAAGTGTGGGCAACTGTATCTTTAAGCATTTTCGTCATCACTCTTCTAAAAATTCATAATCTTTAATTCCTACCTATTAGATGGAAAATCATTACAAAGTATTTTTTCCAAGATTTTCTGACTTTTAACCAGATATGCCCCTATCATTAGGTCAAGGATATTTATCACAAATTCAGTAATACACACCCCTCACAGGCACAAGTGGCATTTCCTCTTTCTTCAGACACTCTCCAGGGGGCTTCACTCACTCATAAGCTCGGTCTTCCTTACTGTTGTTTGAATGTTGTTCTCAGTCTCACCACTTTGTTATCATCCTCTTCTTCTAAATATGTAAAATCCTCCTGCATTCTTCATTGCCAGGCTCTAGTCTCACCTCCTCCATAAAGCTTTCCCTGTTCCAGGCCGTAGAGCATTTTCCATTCTCTGAACTGGCATTATGATTTCCATTGGAACCCTTCTTGGAAAGGGTAGAAGGTAAACAGTAACAACAGCAAAACAATGTGTACATCGTTATCAAGGAAATTAAGAACTGTTCAAAATCAGAAATCATGTTTGGTCCTCCTACAGTATATTCTTACTGAGTTTCCTAAGATTCTGGCTAATGTTTATTGCATCTTTTCTAATTCATTCCTAGAAGTGGACCACTGTATCTGGAAACTACAGTCTATGCTTTGAAGCGCAAAAGAGAATAAACATTTAAAGACTCCCCCGGGGACCTGGAGGATGGACTTTTCCACGGTAAAAAGCATAAATGTGTGTATGTCATGAACCTTGATCAGCACATGAATACTTCTTTCTATAACAGCAAGAAATCTGGGGTGTTCACTAATACCCGACATCCTCATCTGCTTTTAATAGCCCAATAAAGTTTTCTCCTGTCTCCCTTCTTGGGAAATGGGGAATCAGTAATATGCTAATCTAATCAATAGTGTCAACTTGAAGCTGGATGATTTTTCAGAATATTTTTAATTCTCTTAGCTCATTTAGTGATTCTGCTTTTTCGGGTTGGGGTAAGGAGAGTAATAGAGGATGAATGAAATGAAGGGAATAGAGAAAGATCAGATTAAAAGTCACTTACTAAACTTGAAAATTCCATATTAAGGCTTGTGCCGTGACAAAAGCAATTGAAAGTGTATCCTTGCTGGTGGATGAGAGACAGAGCTGATGAGGCTCACGTCCCCAGGTCTTCTGTCTAGAGAAACCCCATGAGCCTTTGGAGATTGGAGTCTATGTGAGAGTTTGGGGTCATTTTGGTCTGTGACTTTTGGGCCTTTTAAAGTGTTAATCTCTAACCCTCATCTCATTGTAAATTAGAATGAGATGCACTGAGATACATTGGCGGTAGCTAGCGCCTGTAATCCCAGTTACTACAGAGGCTGAGGCCAGGAGGATCACTTGAAGCCAGTAGTTCAAGACCAGCCTGGGCAACATAGCAAGACTCTGCTCATCTCTAAAAATGTAAAAACAATTAGCTGGGCATGGTGGTGCATGCCTGTAGTCCCAGCTATTCAGGAGACTGAGATGGGAGGATCGCTTGAGCCCAGGAGTTCAAGGCTGCAGTGAACTGTGATTGCACCACTGCACTCCAGCCTTGGTGACAGAGTGAAACCTTGTCTCAAAAACCAGTAAAAATTAAATTTAAAAAAAGAAATGCATTGGCCTCTAGGGAAATGGCATAGGGCAATGTTTGCTGGCACATTTAGTATTTTAAGTGTTTCAGACATGCAGATATTTAAAAACACATGCTCCCCTCCCTCCCAAACGCATTGCTTTGAGCAGGATTTCCATTGCATTGTGTTTACTAGGGTGTATTTGTTATCAGTAAGCTGTAGTCATTGCACTTCCATTTTTTAAGAAAGCCATTCTCATTTTTCACAGGTTGCCGGAGCAGCAGCTTACAATAAAAAATCAGGTAGGATTACCTCACTCTCACTCTTGTTTCAGAAAGTCTTTGCTCAGATCTTTCCTCAGTGGAGAAAGGGGAATACATAAGGAGAATGTTTCCCCTACAGGTGCTCAGGTGCGTGACTGCAGATCCTTGTGGGGACCCCCACACATGCTTCAGAGTTGGTGTGGCACCAGCAGGCATGATCTCTCAGGGCCCCACCATTCCTCTCCTTTGCCCATAAATGTGAGACTCTTTTAACGGGAGCCTACAGCTGAAATTGGCCAGATGGGGTGGCCAGCTGATTGTCTCCTTGCTCAACGAGTGCTATGCAAGCTAAATAGTTCTTGCCTAATTCCAGGGGTGCCCCATTAAAGATTTTCAACCAAAGCTCAGGCCAATAGGGCCTTACTACTCAATTCCGGCTTTGTTTGGGTATTTGAGGCCACAAGAGGTCTTTCTAGGAGACTCAGATTAGAAATGGGAGTTGACGCAAAATAAAAGTAATTGTCACATTTTATCTATTTTAGCATGCACATTTTTTTCACATTTTAACATTACTGAAATAAGGTAGTATATCTTTTAACAATTGATGGTATGCCCCAGTTTAGTTAAAATTTTTTTTCCTTTCTCAGAGGCATTGTAACAACAATGTCTTAGACACCATGAAATATGGTGGTGTCCCAAGCTGGGTCCTCCGGGAAGCAGAATTTGAGATGGAATTAGGAGTGCAAAAAATTCACTGTGAAAGGTAAAGAGAGGAAGCCAGACTAAGCAGACTAACCATCAGACTGTAATAAGAACCTGACAGTCTCTGCAAGCCTGAGATTGACTGTTAGAGGTGTCCCACGTTGTGCATAAATGGCCTTGCTCAGCTACTGATGGAGGCTACCCTGAGAATAGCATGACGTTGGCTGAAAGCTGAGATGAACCCTGAGGGGCTAGCAGCTGGAGGCTGTCAGTAACTGTATTTCCCACTTCATAGCCAATTGCAGGGAGATCTGAGTAGCACATCTTCTTGTCTGCCACATACAGTAAATAATTTTTAGTCAATTAGTTTTAATTTCACCAAAATTGTGCCAGACTAGAATATCATAAAGAATTATTTACTGAACTGAAGTAGACATTATCAATGCTCCACTCATTGGCTGGTCCAATGTCTTCCCTACTCCTACTCACCAGGTAACTGCCTCAATCAATGACCAATAGAAGTCGGGTAGGCCAGGCATGGTTGCCTTTTTGGAGTCACCCAGGTGGGCAGATTGCTTGAATCTTTTGGAGCACTTTTGTAGGCCCAGGTGGGCAGATTGCTTGAAATCAGGAGTTTGAGACCAGCCTAGGCAATATGGCGAAACCCCATCTCTACAAAAAAATACAGAAATTAGCTGGACACGATGGTGTGGGAGGCTGTGAGCCTGTAGTCCCAGCTATTCAGGAGGCTGAGGTGGGAGGATGGCTTGAGCATAGGAGGCAGAGGTTGCAGTAAGCCAAGATTGCATCGCTACACTGCAGCCTGAGCAACACAGTGAGACCCTGTCTCAAAAAAAAAAAAAAAGAAGTTGGATAAATATCCCAGCTCCTGTGGTTACTACCCCACCAGTGATATAACCCTGAGGCACAAGATCTACACTGTTTCCCAGTGGAGTTAAGTTCCATCTGCCTAGTTACACGTGCTTTGTTCATTTGTCTTACTTTCACACCCTGCCCTCCCCACCCCAAGGCCCTAGTATTTCCTAGGATCACCTCCCAAATAAACTACTTACATTCAAATCTTTGTCTCAGGGTCTGCTCTTAAGAAAACACAAACTTAGATGCTGACAAAAGCAAAAAAGTTATAAAACCTCCACCTGTTTTGGCTCATAATTAAGTCCCTTCCAATACCTGTGCCATAAGCATGGGTCTTTCTAAGCTCTCCACTTTTATATATATTTTTAAAAATTCATGGCCCCCATATACATAGTTTTCCTATCATCATCACTGCATCGTGGTAGCTACCACTTATGGAGTACTTAATATATGTCAGGCACAAGAGTATGCACTTTATGGGTGACCCATTGAAAACTCTTAGATGTTCTTAGTCTGATTATATGTCTAGTTGAGAAGAAGAATCACGAAGGACAATAGATGAAGTTCATCTCTCTTTTGCACATAGGAAACACAGTCTCCTGGTATGAAGTGGGATTACAACCTTTCAAACTGTGATTTTTTTTTTTTAATCTTCTCTTCTTTTCCAGGAACTGATGCTGTTCGAGAAAAGTATAGTTCACGAATTCCCATTAACCACAATGACTTCAAAATTTTTAAAAATAATGAGCGTCAGCTGTGTGAAGTCCTCCAGAATAAGTTTGGCTGTATCTCTACCGTGGTCTCTCCAGTTCAGGAAGGCAACAGCAAATCTCTGCAAGTGTTCAGAAAAATGCTGACTCCGAGGATAGAGTTATCAGTCTGGAAAGATGACCTCACCACACATGCTGTTGATGCTGTGGTGAATGCAGCCAATGAAGATCTTCTACATGGGGGAGGCCTGGCCCTGGCCCTGGTGAAAGCTGGTGGATTTGAAATCCAAGAAGAAAGCAAACAGTTGGTTGCCACACGTGGTAAAGTATCAACTGGTGGGATAGCTGTCACGGGAGCAGGGAGGCTTCCCTGCAAAGAGATCATCCATGCTGTTGGGCCTCGGTGGATGGAATCGGATACACAGGGATGTATTAGAAAGTTGGAGAGGGCCATTGTAAGTATTCTGGATTATGTCTTCTATGGAAATACTCACATTAAGACAGTAGCAATTCCAGCCTTGAGCTCTGGGATTTTTCAGTTCCCTCTGAATTTGTGTACAGAGACTATTGTAGAGACTATCTGGGTTCATTTGCAAAGGAAGCCAATGATGAGTAATTTGAAAGAAATTCACCTGGTGAGCAATGAAGACCCTACTGTTGCTGCCTTTAAAGCTGCTTCAGAATTAATCCTAGGGACGAGTGAGCTGGGACAAGAAACCACCCCTTCTTTCAATGCAATGGTCATAAACAACCTGACCCTCCAGATTGTCCAGGGCCACATTGAACGACAGACGGTAAGTCTTTGTTTCTATTCTCTCGAACTGGCACAGGTGATCCTTGAAAGTTAAATAATTTTTAAGTATACACTACACAACACTACGTAGAAACCATCTTGTTTGGATTAAGAATATGAGCCAGGTGCAGTGGTACATGCCTGTAACCCAGCTACTTGAGAACCTGAGGTTAGAGGACCATTTGAGCCCAGGAGTTGGAGGCCAGCCTAGGAAACATAGCCAGACCCCATCTCTTTAAAAATTTTTATTTTAAGTTTTTTTACAATAGGCTGGTCATGGTGACTCATGCCTGTAATCCCAGCACTTTGGGAGGTCAAGACAGGAGGATCACTTGATCCCAGATGTTCAAGACCAGCCTGAGGAACGTAGCAAGACCCTGTCTCTCAAAAAAAAAAAAAAATTTTTCAGGGCATGTTGATGCACATCTGTAGTCCCAACTACTTTGGGAGGCTAAGGCAGGAGGCTCAGTTGAGCCCATGAATTCAAGGCTGCAGTGATTCCTGCCAGGGCAACAGAGCAAGACTTTGACTTTGTCTCTAAAAAAAAATAATAATAATATAGCATTCAGGGCCAGGCCATCTGGATTTGAATACCAGCTTTGCTATTTTTTTAACTGGGTAACCCAAAGCAAGTTACTTTATCTTTAGTTCTTCAGTTTCCTCATTTGTACAATGAGGATAATAATAGCATTTATATCTTAGAGCTGGGATCAACACACATAAAATGCTTAGAGTAGTGCTTGATATGTAATAAGTATTTATCATTATTATTGCTATTGCTATTATCTTAGGCACCCTGAGGAATTAGAATAATCTTTGATCCCAAGGAACCTAAAGTCAATTATATTCTTCACTGTAAAAATATTCTTTATTTGAAAGATCTCTCTGGGGAGAAAAACGATCTCAACATTTCTGAAGCAACCTATCAATAGTAAACAAAAATAATACTTAAGAGTATGTAAATTTGTGACAAGAGTGGAGTATAGTGGACCAGGAAAGATTGCTTCAGAAGGTATGAGTTTTGAATCTGATCTCAAGTTTCAATGGTTATAATTGGCAGGAGGGGAAGCTTTCTGGGTGGTCAGAGTGACTTGATCAGAGAGATGCAGAGGAATTGACAGAAAATAATGGGCTTGACTAGAGTCAGGAGACACGGGAGGAGCTCTAAGTCATAGTCTGTGTGTTTATACACAGAATATAACTCTGCCAGGGGCTGTGGAGAATACAAGGTGCAACTAAGCGTTTAGCTGGGGGTCACTGGGCACAAAGGCGAGGATGCTAACAGGGAGAGGGAAGGAGTCAAGGTAGTGGTGAACCTAGGTATTTCTGAGTTAGTGCAGCTCCCCTGCTAGACGGAGAGCACCTTAAAGATGGAGATCTTGGCGTGTTCAGCCCTATAGCCCCAAGGCCTGGTCTGGGCATGCATCTAAGGGTTCAGCAAATTAATGATAAATAAGTGGAGGGGGTAGGAGGGAGAAGGCACCACAACAGAGGGTGAGAATGAATATAAGGCTATATTCTTTTTTTTTCTTCTGGATCAGTGATGTCACACTTAAGATTCCTGTGACCACAATCAAATAGACTTAGACATTGGCAAAACAAACAAACAAACAAACAAACACTTATTGCCTATAAGACAATTAGAGAGAAGACTAGGGGAGTTCATGAAATGAAATATTTGAGAAGTCATTAACACACAAATTTAAAATTAAAATGGAAGCATTCTAGTTGACTAACTTATCCCTTTAACTGAATTTTTTAGTGTGTATTTATTGCCAGCAACATTAGGAACATTACAATTTTTAAAGGGTGTTGGTGCCCCCAAATTGCAAATTCTAATTGTGCTTTCGAAATGAAGCATTAATTAACATCAGTGAAGAAGTACCTGAGTTACCCTGAAAGGGAGCCAGAGTCAGTAGAATGATTAGGGGAATTTGGGCATGGGGGAAGGAAGGACACTATCATTTTTAGCACAGCTCTGAGGGTTAACTAGGAGATGATATTGTCTAAAGTACAGCTCATGTATATGTACAGTCTGTTTCTGAAGAGAGAGATGAAGAACTTGGTTGCACATAGGATGGGTGGGTGAGTAGGAGGTCTGGGGACCTGACCAAGAAGAGGGCCTACTTTTCATTGAATACCTTTTTGTCCCATTTGGAGTTTCTTCAACCATGTTAAGTTTGTTATACTTTAAACCATAAAAACATTAGGAGATGGAAATTTCCCAAGAAATTTTATTTCCTATTTAAAATGAGACAAAACAAAAACCCACGATGAAATAGCAAAAAGTCATGGTGGTCAGGCAGAGATGAAACCATTTATTCACAGAGCTTAAAGCAAATCACAGGGAATACTCCGAATCTAGCCATCTGGGAAGTGTAATCCAGCAAGGGGCAAATAGACGTTTGCAATGAAAATTATATCAGCCGGGCCGGGCGCAGTGGCTCACGCCTGTAATCCCAGCACTTTGGGAGGCCAAGGCGGGTGGATCACGAGGTCAGGAGATCGAGAACATCCTGGCTAATACAGTGAAACCCCGTCTCTACTAAAAACACAAAAAATTAGCCGGGCCTGGTGGCGGGCGCCTGTAGTCCCAGCTACTCGGGAGGCTGAGGCAGGAGAATGGCGTGAACCCGGGGGAGGTGGAGCTTGCAGTGAGCCGAGACCGCGCCACTGCACTCCAGCCTGGGTGACAGAGTGAGACTCCATCTCAAAAAAAAAAATTTAAAATTAAAAAAAAGAAAAAAAGAAAATTATATCATCCGTACATGTTCGTAATTTCTGAATTACGTAATTCAGCTTCATTCATGGCAATCAAATAATCGCTCTTTGGAAATACGAGTTTCTATATATTAATAATGAAATTTTTTAGAAATTAGGGTCTTCAAAAACTCTTTTGAAGCTGTTCAGGGAAGTAAAATTTAAATTATTCATTTAAGAAGAAGAAATTTAACAATGAATCCTACCCTTTCTTCCCTTTTCAGGCAGATGTAATTGTTAATTCTGTAGACCCACGTGATATTACAGTTGGACCTGTGGCAAAGTCAATTCTACAACAAGCAGGAGCTGAAATGCGGTTGGAATTTCTTGCCACAAAGGCTAAACAGTTTCAACAGTCCCAGTTGGTACGGGTCNGCTGTTCAGGGAAGTAAAATTTAAATTATTCATTTAAGAAGAAGAAATTTAACAATGAATCCTACCCTTTCTTCCCTTTTCAGGCAGATGTAATTGTTAATTCTGTAGACCCACGTGATATTACAGTTGGACCTGTGGCAAAGTCAATTCTACAACAAGCAGGAGCTGAAATGCGGTTGGAATTTCTTGCCACAAAGGCTAAACAGTTTCAACAGTCCCAGTTGGTACGGGTCACAAGAGGATTTAACTTGTCCTGCCAATATATATACCATGTACTGTGGCATTTAGAATTTCCTAAACTTCAGGTAAGTTTAAAATAAGTGTGTCTTTATTTAGCTTCATAGTCTATATAGTCTTTTTTTTTTTTTTTTAACAGATTTCCATCATTTCATTACATTCATGAAATATTTTGTCAAGTGGTATAGTCCTCATTTTTTAGCACACCTGTGAATACCAGAAATACTGAACAGGTACAGTTGCCATAAGTTATCTTAAGAAGTTTGATTTAGGTCTGGCGCAGTGCCTCATGCCTGTGAATCCAGTGCTTTGGGAGACCAAAGTGGGAGGATCACTTGAGCCTAGGAGTTTGAGACCAGCCTGAGCAACATAGCAAGACTTCCATTTCTACCAAAAAAAAAAAAAAAAAGCCAATTAGCCAGGTGTGGTGGTGCACACCTGTAGTCCCAGCTACTCAGGAGGCTGAGGTAGGAGGATCACTTGAGCCCAGGAGATTGAGGCTGCAGTGAGCTGTGATCACACTGCTGCACTCTAGTCTGGGTGACAGAGACTGTCTCAAACAACAAACAAACTAAACAACAAAGAAGTTTAAAATGTTGCCTAACCCATGGCTAAATTTTAAGTAGGCATACTACAGATAGACACCGAAACTAGTACTCCCTCAGTCTGAACACTGGTTCACCCCAACATACCCAGTGACCTCTTCAGCCTTTTCCTAAGTAGGCAAGGGATTCACCCTCTCATGTCCCTCCATGTGTTATATTCCTGGAGCAGCTGGGGTTCCCCCTCCAGCATCATTCCAGTCAAATCTGTTACCTGAGGTCTCTTCCACCGTGCCTGCAGTGGAGCCTGGCTGTCTAGCCCACTCTCCACTGAGGCACATAAAATACAAGCATTAATGAACTCAGGAGGCAGAGGTCGCAGTGAGCCGAGATCGCGCCACTGCACTCTAGCCTGGACGACAGAGTGAGACTCTGTCTCAAAAAATAAATAAAATAAAATAAAATAAATAAAATAAAATAAAATAGTCATTAAAGAATAGGAGGAACCCACTCAGATGGTGAAAAGAGGGAAACTTAATCCCCTTCTCTGCCTTTGTCTATCTTTCTTCTTCACCATTTCTGGTTCCTTCTTGAGAGCTCTCTAATCCCAAATTGGTCCTCTAGTCTCCCTCTATCCCTCAGTGTTCCAAAGTCCTTCCATGGGCAACATTCCTGTATTATTTTGATGTTAACAGTTGGTAGAAGTTTAAATCTGCCAAAAATGTTAGCATTTCTCCAAGAGGAATTACATGATAGATCTTAATGACGTTGAATAAGTGCTGCTTTCTTATTTTAATCTCGATATCCTTTATGAAAATTCAATCCTCTTTACGTTGACCTGGAAGGGGTAGGTGAATGGGGTAAACTGATGGTTGGCTCTCTGACCTGGGGGAATGGGCAAGGCTACATAAACTGGGAGAAATTCTAGTGCCCACATGTCCTGAATAGCACAAGATGGCCACTCTATTGCTTCAGTTTCTCACCACCTAACCTTATAGCCATAGTGGGTTCCCTCTGGAGTGGGACCTTTCCTGTCATGTGAGGAGGCAGGGACACGAACCCTGAGGGAGAGTGGAGGTGGACATTGTAAAATATGGGCAGGATCAAGGGGTAAGTGGAATCTTGTTCTTGACTCAAATGCTCATCTTAAAATTGTGTTTTCCTACAGATATTAAAACATGCAATGAAGGAGTGTTTGGAAAAATGCATTGAGCAAAATATAACTTCCATTTCCTTTCCTGCCCTTGGGACTGGAAACATGGAAATAAAGAAGGAAACAGCAGCAGAGATTTTGTTTGATGAAGTTTTAACATTTGCCAAAGACCGTGTAAAACACCAGTTAACTGTAAAGTTTGTGATCTTTCCAACAGATTTGGAGATATATAAGGTAAGTTAATATCTTAGAAATGTCCTACAGTTCATTCATTCATTCATTCATTCAACAACATCTGTTTAGTATCTACAATGTAAGACTCAGGGCTAGGTGCTGTACAGTGTAGTGGTGTTCTAACTTGGTGAAGTTTAATTTTTACAGATTGTCTACCTCTGAACTAGTAAAACATGTCATTATAGATGGCCGGGCGTGGTGGCTCACACCTGTAATCCCAGCACTCTGGGAGGCTGAGACGGGTGGATCACCTGAGGTCGGGAGTTCGAGACCAGCCTGACCAACATGGAGAAACCCTGTCTCTACTAAAAATACAAAATTAGCTGGGTGTGGTGGTGCATGCCTGTAATCCCAGCTACTAGGGAGGCTGAGGCAGGAGAATCACTTGAACCTAGGAGGCGGAGGTTGCGGTGAGCCGAGATCACGCCATTGCACTCCAACCTGGGCAACAAGAGTGAAACTATCTCAAAAAAAAGAAAAAAAAAGAAGCCATGTTTACCCTACTACCTAGCTTTGGTCTTTCCTTCTATTGGCACTTATTCTCCCCTCTGCTCCTTAAAGGTAAGCAACCCTGTAGTTTCAGTGTGGTGTCCTTGCCCCTCTCTCATCTCTCTCCCTTCAAGAACACAACTGTTTTTTACAACTTCTGTGAAGTCCTGTCTTCTTAGCCAATCCTCTCTCATTTCCACTTGGATATCTGACCGTCATCTCAAATGCAGTGTATTTAAGGCAAATTCTTTGTCTTCTCTCTCTCTGTCTCTTTTTTTTTTTAAAAAACAGATGAGGTCTTGCTGTGTTGCCCAGGCTGGAGTGCAGTGGCACAATCATAGCTCACTGCAGCCTTGAATTCCTGGGCTCAAATGATCCTCCCACTCCAGCCTCCTGATTAGCAGGCACTACAGGCACATGCTACCATGTCTGGCTAATTTTTAAATTTTTTGTAGAAAAGCAGTCTTACTATGTAAACCCAATCTGGTCTTGAGCTCCTGGGCTCAAGTGATCTTCCCATCTCAGCCTCCCAAAGCTCTGGGATTATAGGTGTGAGCCACTACGCCTGGCCTGTCTTCTCAATCAGTTTTCCCTCTAAAATCCCCATTAGTCTCAACTTTGCCTCTTACTGGCTATATAACCTTGGGCAAGTTAGTTTACTTATCTGTGCCTCAGTTTCCTCATCCTTAAAAGAGGGATACTAATTACCATCTTATGGAGCTGTTGTGAAGATGAAATGAGTTGATACAGTCAGGTGAGGTGGCTCATGCCTGTAATCCCAGCACTTTGGGAGGCTGAGGCAGGCGGATCATCTGAGGTCAGGAGTTTGAGATCAGCCTAGCTAACACGATGAAACCCCATTTCTACTAAAAATACAAAAAATTAGCCAGGCGTGGTGGCACACACCTGTAATCCCAGCTACTCGGGAGGCTGAGGCAGGAGAATCGCTTGAACCCAGGAGGCGGAGGTTGCAGTGAGCCAAGATCACACCATTGCACCCCGGCTTGGTCAACAAGAGTGAAAAACTCCCTCTCAAAAAAAAAAAAAAAAAAAAGAGTTAATACCTGTGAAACACGTAGAGTAGTGCCTAGCACAGAGTAGAAGGTAGCTGTTATTATATCAACTGTAATGAGCTGTAGTTCACTGAGTGCTGAATCGTTACTAAATTCAGTGAATTGTTTCTTTTCTTTCCAGTTTCTTTAACAGCATCAGTATGCCTGTCTAGTTTTGCCATGTCTCCAGTACTGCCCTCAAATTCAACCCATTCTTTTTTAGCTCATCTGTAGGCGACCTCAGAAGGAAATCAGCCGTTGTCTAACATGTCTGGGGTCCCTGTGTTGGAGGGGAGCTTGTCTTATGGGTCTGAGTGCACTTCATCTCAGCTTTTTGTTTGGGTGGACAGATCAAGCTGAGTTCCTAACATGTGAATAAACTGTGATATATTCAGCGTAATTAATATATGTTGCAGTGCTGTTCTGCCTTTAAAGTACTGACCATCTCTGCTTTATTCTCACTTAGCTGGCATTTTCGAGAAAGACTTTAATGATGTTAGGGAAGAATAAAAAGGAGAGGAAATAAGATACAGCAACCTAAAATAGGTTTTCAAGATACAGGTTTCTGTTTCTGCCAGCAGCAACATCTGAGTTTTAGTGAGACTTCTCGGCACGTGTCTGGATTTTGGATATAGAGGGCCTTGCCTGGCAGAGAGTGGCTGCAAACATTAGTTCTCTGACTGCTCATATTCCCACCTCTTGGCCTGCTCTATGTGCATGGTTGCCATTTTATCTCTGCCTATAAGGAAATGAATTTATACTTGTTCCAGCTTGGTCTTTCTTGGAACAAGTATAAAAGTCCTTATTCCTTCTGCTGCCCAATTAGACACAGAGAGATTTGTAGCATTTGCTGATTTCCGTGGCTGCTTTCAAGCTGTTGATATGACATCACTGAAAGCAGAGCTGAAAGAGATGGTCACAGCAGGCTCTCTTGAGTCACTGTATGCCAGCTCCAGTATCCCACTGCACCTCACCCACAGCTGACTGGTGAGATGGTGGTGCATGACCTGAGGAAGTAGCTCACCTTCTGATAAAATGAATAATCCCGTCCTTCAGATGAAGTTCATTAGTTTTCCCATGCAGAGTATTATCTCTAAGCCCAGATAGGTGCCCTGATCACATCCCTGAACTATTTCTTTTTTTTAATTTCCTTTTTTTTTTTTTTTTTTTTTTGAGACAGGATGTTGCTCTGTTGCCTGGGCTGGAGTGCAATGGTGTGATCATAAATCTCTGCATCCTCAACCTCCCAGCCTCAAGCAATCCTCCCATCTCAGCCTCCTGAGTAGCTGGGACTACAGGCATGCATCACCATGCCTGGCTAATACTTTTATTTTTTGTGGAAGTGGGATCTCACTATGTTGCCCAGGCCAATCTCAAACTCCTGGACTCAAGCAATCCTCCCACCTCAGCCTCCCAAAGTTCTGGGATTACAGACGTGAGCCACCATGCCCAGCCCCTGAACTGTTTATGAAGCACCATTTTCATACAAGAAGAATTAACCACATCTAGAAAAGAAGGTTCATTCTCTCCAACATACAAACAAAAATATGCATGACAGTTTAAGAAAAATGGAAAGATCAACCACAGTTTGAGCGCTCCCCAGGGACTAATAATAAAAATAGTGTCATAGGGGGCTGGGCTCGGTGGCTCATGCCTGTAATCCCAGCACTTTGGGAGGCTGAGCTGGGTGGATCACCTGAGTTCAGGAGTTTGAGACCATCCTGGCCAACATGGTGAAACCCGAGCTCCACTGAAAATACAAAATTTAGCAGGGCGTGGTGGTACGTGCCTATAATCCCAGCTACTCAGGAGGCTGAGGTAGGAAAATCACTTGAATCTGGGAGACGGAGGTTGCTGTGACCTGAGATTGCACCACTGCACTACAGCCAGGGCCGTCTTAA
>NW_016819072.1:113225-122178 GCF_001698545.2 Rhinopithecus bieti
GCGATCTCGGCTCACTGCAAGCTCCGCCTCCCGGGTTCACGCCATTCTCCTGCCTCAGCCTCCCGAGTAGCTGGGACTATAGGCGCCTGCCACCGCGCCCGGCTAATTTTTTGTATTTTTAGTAGAGACGGGGTTTCACTGTGGTCTTGATCTCCTGACCTTGTGATCTGCCCGCCTCGGCCTCCCAGAGTGCTGGGATTACAGGCGTGAGCCACCGCGCCCGACCGAGATGTGTTATTTCTAATAGACATGATGTTAATGGATCTGTGTTGCAATATGCACAAATCTTTGTCTATAGACTTTCATATAATAACAATTACAATAGCTACCATGTACTGAATGTTTACTACACGCCAGGAGCAATTTCAAGCACTCTATAGGAATTAACTTACATAAAACAGATTATTTTATTATTCAATTTACAGACCAAGTTTGGTGTGTATACCATTTTTTAAATGATTTTGTGTTTTATTAGTTACCTATAGTTTTCTTCTTCAGTGACATATCCACAGCTTTGGTTTAGTGCAAGCAGGGCATTAAAATCAGTTGAATGAATGCATGGTTATATTTTGTCTTGGAATGCATAGCCTTCTTTATTTATACCAGATTTTGATTTCATCTTCATTTTTCCTATGCTTGTTCCTTCTGTGTTCTAATAGATGGTGGTCCTCTTCTCTGGGGCTTTCCTAAAGGCTGCTTTAGATTTGTGGTAGTAGGAATGGGACTGACAGAGTGGATGAAGTCAAGTGCTGTGTGTGCAGAGAGGGAGACTTTGATGACAATGGCTATCAGCCGTCCTTATGACTCTGCTCTGTTTTGCTTCTTGTAGGTTTTCAGTGCTGAAATGGCAAAGAGGTCCAAGATGCTGAGTTTGAACAATTACAGCGGTGAGTAAGAAATTCACAGGCCAATAAGTAGTGTCGCCCACCATTGGCTCATTCTATTCTTGATCATCTGAACTAATGGAGGGGAGAAGAAGAATAAATAAGCCACATGTATTGCATTGTGGTCCTGCTTGGATACCTGCCTACTCTATGCCCTGATCATGAGTCTATTCTTGCTTGGTCCAGTTTCATGATATGAACAGAGGAAGTTTGAGTTGCAGTGGATAATCCAAGGTGTGGGTGGTTGATTCATAAATAGATATCTGTAATTTTTTCCCAAGAAAAAGTTCTGGCTTCCATAAACTGGCATTCAGTCACTCTTTCTACTCTGAACATCTAAATAGAGTTACTTATTGTAATTACAGAAAACACATCTCAGTAATAACAGATAAATGGGTTAACTCAATGCTACTCAAACCCGAGTAATCACTGGGATCACGATGGAAACTTTAAAAAACAAACAAACAAAAAACCCCCAAAATATGTATTTGTCCCAACTCTACAGATGCTGATTCAGGGACTCTGGGTCTGGGCCAACAATATCTATTCTGAATGCTCCCTAGTCAATTTTGATGTCAATCATTTTTTTTTTCTTTTCTTTTCTTTTTGAGACAAGGTCTGGCTCTGTCACTCTGGCTGGAGTGCAGTGGTGTGATGTCAACTCACTGCAACCTCTGCTTCACAGGCTCAAGCCATCCTCCCACATGAGTCTCCCAAGTAGCTTGGACTATAGGCACATGCCACCATGCCCAGTTAATTTATTTTATTATTAAAAAATTTTTTTTTGTTTTTGTTTTTTGGTAGAGACGGGGTTTCACCATGTTGCCCAGGCTGGTCTCAAACTCCTGGGCTCAAGTGATCTGCCTGCCTCCGCCTCCCAAAATGCTGGGATTACAGGTATATAATGTCATTCTTTCAGTGGAGTTTGGGTGGACTGAGATGGAATGTTCAGTGGCCTGGCAGTGCTGGAAGTAAGGAAGGAGAGCATTAACATTTCTGGCCTGGAACTGTGCTTTTTATGATCCTGTTTATTTATCTGTATAGTGATGATAATAACAGACAGTTGTGAGGATAATAGATTATGTATGCAAAAATGTTCCATAAATTGAAAGCATTAAACAAATGCCAGGCAATAAATAATGACTGAGAAGATGGACAGACTCCCCAGGTAGCTAAGAGGAGAAAGAGATTCCTTTTGACTGGTAAAGATCAAGAATGGCTTCATGAATAAGATAGTTCTAAGCTGGGCTGTGAGCATGGCAAGATTTCCGATGTCCAGAGAGGGTAGGATGGGGCATCCAAGGTAGAGAAAACCCACAGGAGCAAAGAAATCCAGTGCATGTTTGGGGAACCACAGGGAATCCATTGTGGGTATATAAGAGGAGTTTTAGGTGAGGATAACATAGAAAAGGAACATTAAAAGGTCTGTATGTCATTAATCTGAATAATGGTGGCAAATGTCACCATTTAATTCAGTAATTCTTGCGTAAAGGAATTATATAGCACAGGACAATAATTGACATAAAAATGATTAATGATGGAACATGGTGGCTGAAGCCTGTAATCCCAGCACTTTGGGAGGCAAAGGCAGGCGATCACTTGAGGACAGGAAATCGAGACCAGCCTGGGCAACATGGTGAAACCCATCTCTACGAAAAATACAAAAATTAGCCAGGCATTGTGGTGCATGCCTGTAGTCTCAGCTACTTGGGAGGCTGAGGTGGGAGGATCACCTGAGCCCGGGGAGGTCAAGGCTGCAGTGAGCCATGATTGTGCCACTGCACTTCAGCCTGGGTGACAAATTAACAAAATGATTGATGATGATGATCTCAGATTATCAAGGAAAGGTTAAACTGTTTAGGAAGGGCCGGGCACGGTGGCTCATGCCTGTAATCTCAGCACTTTGGGAGGCTGAGGCAGGCGGATCACCTGAGGTCAGGAGTTCGAGACTAGCCTGACTAACATGGAGAAACCCCATCTCTACTAAAAATACAAAATTAGCCAGGTGTGGTGGTGCATGTCTGTAATCCCAGCTACTCGGGAGGCTGAGGCAGGAGAATCGCTTGAACGCGGGAGGTGGAGGTTGTGATGAGTCAAGATCATGCCGTTGCACTCCAGCCTGAGCAACAAGAGGGAAACTTGTCTCAAAAAAAACAAAAACAAAAAAGCAAACAAACAAAAAAACTATTTAAGAAGGCAGAGAGGTGGTACGTTATCATTAGAAATATTTAATTCAGCTGGGCACGGTGGCTCATGCCTGTAATCCTAGCACTTTGGGAGGCCAAGGCAAGCGGATCACCTGAGGTCAGGAGTTTGAGGCCAGTTTGGCCAACAAGGCGAAACCCCATCTCTACTAAAAATACAAAAAAGAATTAGCCAGGCATGGGGGCGTGTGCCTGTAATCCCAACTGCTCGGGAAGCTGAGGCAGGAGAATCACTTGAAACCAGGTGGCGGAGGTTGCAGTGAGCTGAGATTGTGCCACTGCACTCCAGCTTGGGCAACAGAGGGAGACTTGGTCTCAAAAAAAATAAAAAATAAATAGATGACTCATAGTTAAAATTCAGTGTATTTTGGTGCTGGAAGAGTTATCCTTTAGTCATCCGAACAATTTACTTATCTAGAAGAATAGTGCTCACTTTGCCAACACATATACTAAAGTTAGAATAATAATTATTGGCCGGGTGCGGTGGCTCACGCCTGTAATCCCAGCACTTTGGGAGGCCAAGGCGAGCAGATCACGAAGTCAGGAGTTTGAGACCAGCCTGGCCAACATGGTGAAACCCCGTCTCTACTAAAAGTACAATAATTAGCTGGGCGTGGTGGCAGGCGCCTGTAATCCCAGCTACTCGGGAGGCTAAGGTTGCAGTGAGCTGAGATGGCGCCACTATACTCCAGCCTGGGCGACAGGGTGAGACTCTATCTCAAAAATAAATAAATAAATAAGTAATAATAATAATAATAATAATTATTGGCCAGGCATGCTGACTCATGCCCATAGTCCCAGTGCTTTGGGAGGTCAAGGTGGGTGTATTGCTTCAGGCCAGGAGGTCAAGATCAGCCTTGGCAGCATAGTGACACCCCGTCTCTAAAAAAAAAAGAAGAAGAAGAAGAAGTAGAAGAAGGAGGAGGAGAAGGGGAGGGGGGAGGGGGAGAGAGAGGAGAGAGGAAGAAGAAGAAAGGAAGAGGAAGAAGAAGAAGAAGAAGGAAAAGAATTTTCTCTTGATAATAATGGATAAATGAAATATCACTATGCATTGTTTTTATTTTCTCCTAAAAAATAATATAATCTCCCAGACAGAACAAGGGTTTAAACAAAAGTATGCCTCCAATATAAAACCTGGGTTACTTCTTACTGTTGTCTAAAACCTTGACTTTTGTATTTTTTATCTTTACTCAGAGGAAGACCATCCTCCCCGTGTTACTTCTAGGTCTGTCCTTGTACTTCTTTTGTAGCTCCTGTACCACACAACTGAGATCTCAGGAGAATGATGCTAATTTCCCCTGCTGTTCAGATATTACTCACTGGAAGGCATATGCGGGAGCACTGGAGTCAGATGCCCATACCTACTAGCTTCATGGCCACCACTAACTAGTCCTATAGCCATGGGCAAGTTACTTAATGACTCTGTGAATCAGTTTCCTTGTTGGTAAGATGGGACAACTACTAGTATCTGTCTCATAAGGTTGTGAGGAATCCTGAGTAGTGGAATTACAGGTATTTCTTCCTGCCATTATATGTTGATAATTTTCCAATTTTTAAATAATAAACATGTATTATTCTTAAAATCAGAGATTCATTTTTTTAAAAATAATTTTGACTCTTCAAGCTGTGTGTCTTTCAGAGATGTTTGATTTTAAAACTAGTAGCAAGAGGTTAGGGAAAATTCTATTCAGTGGGAAATAATACTTAGTTAACATCCAGGGTGAGATCACAAGGTGAACTCATCTGTGAACTGATAAATGCAGCATAGCAGAGGCAAGAGATGATAAAGCTAACCCATTACAAGCTAAACTCTGTGTTCCAAAGGAGGCTGTAAACAATACAGGTAGATTTCCTTCATACCCAATGCAGCTTTCAGAGATAAGTACTTAATTGAAGCTGCTACTGCTGACAGTGGTGATAATATCACAGGGGTAAAACACTGGCCATGGTGTTTTGTTCTGTACTGTTTTATTTAAAAAAAAATTTTTTTTATTATACTTTAAGTTCTAGGGTACATGTGCACAAGGTACAGGTTTGTTCATATGTATAATGGCCATGTTGGTGTGTGACCATTAATTGTTTACATGGTATATCTCTAATGCTATCCTCCTCTCTACCCCCTCCCCACAATAGGACCGTGGTGATGCTCCCTTCCTGTTGTCGCACAAGTGATATCATGGTTCATTCATTGATGCAGAACATGCGGTATTTGGTTTTCTGTTCTTGCCTTAGTTTGCTGCGATGATGGTTTCTGGCTGCATCCATGTCCCTACAAAGGACACGAACTCATCCTTTTTTATGGCTGCATAGTAGTCCATGGTGTATATGTGCCACATTTTCTTAATCCAGTCTGTCACTGATGGACATTTGGGTTGATTCCAAGTCTTTTCTATTGTGAATAGTGCCGCAGTAAACATACGTGTGCATGTGTCTTTATAGCAGCATGACTTATAATCCTATCTAGAACTAGAAATACCATTTGACCCAGCCATCCCATTTCTGCACTGTTTTAAAACCCACTAGTCAGCCGGGCACATTGGCTCACGCCTGTAATCTTGGCACTTTGGGAGGCTGAGGCGGGCAGATCACGAGGTCAGGATATCGAGACCATCCTGGCTAACAAGGTGACACCCCATCTCCATGAGCAATATAAAAAATTAGCTGGGTGTGCTGGCAGACCCCTGTAGTCCCAGCTACTCGGGAGACTGAGGCAGGAGAACGGCGTGAACCTGGGAGGTGGAGCTTGCAGTGAGCAGAGATCACACCACTGCATTCCAGCCTGGGCGACAGAGTGAGACTCCGTCTCAAAAAAAAAAAAAAACACAAACCGCTAGTCTTCCATGGTTGCTTATTATAGTCATTTCAGTCCCCCAGTCAACCAGAGAGGAGAAAAGAGAAAATGGGCTTGAAGCTAGATTTCCTGCCATCAATCTGATGGGATTCAACATGGAAAAAATGTGGGAGGCCCTAACATGGATCCAAAGAATCCTGAGTCTCCAGAACCATCACATCATTGAGAATAATCATATTCTGTACCTTGGGAGAAAGGAACATGACATTTTATCTCAGCTTCAGAAAACTTCAAGTGTCTCCATCACAGAAATTATCAAACCAGGAAGGACACAGTTAGAGATTAAAGGAGCCCAGGCTGACCTCATTGAGGTGGTTATGAACATTGAAGATATGCTTTGTAAAGTACAGGAGGAAATGGCAAGGAAAAAGGAGCGAGGCCTTTGGAGCTTGTTAGGTGAGTAACTTTCTATTAAGTTAGAAAGTAAATTCTCCCCATTGTTCCTTCTTTTGGGTGTGAGCATGTATGTATGGATGTGGGTGAGAGACAGAAGGAGAGAGGAGGGAGCAAACATTCTGATTCTTTGTTAGATCATAAACCTTTGTGAGTTATTTTTTGCTCTCTTTTGACAATCAGGATTATTTGTGAACACACACACAAACACAATTTTATTTACTTGTAATAACCTTGATTGTCTAAGAGGCAATTACATGGATGAATTTTGGCAGTAGTAAAACTCAAGCCCAAGCCATGGGGAAAAGTATACATTTCTAATTCTTCAGATGCAGCACTCAAATGTAGACACATTCTATCAGATTATCTTATTTATTTTATCAAGTTTTATTATATTTATTTGTTACTGACAGCATTAGGAACCCTAAAATTACTTACCTTGAGCCCTCTCGCCAATGAAATTATACATTGGTAATGTGAGGTACACTCAAGTATCTCCCATTCAGTGGGGCTAAACTCATCAGGATACATGTGGGAATTTGGATCTGGAGAGATCCTTTGAACAGAGCCCTAGAGCTAACTAGGAAATTATACTATTGAAAATGCCATCTCAGGGCTGGGTGTGGTGGCTCACGCCTGTAATCCCAGCACTTTGGGAGGCCGAGGTGGGCAGATCACCTGAGGTTGGGAGTTCAAGAGCAGCCTGACCAACATGGAGAAACCCTGTCTCTACTAAAGATACAAAAAAAAAATTAACCGGGCATGGTGGCCCATGCTTGTAATCCCAGCTACTTGGGAGGCTGAGGCAGGAGAATTGCTTGAACACAGGAGGCAAAGGTTGCAGTGAACTGATATCAAGCCATTGCACTCCAGCCTGGGCAACAAAAGTGAAACTGTCTCAAAAAAAAAAAAAAAAAAAAAAAAAAAAAAAAAAAAAAAAGAAAAAAAGAAATGCCATCTCGGGAGACATAGATAGATACAGATTTCATTCAACTAATGCATATTGCACCCATGACGTGCCAAGCATTGTGCTAGGTGCAAGGACTACAGCAATAAACAAGATGGACATTTTTCCTGCTCAAAGTCTAATGGGGAACCTTGATGAGCACACAGGTTAGTGATGATAGAGGAGAGCGAAAGCACTGCGGAGAGGCACCTAACCCAGACTTGGGAAGTCATGGGAGGGCTTATCACAGGTGTCATAATGGAGAACTGGATAATAGGTAGAAGTTAGTTAGGCAAAGAAAGAAAACGTCAAGAAATAAGATTGTCGCAAGGCCTGGATTATGTAAGACCTTATAAATCACGTGAAAGAGTTCAGAGGGTTTCTTGAAACAAATAGGGAACCTTAAAGAATTTTAAGCAAAATTAAGATCAGACTTGTGTTTTTAGAAAGATCACTGGTTATAATGTGGAGAATGGATTTAGTAAGAGGTGCAAAAATTCAGAGGCAAAACTTCAAAGGACACCTTATTTTCACCATGTGTTTGTAAAAATAATGCAGGAATAAATGGTTACAGTGAGTGAGAGTTCGCCATAAATGTTGTATCCACATTCCACAGAAAACACAGTGGCAAAAAAAAAAAAAAAAAAAAGGATAAAACAATACACAAGCATAAGAACCAAGATTATGATTTTACTTAGTTTTGAAACAGTGAATGTAGGTATTGAAACTGACACCAGTGTCAGCTTAGGGGAACAGGATACAAAGAAACATGAATCTCCTGTAAAACTTGTGGCATTATTTTGTTAGTGTGTGTGTGTGTGTGTATGTGGCATTGCTTTAAATTAACTGAAATCATAAGGTGGGCTAATTCTTCCAGCTATTGACAATTTTGAGTCATGTAAGTCCCTTGTTCTGCCGCAAGATGGCACTTTTGGTAGTTGATGACTAAACATATTATTCCACAGAAGCCTTAGAGGTTCAGGAAAACCTACCCTGTCTTAATCAGATTAAGATCTTAATTAACAAAATGGATAATTTTGAGATGAGTTATCATTATAAGGAATATCAAATATCCATCAGAACAATAATTTTCTTTTTTAAATCAAAGTTAGGCATCACCTCTCTTTTATGCCACTCTTTTAATCCTTCCTGGTAGGCATTCCCAATGGCAGAAGTTTGTGATCTTTGGGTCCCCAGTGCCCAGTCCAGTGCCTGGCATATAGAAGGAGCTTGGCAAATGTTTGTTGAACTCAAGGAAACTGAACTCTAATATTACACCTTATAAATATGAGCTATTGCTCTCCAAAGTTAATTTACAGTCTTCTGTTGAAGTTTCTGGTCTTTGCAGCTCCTCTGCTATGCAGTTTTGTCCCTTCCACTTTCTCAGATTTACAACTTGGCTCTCTAGTGAGTTTCCCTCAATTCGTCACCTGCTTTTTGTGGTTAAATTGAGCCCATTCAATTAGATAATGAACCAGGGATTAGGTCATTTTAGTATACTTGGTCTTAAGTCAAACTAAAAATAAATCAAGAGAAAACAAGTCTTTTTTGGTTTTCGTTTGTCCACCTGTATATTTAGTTCAGTAAGGAGCTCCTTTGGACAAAACAGGTTGCCTCTTGACAAAAGGATGGAAGGAAAAAAAGGAAGGAGGGAGGAGGGAGGGAGGAAGGGAAA
>NW_016819072.1:124292-163231 GCF_001698545.2 Rhinopithecus bieti
TTTTTTTTTTTTTTTTTTTTTTTGCCTTATCTCAACAAAATTATTACCAACAGCACTGAACCATCCTCATCCCTTAATTAAAACCGCATTTTCCTAAATTTAAGAAAGTTGGTCTTTTCTCTTTCATCCCTTTATTTCCTATAGCCTGCTGGTGGATGAATTAGGTATCATTTGGCAGGTGCGGTGCATAGCATCTTAAGATCCTCTTCAGTCATAGGAGTTCTATGTGTAACTCCCATGTCTGTTTTCAGATGTATAAAAACATTGCATATATAATTCCTATATTGCCCCCTCTACTCCTCAGTCACTAATGAAGATTTCTGGCTTTAGGTCTCTCCAAAGGAGGAAAAGAAGTTTAGTAATAATTATGGAGAGGTACTTATCAGGGTGGCTTGATTTTGCTTGGTCCGTTAAATATACGGCTCTTGATCTTTAGCTTTCAAAATACGTAGCATGATCCTTGCTGAGGAGTCAATTCCAATAGTCTTGGTTTCTAGGATGCAAAGGCTCTAGAAACCATCTTTTCTTTGTTCTGGAGAGAACATAGGCAAAACCTGGGGTAAATATTGAACATAGACAATTACTGGGGATGAAAATAGAGAAATGAATCCCCACCAAGAAGACTTTTGGGGCAACCAGGAAAGTGACGATCAGTATAGTCCCTTCATTAGCAAAGTCTCAAAAAATCTACAACTTCCATTTGCTCCTAAAGCTGGCTTCTCTGCAATCCCCACCCACTACTTCTGCTTAAATTACTTTCATTAAGATCATCGCTGTGCTCCTATTTTCCAAATCTAGTGAGTATTCTCTTTTCAGTCCCGTGGCAGACCCTGCTACTTGTCTACTCAACATCTATACACATCTTTCTTACCAAAACATCTAAGACCCCCACTATCTTCCCAAGGAATATGGTCCCAAGGTCTTAGCCAGACTCATCATCAGTTCAAGTTCAGGCAGTTCTCTATTTATTTATTTTTCTGAGACAGAGTCTTGCTCTGTCATTCAGGCTGGAGTACAGTAGCATGATCTTGGCTCACTGCAGCCTCCGCCTCTGAGATTCAAACGGTTCTCCTGCCTCAGCCTCCCACAGGTGTGCGCCACCACATGCAGTTAATTTTTGTACTTTTTTTTAGTAGAGACGAGGTTTCATCATGTTGGCCAGGCTGATCTCGAGCTCCTGACCTCGTGATCCACCCACTTCAGCCTCCCAAAGTGTTGGGATTACAGGTGTGAGCCACCGCGCCCAGTAGGCAGTTCTGTCTTAAAGCTTAAAGGCAAGATACTGCCCCCAACTTACCCATTATATAGTGATACGAAAAGGAGCAGGAAAACTGCAATGAAAACTCTCATGTTGAAAGGGGAGAAGCAAAACACACAACAGCCACTGGCTCACACCACTTATCTACATGCTGCTTATCAGGTATAGGGAGGACTCTCTATTCCATGTTGTAAAACCTTTATTTTGCACTCTGGGAAAATCTTCCTTATATATTGTGGCCCTTGGCTATTTCCAGGTTCATTGTCTATCAGGGAGCCATGGATTGTCTCACAGGCTGGAATGTGCTCAGACTGTTGTAACCAGGCCTGTGGTTTCTTCAGCAATATAGTTCCTTTAAAAATTAAGTGGGCATGAGGCCTAATTTCTTCTGGTTAAGTTAATGTCTTTATAACCTAACCACAGATCTTGTCTCCATATAGTCTTTCAACTCAAGATTTTGGTCTCTTACCTGCTGTCTGTGTGCTCTTCCCTTCTCCCTAACCCTTAGTTTAACAGCCACTGCCTTGAGGCAATTCAGACATGACCCATAATGTGACCTGCACCAATTGACTCATCTCTGTAGGCTGGTGAGAACCCTTAACAGAAGGTGCCAGACAAGCCCAGGAGATACCAGTCTTGCTACCACTGAAGCTGTTGTTATTTGGAGTACAAAAGCTCTTAGCTTTTTCAGCCCTGCAATGTTCCAAATTATAGGACTCTCAGTCAATTTAGATGGCCACCCACAGGCAAAGGAGAGGGAACTTCTGTTAACAAAGCTTTATTTTCTTTTTTCTATTTATGTTTGTACTCCAGCCAGTTCTGAATAAATCTCTTGCTTGTAGGACTTGGTTGAATACAGCAAGAAGGCATCTACACATGCAGTTTCTTATTGGGTTGATTCATTTGTTCCACAGGTATTTATTAAGCACATTCTATGAATCAGGCCCTGTGCTAGGGGTACTAGAAATAGTGCATAAATAACCATAGAGTTCTTGCCCTTACAATTTATAATCTCATGAGTTCATCTGTTGCCCCTTTATCTTCTCTCTTTTTCTTCTACAATGTCCCCCTTGGTGATGGCACCTATTCCGATGGCCTCAACTCCTACCTCAATGATGATGACTTAGGAATCTCCAACTCTTAACTCCCTCTCTCCTGACCTGCAGGTTCATATATCTGACTCTCTTTTTGACATCTCTACCCAGATGTCCCATAGGTATCTCAAGTTGATCTATTTTCTTGGCCATGATTTTCCCTAAGAAACATGCCCCTTGTTTGCTGATTCTCCCTAACCTGGTTAATATCATCACCATCTACCTACCAGGTTTCCTAAGCCTGAAACATTATCATCCTCTATTCCTCCTTTTCCCTCACCTTTATATCCAGGCATTCACCCAGTCCTAGTGATTCAATCTCATGAAGATCTGAGCTCAGTTTCACCTCTCTATTCCTACTGCCTTAGTTCATCTTCCTTTAGTCCTAGACTATTACGAGGTCCTCTCCTTGCCACAAAACACACCCCTGCCTAATCTATCCTTTACCACCAGAATTATCACACTAAAAATTACATTCTTGCTTAATATCTGCATTCCCAGTTGCCTATGAGATAAAAGCCCAAACTCCTTAGCAGAGAATATAAGGCCCTAGCTCCCACATCATTTCAGCAGTCATCACCCACTATGTTCCTCAAGACTCCAGCCATAACTTTTTAGAGTTCCCTAAACATGCTGTATACTTCATGCCTCTCTCCTGTTGTCTGTGGAATGACTTCCCTCCTTGCCCTTTTTAGTACTACAAACCCCTATTCTTTCTTCAAGACATAGTACAAATGGCATCTCCTGGTTGGCATCTTTCCTGCAGGCCTGCAGGCCTAGTAAGTATCTTCCTCCTCTGTGCTCCTGCATACCTCCATTCCTTTGTTATGACATCTACAACTTTAATTAGTACTAACATCTATTTTCCTATGAAACTCAGGCATAGAACTCATTTCCTTTATGGCTCTATAATGGAACTTTACCCAACTGTCCTGTTCCCCATGTCCACAGATGTGGAAAATTTGAATCTTGACAGTTCAAGGTGAACTCAGTCATTTTCAGAGTTTTCATAGTCCCTTCAAGATTGAAACTCAGTTCCTGCAATGTTTGCCCCTTTTCTCCTCTTTTCTCTATGCTGGGAGAGGCAATGTGAGGAGGGTTGTCTGGCTTATGGCTCCCATTGTCCTCTGCTTGATAAACCACCTGAGCTTTAGTCATTAGCACTCTCCTGTGCCTTTTACACTCAGTGTCTGCAGAGGCCACTCTATGTCTTTTCCATGCTGAAGAAATTCCTTTCCAGGCCATGTCTGTGTTCCTCCTGCCACACAGGAAATTTTTGAGTATGTTCATCCTCCAAGCTGAGTGCAGGGTCTTGGGTAGTGGTCCTCACCTGCTCCAGAGACTTCTCCAGCCATTGCTACTCTCCACTCAGGTGATGAGGCTGGATGAGGGACTGCACCCACCAGAGTCAGGCCAGGGTCTGTCTGCTCTGTGAGTCCCTCCAATTGTTCTTATTCTGAGACTTCCATTGTTCTGCCCCCTCTTGACTCCCAGGGCTCTCAAGGGAGTGGGGGTAGTAAAGGGAGCCCTTTCCCAAGCTCCCCCAAGAGCTCTAGTCACATCACCTCTGATACTTCTCTTCCCACCAGCTGGAAGAAAGAACTTTCATTTGTCTTGAAATGAGAAAAATGTTCTTAGAATATGTTGTATTACTGTCTGCTCTGTCATTTATGGTAAAAAATTCCATGCTCTGAATCCTTCTGGTTTTTAGCTTTTGGTTCAAAAGCCCTCTTCCTCTCAGAAAAGCTAACTCTGAAAGCCAGAATTTCAAGAGCTATATGCTCTTCTGCTGAATTTATTAATTATTATATATATTATAAATTATAGTACATTAATATATAATGTAACTATATTTTATATATAGTATTTATATAAAATTTTTATTATTAACATAAAAAAATATTATCTATATATATTTAGTATATATAATATTTAATATTATTATATTATAATTATATGGTGTTTCACCATGTTGGCCAGGCTGGTCTGGAACTCCTGACCCCGGGATCTGCCTGCCTCGGCTTCCTGAAGTGCTGGAATTACAGATGTGAGCCACTGCACCCAGCAGGCAGTTCTCAAAAAACTATACATATATTTACATATAGACTTTGTTTTCAACTTTATCTTTTTCATCCTTAATAAGAAGTAGCAAGGACTCAATAGGTGGAAGAACAAAGAGCAAGAAGAAACTTCTGGGAAAGAAAATCTTTGATTTTTATCTCAAAATATTACCTTGCCACATAAATCGTACTATATTTAATCTGTTTACATGCAGAGACTTCCCTTTGTGAAATACTGAGAATATGGATCATGTCTTACTCACTTTTAAATTTCCAGAGCTGCACTGTTCAATACGGTAGCCGCTAGCTACCGTATTGAGCTATGTATGTAGCTATTGAGCACTTGAAATGTGTCTGGTCTAAATTGAAAGATGCTATAAGTATAAAATACACACCGGATTTCAAAGACCTCCTACAAAAGAATGTAAAATATCTAATACTTTTTAAAATATAGATTACATGTTAAAATAACATCTTAAATGGCTTAAATAAAAATGTGAATTTCACCCTTTTTTTACGGTTTTAAAATGTGGCTACTAGAGTAGCTGGGACTCCAGGTGAGTGCCACAATACCTGACTAATTTTTTTTATTTTTGGTAGAGATTAGGTCTCACTGTGTTGCCCAGGCTGGTCTCAAACTCCTGACCTCCACCAATCCTTCTGCCTTGGCCTCCCAAAGTGCTGGGATAACAGACATGAGCCACTCAGCCTGCAAGTTTTAAATGACATGCGTGACTCGTAGTATGTTTCTATTGTTCAGTGCTGCTCTTGAGCCTAAAAGTGTTTGGTTATGTCCCACTTAAAGAAAGAGAGGGAGGAAATGAAAGGAAAAAAGGAAAGGAAGGAAGGATAATATGGCATCAAAGAAGGTATAATTTTTTTTCCCTCTAAGTGAGGTCAGAAAGGGCATTGAACAGGGATTCCTTTGAGGTCCAGAATTTGGCCCTCAGCCTCCCGAGTGTTTTTAATACTCCAAAGAAGATAATACAGATCACAGGCAATGTGTCAGAATGAAGAGTACTCATTTCTAGTGGTCGGAATAGGGCATTTCTTCCTTAATATCACAGTCCCCAGAGTGCCTGATGGGTGGAAAGTTGCCTGGTGAGCATGGACCTAGATAACATGCTTGGAGATTCTTCATGAGGTATTGTGCCAACCCATGGAGAGTACACAGTACCCTCCTGGTGACCAGAATGCCTCTGTCCTTCCAAATCCAGGAGTGCTTTTCCTAAACAATGAAGTATGCACACGAATATTTTATATACTCCACATTCCCCTTGACATATTTTTCCTCTTTTTTTTTTTTTGTTTTGAGACAGGGTCTTGCTTTGTCACCCAGGTTGGAGGGCAGTGGCACAGTCACAGCTCACTGCAGCCTCAACCTCCTGAGTTCAATCAGTCCTCCCACCTCAGCCTCTTGAGTAGCTACAATTATAGGTGTGCACCACCATGCCTGGTTACTTTTTGTATTTTTTGTAGAGATGGGGTTTTGCCATGTTGCCCACGCTGGGCTCACGCGATCCACCCACTTTGACCTCCCAAAGTGTTGGGATTACAGGTGTGTGCCACCAGTTCCAGGTGACATATTTTTCTTGTAATGCTGTTCATGAGGTTAGGAGGCACTCTGTCTTCTCTTATTAGATGCTATTTTCAAACCATCTTCTTGAGAGTTCTGGAAATATCCCTATTTGTAGCATGTAGAAGTCAGACAATGTTCTAAGGGAAACAGAACCTTCTTTTGTTATACTCTGTCAGCTACTTAGTTGATAATACTGACTTGAATCTAAGTTCTTTGAATCTCAGATCTTTGTCTTTTACATGGAGTTACTACCCAAATCACAGATAATTTAATCTAATCAATGTGCAATACTTTGAAAATCATTAACTTCTTTATGAACACTAATGTTTGTTTGTTTGTTTGTTTTGCTTTTGTTTTTGTTTTTGAGACAGAGTTTCACTCTTATTGCCCAGGTTGGAGTGCAGTGGTGCAATCTTGGCTCACTGCAACCTCTGACTCCTGGGTTCAAGTGATTCTCCTGCCTCAGCCTCCTGAGTAGCTGGGATTACAGGTGCCTGCCACCACGCCCAGCTCAATTTTTGTGTTTTTAGTAGGGACAGGGTATCATCATGTTGGCCAGGCTTCTGACCTCAGGTGATCCACCCGCCTCAGCCTCCCAAAGTGCAGGGATTACAGGAGTGAGCCACCGCACCCGGCCCTAATGGCATATTTGGATGCAAGTTATTTTTATGTTGATGATGTCAGTGATAATTTGTTTCAAGGAACAATTATTAGTGCCTTTGCTATAGACACAGGAACTCAGAACCAGGAGGAAGTGATTATTTGGAAGACTAGAGAGAGAATAGATGTTAGCACCCAAATCAGCAATATCATTTACCAGATTATAATATCTTTTTATTTATTTTTCCTTTATCAGACCCAAAATACGGAGCTGGCATATACTTCACCAAGAACCTCAAAAACCTGGCAGAGAAGGCCAAGACAATCTCTGCTGCAGATAAGCTGATCTATGTGTTCGAGGCTGAAGTACTCACAGGCTCCTTTTGCCAGGGACATCCGTTAAATATTGTTCCCCCACCACTGAGTCCTGGAGCTGTAGATGGTTATGACAGTGTGGTTGACAATGTCTCCAGCCCTGAAACCTTTGTTATTTTTAGTGGTATGCAGGCTATACCTCAGTATTTGTGGATATGCACCCAGGATTATGTACAGTCACAAGATGACTCATTAGGACCAGTGAGACCCTTTGCACAGCATCCTTGGAGGGGATTAACAAGTGGCAGCCCCGTTGATTAATCTCTACATCATTTTAACAGCTGGTACGCCCTTACCTTGGGTGAACTAACCAAATAATGACCATCGATGGCTCAGAGAGTGGCTTGAATATATCCCATGGGTTATCTGCATGGACTGACTGGGTTATTGAAAGGCCTAGCCACATACTGGCATCTTAGTGCCTTTATCTGTCTTTATGTCTTGGGGTTGGGGTAGGTAGATACCAAATGAAAAACTTTCAGGACATTCCTTCCTCTTGAAGTTGTTCTTTAATCTCCTTTACTAGAGGAGATAAATATTTTGCATACAATGAAGAAACTTTTCTAGTATATAACCCAGGCCTTTTATTTTCTAAGATGATGACAGTATAAGAATATTAGGAAAACAGCATGATTTTAGATTTTCCAGAGAATATTATAAAGTGTTTTAGATATGAAAATAAATCATCTTTGTCTGATTAACTGGCTCTGAAAAATTATGTGTAAAATGAAACAATTTGAAGTGGAAGGACATAAAAAAGCTGATACTCTGTTTGGATTCAGCTATATCAAGTAATGCCACTCAAACACCATGAGGACATATTATCAATGCACCAAATATATATTGACCACCAGATGCATTTCAGCCACTTTGTGGGTCCTGGGATATGATGTCGGACAAGACAAATGTCTTCACAAACCTTTTAGCCTGAATAATCAAAAAGGCAGCCATGGACAACTTAACAAGTGTGATTAGATATAACAAAAACAGAAGTACAGACTCTGTGGAAAAATTTAAAAGGGAGAGGGATACATTAATCAGGGGCTTGGGGCAAGGCCTCCTAAAGCAAGTGAAATTCAAGCTGAGAACATAAGGGATGTAGCAAATCAGGAGCAGTCAGAAGAGTTGTTTAGGTAGAGAGAATAGCCCTTATAAAGGCTGAATCTGCTGTAACTATGCCCAAAGTTGACTACAGAGTTCTACTTGCAATGTAGAGGCCAGCTAATTTCACCATGCATCTCTTGGCTACTTTTAAATCCATATTTCTCTGTACTTCCAAACTTTCCTGACCTCACATCCTCAACCCCTGGCACAGAACACTTCCTCCTCTTCCTTGCCTTACCTTACTAGCATTCTCCCTGTTGAAAGAAGTGTGATTGTTGTCTCATATGGCACTGCCCTTGGATCTGAGTAAGAGGCGATCTGCCTTTACCCCTGGATTGAGAGGCCCCCTGCCTTAGGCTCCTTACTTAAGAGGGTCTCATTCTAGCCCTCCTGCAGTTGTGCACATGCTCACAAGGTGAGGACTCCACAGGGCTAAGAGATTGGATTCATCTGGACCCTGCACTTTTCATTCCTAAATCACCCACTAGGAAAGCGGAGCCCCCAAATTTCCTGCCCTAACAGCTCTGAGTCTACTTCCAGGGCTTGATTGGGTCTCTTTCTTGCATCCCTCCTCCTGAGTGTGGACTGTACCAGAGTCTGCATCAAGAATAGCCAATGGATGACCATTTGTATGTATGAGGCTTGGACATGGATGCTGAAGTGTCCACACATGCTTGAGGCCTGTGGTGCACAGCTGAGCTGAGAGTGAGAGGACAGATATGAAAGACCTAGCTGGCCAGGTGCTATGGCTCACTCTTATAATCCCAACACTTTGGGAGGCCAAAGTGAGAGGATCACTTGAGGCCAGGAGTTTGAGACCAGCCTGGGCAACATAGTGCAACCCCCATCTACACACACACACACACACACAGAGAGAGAGACAGACACACACATAGACACACACACACACACAAATTACCTGAAGGATTGCTTGAGTCCAAGCATTTGAGGCTGCAGTGAGTCATGATGGAGCAACTGCACTACAGCCTGGGTGACAGAGCAAGACCCTGTTAAGAAAAGAAAGAGAGAAAGAGTGAAGAAAGATCTAGTTTGTGCTTAATAGGAATTTTAAAAGAGAATGGAGGAGAGTCAGTGTTCACAAGGGTAAATAAGAAGAAATACATACAAAGAAACAGCCAGATATTAAAAGCAGCTGAAGAGAACAGCCAAATCATCTACAAAGGAAAGACAGACTGACAGCCCATTTCTTTGTTTGGCAGAATGATGTCATTCCCACACAGGTGGGCCCAATCTAATCATGAAAGTCTTTAAAAGTAGAGAATGCTTACTAGGTGGGTCAAAGAGATGGCAGCATGGGAAGAATTTGATCCTGAGATGTAGGAGGCTATGTGCAAGGATCAGAGAGGAGCTTCTAAGAGTAAAGGGTAGCTCCCAGTTGACAACCAGTGAGGAAACATACCTCAGTCCTTTACCTGCATGGAACTGAATCCTTCCAACACTTGCATGAGCAAGGAACAAACTCAAGAACCTTCAGAAAGGAATAAAGCCAGCTGACCAACACCTTGATTTTAGCCCAGTGAGATCCATTCCTGACTTTTGACCTACAGAACTTTGAAACAATGAATTTGTGCTCTTTCAATCCAGTAAAGTCATGGTAATTTGTGACAGCCATAAAAAAATGAATACACTTTTCAATAGCAACAATGAAAGTCTGAAGACGTTAGTATATTTCCAAAGGGCTGAGAGAAGTTAACTGTTAGCCTAGAATTCTACAATTAGCTGAAGTTTCATTTTGCCATAATTTTTGAATAAAGACACTAACAGATTGTGTTAGTCCATTCTCACACTGCTGTAAATAATTACTACCTGAGACTAGGTAATTTATAAAAAAAAGAGGTTTAATTGACTCACAGTTCCACGGGCTGTATAGGAGGCATGGCCAGGGAGGCCTCAGGCAACTTACAAACATGGTGGAAGGGTGAAGGGGAAGCAAGCACATCTTCACGTAGCAGCAGGAGAGAGAGAGGGAGAGAGTGAAGCGGCTGGTACTACACACCTTCCCTCCCCCAGCATTGGGGATTACAATTCAACATAAGATTTGGGTGCAGATACAGAGCCATACTGTTTCACAGATCATCGAAAACCGAGTTTACCAACAATGGGCTTTCACTTATAGAACTTAAAATTTAAAGGATATATTAATACTTCAGGATGAGGGGAGAAATCAAAGAAAACTTTAAGCTGCAAGAAGGCATTTGAGCAAAGAAACGGTAAATATGGACACATCATGATGACCATTGTCTTTATAAAGCAACATATAGAAATGTCTAATTTTGGCAATAAGACTGAAATAAAATACTGGAAAATGAACTATGTAATACGGTAGAGTGGTGACTACAGTTAAAATGTTTAATAGTCCTCACACTGGGCCAGGTGCTATGGTAGGCACTTGTAGTCCCAGCTACTCTGGAGGCTGTGGCAAGGGGATCCCCTAAGATCAGGAGTTCAAGACTGTAGTGTGCTATAATTGCACCTGTGAATAGCCACTGCACTTCAGCCTGGACAACATGGCAAGACTTCATCTCTAAAGAAATAAATAAGTCCTTGCAAGAGGAGATTGGAGATGTTAAGTTTATTAAGCACATTGACAATTAACAGCAGCCACTAAAAGAAGAGAAATAAAGCATGTAACTTCCAAATAGTAGGCAAAAAAAAATTGAATTTAAAAAGTCAGGGCTGGTCGTGGTAGTGTGTGGCTCTAGTCCCAGCTACCCAGCAGATGAAGGCGGGAGGATTGCATGAACCCAGGAGTTTGAGGCTGCAGTGAGCCATGATTGTACTATTTCACTCCAGCCTGGGTGACAGAGACCCCAACTCAGGAAACCAAAAAAAAAAAAAAAAAAAGAAGAAAGAAAATGTCAGGGAAAGTAGGGAAGGAGGAAAAATAAAGCAAAAAGAAAGAAAGAAAGATTAAACAATATGAAATGGTAGAAATAATTCCAAATGTATATGTGATCACAATATGTGTAATTTGGATTAAACTTGCTAGGTAAATCACAGATTAACAGATTGTATTCTAAAACACTACATATTGTTTGTAGGAGACATAACAAAAATCATTAAACTACAGCAAGATCAAAAATTAAAAAATGGAAAAAATGTAATTAGCAAACACTAACCAAAAGAAAGCTGGTACAGCTATATTAAAATTGGACAAAATAGGCTGAGTGCAGTGGCTCACGCCTGTAATTCCAGCACTTTGGGAGGCCAACGATGGCGGATCACTTGAGCCCAGGAGTTCAAGACCAGCCTGGGCAATATAGTGAGTCCTGCTCTCTACAAAAAATACAAAAATTAGCCAGGCATGGTGACACGTGCCTATAGTCCCAGCCACTTGGGAGGCTGAGGCAGGAGGAATACTTGAGCCCAGGAAGTGGAGGCTGCAGTGAGCTGAAATCACACCACTTCAGCCTGGGCAACAAATTGAGGTCCTGTTTCCAAAAAATAAAATAAAATAAAATAAAATCAGGCAAAATAGATGTTAAGTTGAAAAGGATTATTAGGGATAAAAATAGCTACCTGATAATAACAAAAGGTTTAATTCATCAGAAATAGACATAAAACTAAGCCCATATGCATTTAATAGCGTAGACTCAAACTATTTAAAGCAAAACCTGACAGAATTATAGGCAAAGTGGACAAATCCACTATCCTAATGATTTAACAGCTCTCTCAGTAATTTGTAGATGACCCAGTAAAAAAAAAATTAGTGAGAATATAGAATTGAGTTACACAGTTTTTATTTAATTTATATGTATAGAAATCCTCACACAACAATGAGAGAATACATTAAATATACTGAATATTCTTAAATACACTGAGCAGTTATGTATATTGACCATATTCCAAATTTAACAATTTTCTTTCTATTTATTTACTTTTGCCAAAGACCCTAGATAAGAAATCACTAAATTCAACAGTTTTAAAGACATTCTCAGTTGGTCTATGTTGTCTGGCCATCATCCATTATGCAATTAACATATAATTCAATTTTAAAAATAGCTTAAAATAAATCTGTTTGGAAATTAGATATAATCTTCAAAATAATATCCCATGGGTCCTGAAAACATAACAAAATAGAAACTATTTAGAACTGAATGATAATGAAAATAATATTACCACAGCTTGTGACATAAAGCTAAAATAGTGCTTAAATTCTTTCTAAGCTTAAAGGTTATATTAAGAAAAATAAAGGAATAAATCAATGAGCCAGGCAGACATCTAACTTAAGGTAAGAAAAGAAAATCAGAACAAACTTGAAGAAAGAAAATATAAACAGAAAATAGTGAAATAGAAACAATATCCAATGCAGAGAACAGTAAAATGAATAGCTGTTTTTTGGTAAAGATTAAAGAAACAGACAAACCTTTGGTAAGACTGATCAAGAAAATATAAGAAAAGGTACAAATAAAGGAAGAATAAAGGTACAAATAAAGGAATAATGGAAGAATGTAACCAAGACACACTAGAGATCTAAAAGTAGTAACTAGAAACAGTTTTGTGCTAATAAATTCAAAATTTGGACAAAATATAGACTTTCTTAGAAAAATATAATTTACCGAAATTGATTGAAGAACTAGAAATCCTGAATTTTCTAATATCTATTAAATAAATTGAATTGGCATTTAAAAATTTACCTACTAAGCAAACCGGTAAATACAGCAGGCTAAGATGATTTTGACTTTATTAGTGAATTCTACAACGTATTCAAAGAACAGATTATTCTAATCTTAAATAAAATCTTCCAGAGAACAGAAATAGAGGGAACACTCCCCGACAATTTTTTTAGGGCAAGTATAACCTTAATACCAAAAAATAGAAAACAGTATAAGATAAAAAAATTATAGATGAATTAAATTATGTAAGTAGATGTACAAATTCTAAATAAAATATTAGCAATTATAATTTGGCTCTGTGTAAATAAGTAAATCATAGTCAACTTGGGTTTACCTCAGAAATGCAAGGATAATTTAACTTTCAAAATCAATTAGTGTAACTCACCATATAAATATGTTAAAAGTTGTGCTCATTTCAATATATAGAGAAAAATCACCTGATAGACAATTCTTTAAAGGATAGCTACCAAAACAAGTATTTCATGATTAAACATTATAATGATTCCCCATGAAATAATGAGACGATAAATGCTTCCTGTTACTACTCATCAGCAATCAATTAGAGTTCCTGTCCAACAAAATAAGAAAGAAAAGAGGGCCGGGTGCGGTGGCTTATGCCTGTAATCCCAGCACTTTGAGAGGCCAAGGCGAATGAGTGGATCACCTGAGGCCAGGAGTTTGAGACCAGCCTGGCCAACATAGCAAAACCCTGTTCCTACTAAAAATACAAAAAATATTAGCCAGTTGTGGTGGTGCACACCTGTAGTCCCAACTACTTGGGAGGCTGAGTCAGGAGAATCACTTGAATCTGGGAGGTGGAGGCTTCAGTAAGCTGAGATCATGCCACTGCACTCCAGCCTCAGTGACAGAGCAAGACTCCGTCTCAAAAAAAAAAAAAAAAAAAAGAAAAAAAAAATGTGTTCCCTCTAGCTCTTAGGTGACTTGACTTGAAAACTGGAGTTTCAAATTGTCATCTTGATGTCTATTAAGATTTTCACAAAATCACAGAAACATAAAATGAAGAGTATCATATCTTGGCCAAATACAAACTAGACTTAGCTCATTTATTTGCTTTTGATGTAAATGATAATTTTGATGAATTCTATTCAGTCTCTTAACTTCTTACCAAATAAAATGAAAGGATCTCATCTGCTAAACAATGCTAAAAGAGAGCTGTGATTTGCCTACCTGAGATATGGAGGCTTTGATAACGAAAGTTTTTGGTCATTTCAATTTCCTCAAAATGTACAGAAGCACTTAATAAAATTTTTGATTTTACAGAAATGGAAGGAGATAGATTGCTTAAACACGTGCCTATAAGGTGGTTATCACTGAAGCTGGCCACAGAAAAGATGTTAAAAGGTTGGCTTGCCATAAAATATCTTTAAGTGTGGAACAAAACAGCATGGTCTGCTTCAATTTGGAAATACATTGAAGGTAAGAATGGAGAGAAGGTTTATGATGAAACAGAAATAAACCTGCTGGTTCTCTGAAACTGTCTGATAATCCTCGAAGAGGCCATAGGTAATACCTGTTTCATTAGTTCTATTGTATACATTCTTTAAAAAATTCTTACACTTATTTTTCTCAAGAATATAATATAGCCTACAAAATTCAAATATGCAATAGAGCTAAATTGGTACACCAGAGGAAAGAAATCTTATGAATTTGTTGTATTTTTCTCACACATATTATTTGCTCAGTTAGTCCCTCTATTTATTACTACTAGCTGCTTTTTTTTTTTTTTTTTAAAGAGACAATGTCTTGTTCTGTCACCCACACTGAAGTGCAGTGGTGTGCTCAAACTCCTGGTGTCAAGTGATCCTCCCATCTCAGCCTCCTGAATAGCTGGGACTACAGGTGCGACTTACCATGGCTGACTAATTTTTTTGTGTGTTGAGATGGGGTCTTGTTATGTTGCCCAGGCTGGTCTGGAACTCCTGGGTTCAAGTGATCCTCCTGCCTCAGCCTCCAAAAGTGCTGGGATTACAGGCATGAGCCACTGTTCCCAGCCTGCTATTTTATTTAATTGCATTTATGCAACAGAAAAGAAATACAACAGAATACACAATTCTAAGTAAATATCTATTTTCATGTTTTATGGTCAAGTAATTTATATGTTAGATTGGAAAAAATGTAAAAAGCCAGACATTTCTAACTGTTAGCAAGTGAAGAGTATCTTATATACCGTTTATAGAGTACAAATTGGTACAATTACTTTATGAAATAATCCAGCAATATCTAGTATATTAGTTTTCTATTGCATAATAAATTACCATAAATATAGTATCTTAAGACACATTTATCATCTCACAGTTTCTGTGGACCAGGAGTCCAGGCACAGTTTAGCTGTTTCCTTTGCTCGGGATCTCACAAAACTGCTATCAAGGTGTAAGTCAGGCTGTCTTCTCATCTGGAGGCTGACCTCTCTCAGGGTGTTGGCAGAATTCATTTCCTTGTAGTTGTATGACTGAGGGCCCTGGCTTCTTACTGGTTGTCAGCTGGAGGCTGCACTCAAGTTCTAGAAGCCATCTGTAGTTCCCTGCCATGTGGTCTTCTCCATAGGCAGTTCACAACATGACAGCTTGCTTCTTCAAGGCCAGCAGCGAATCTCTAGCTCCAGTCTGGAAAGACAGTCTTATATAATGAAAAGGAATCATGGGAGTGACATCCTATCATCTTTGCCATATTCTGTTGGCTAGAAGTAAGTCAAAGGTCCCACCTACACTCAAGGGGTGGAGATTATATAGGCAACACCAGGGACCAGAGATTATGGGGGCCATCTTAGATTTCTGCCTAATATATATAGTAAGGTTAAAGATGCAATGTCCTAGGATCTAGCAGTTTCCCTATACACAGTAGAGATGTACAAGAATGTTCATAGCAGCACTGTTTGTGATAACAAAAAATACTGTTCTATAATTTCAAATTTCTCAAAATATAAAATGATATTGTCAGAGAGACATTAGCTTATAAAACATCATGTACAGTAAGATAACACTTTTGTAAAAGTGACATACATAGGACTTCAACTTCCAGCAATGGCCTACTGTTGTTTTCAATCAACCTTTCCACTACAGAGAACGACTGAACAAAATATAAAAACGTTAATGTACTGAAGAGCTACCAAGGAAGTGAGAATTTGTGAGTGCAAGATCTGGAAGAAAAAGGAAGCCACCAGAGGTGAGCCTGATACTTGTCATCATTTTTCCAAAGCTAAGGTGATTGCTGACTCTGAAAGCAGTGGCTGAAAAAGTGAGCAGAGTTTATGGTTGTCTCATGGGCCTTAGAAGGCCCACCAAAGAGAAGAGGCCAGAGTAAATACCCCAGACTTTTGGATGGGACATCAAGGACTAGCTAGGATTAAGGGTGAACCGGAAATAAATTAGTTTTCCCGAAATCTGAAGACCAGCTCTGAATAATCAATCTTACCTCCTTATTGGAATAAGGTGATCTGTCTTCACTGTAGCTGTGGTCAGGCAAACTTGCCCTTAAGTCTCTCCTGGTGAACACACCTTCCCTTTCCCCAGCCACATTGCTCAAACTCAACTCTGATCTTAGTAAACACATCGCGGGAGAATGCTGATGAAGCAGAGTAAGTCCAGGACAAATGAACATTGCATAACCTAGGATTCAGGTAGAGTGGTCCTCTCTCTTCTCTTCCCTGGGACATTTATAAATGTATTAATCTACCTCATCTCTTTCACCTTGCTTCTTGGCATATGTTTTAAATCTATCTACTATTCTGTGACCCCTGCTAGGCTGGCTTCAGTTTTTCTTTTGAAGCCACTACTCCATTTGCTCCCCCAAAGAATTCCATCAAATTTAACATTAACAATCATTTGCTCCAAGTTTTCGTTTGAGAGCACTTGAGAGTAAAACGAGTATTTGTGTTTCATGTAGTTTCTTAATTATTATTATTATTATTATTATTATTATTATTATTTTTGAGGCAGGGTCTCACTCCGGTTGTCCAGGCTGGAGTGTAGTGGCGCGATCTCGGTTCACTGCAGCCTCATCGTCAACCCCGGGCTCAGGTGATTCTCCCACCTCAGCCTCCACAGTAGCTGGGACTTCAGGCGCCCGTCACTACGCCTGGCTAATTTTTGTATTTTTAGTAGAGATGGGGTTTCGCCATGTTGCCCAGGCTAGTCTCAAACTCCTGGCCTCAAGTATTCCACCCGCCTAGGCCTCCCAAGGTGCTGGGATTACAGGTGTGAGCCACTGCACCCGGCACTTAATTATTTTTGATACTACTCATACATTATCAAGCAAAGGGGATGGGAGATAACTAAAAAAGGAATGTCCAGAAGCTTCTTGCATTCATGCTGCATGTGAGCCCTTTAGACACGAGGCGCTGACCTACTAATTTTGTAATACTCCCTCAGTCTTCAATCATTCCATCATTCATTCCATCAACGCGTATTAGTTACCTACTTTGTTAGAAGCTATACAGAGGTGAACATCGATCCGCCCTGGAAGAGCTTAGCAAAGACAGGTTTGTACATATAACTTTCTCCAACCTTTGTCATGGTCTGCAAACCTCCTTCTTAGCGAGACCCTCCCTCTCCGCTCCCTGATCCCCGACTCTTCACAGGCTGGGCTAGAACCGCCAGGAACGTGCGGCGAGAGAGCGTTACAGGACTACGTCTCCCGGCAGACTCTGCGGCAAGCGCCGGAGGGGCGCGCTTAGGCGCTCGGGCCGGCCCCCGCACGCAGGCGCACTGCGAACGCCGGCTGAGCTGAGTCTTGCTGCTCGGTGCGCGGCGGCGGAGAGCGAGGCCTGCTGAGCACCGCCGAGGCGCGGGCCAGCTCTTCGAGGTTGTGTGCGGGAGCGGCACGGCGGGCGGGCGAGCGAGGGCTCACTTGAGCGGTGGCACCGGGATCGGTTGCCTTGAGCCTGGTGAGTGCGGAGGCTTTGCGGCCCCGGCCCCTCCCCCTCCCGCCGGCAGATCCGGGCAGTTCCGGAGGGACTCGGGAGAGGCCCTGGGGCGAGGGCGGGCGCCGGCCGGGCTTCGAGCCGCGGTGCCTGGGCCCGGACGCTCGCTCCGCGTCCGTGCGTCACGGGCCCTGCTGTCCTAACGGCCGCGCGGCCGGCGGAGGAGAGGGTGGGGGTGGGGAGCCCTGGTGTGATCGCCATCGGGAACGCCGGTCGAGGCGGGGTGGGGCGGCGTGGCGCGGCGGCAGGGCTGTAAGCGGCGCCGGGGACTGCGGAGTGTCGAGGCAGCGGGCGGAGAGGAGGCGAGCGCGGAGCCTGCGCCGCGGCTGGGCGGCGGGCGGGAGGCGGGGGTGGGCCGTGCAGAGCGCTGTGACAGAGGCAGGAAGGAGCAGGGGTGGCGTGTAAAATTTCTAACCCTGGCAAGAAGGGACCGTCTTGGGAATTCACAAGTTACAGCCCGGGTCGGAGCCGGCGGTCCGGAGGGAGGTAGGGGAAGCGGGGCGGGGGGAGGGGAGGTGGAGACGACCGGCTGCAGTTTACAGATGTCATAACAACAGGGGCCTGGAGCGGCTGATCGGGGGTGTGGTAATTACAGGAATGACAGAACTTGGTCTGCACACCGCGTGTTAAAGTGGCGATGCGAGGGAAACAGCGAGGTATCAGATTAAGCTTACAACTGGAGGATAAAACTGAAGGATGACTGGAGTCAAGGGAGTCGTCATGAAGTAATGTTTTTAGGATTGGGTCGTGTTCCACTTTTAAATGAAAGCGTTCAAAATATTTCGTTTTTAAGGTTTCAACTCGGAACAAACGATTGCCGAATTTTTGTGTTTTAAAGAGATGGGGTCTCGCTATGTTGTCCAGGCTGTACTCCCAGCTCCTGAGCTCAAACTGGCCTCCTGCCTTGGCCTCCCAAGTAGTTGGGACTAGTCTCGGGCAACCACACCCAGCAATGAAGAGTATTTTTTTTTTTCTGAAACGAGTACTGTCAAGTATTCTTAACTTGAATTTCACCCTTTTTTCCTTAAATAAACGGTTGCTTAAAAATCTCTATTAGTAGATAAGGTGATTTCCCCTCTCCTGTTTTTTTTTTTTTTTTCTTAAGAGATGGAGTCTTGCTTTGTTTCCCCGGCTGGTCTGGAACTCCTGGCCTCAAGGCATCCTCCCCACTACCTGGAACTACAGGCGGGTGCCACCAACAAGGCTCATTCTCGACATTGTTTTTTTCTTAACTAGCTTTTGCATTTGTACTATTTTGAAAGCAGTCCACAAGTTATTTTTCCCTCCTTTTTAAAGATTAAAGAAATGAAAATTTAATTTTTCAAAGGAAAGTAAGAATGAGTTCTGTTGTATTTTTACTGAAATAATATATTCCTGGAAGGCACTGTTTTATGGATAGATGAGATGTAAGAGAAAGTAAAGGCATTAACATTTATTGAGGTCTTTTTCAGGTATTGTGTTAAATGCTTTATATATATTAAAAACATTTAAATCTGAAATATCTGTTAATTTTTCTATTTTACATATGAAAGCATTGACAATCAAATGTTAAGTAATTTACCTAAGGTCTTCTAGCTCTTGTTGAGAACAACCTTAGAACCCAAAGTTACTGCCATTTAAATTATTTCTCTCCTTTCATACTTTTTCGTTGTGTTTTCTTTATTTAATCCGTTCAATCAACGAATACTTATAGAGTGATCTTNCTTTATATATATTAAAAACATTTAAATCTGAAATATCTGTTAATTTTCTATTTTACATATGAAAGCATTGACAATCAAATGTTAAGTAATTTACCTAAGGTCTTCTAGCTCTTGTTGAGAACAACCTTAGAACCCAAAGTTACTGCCATTTAAATTATTTCTCTCCTTTCATACTTTTTCGTTGTGTTTTCTTTATTTAATCCGTTCAATCAACGAATACTTATAGAGTGATCTTCTAGACTTGGGATATAGTCGCGATCAAAACTCACTGTCACTGTTCTCATGGAATTTATAGTGTAGCGGGGAAAGCTAATACTACAAATATTGACTGCATAACATTTTATCAGTTACAGTTGAGTAGCAACTGTAAAGCACTCTACTAAATAGTAAAAGGCAGTTGAAATGGAAGCAGACAACATAAGCCTTGAGGAGTTTACAGTCCTGTAGGGCAACAAAACATACATTTATGAAAACCTAGAATAAACTAAATGAGAAAGGTATCACCTGAAATCACTGTTCTTGCATTATGTTATTTTTTATTTTATTTTTTTTCGGGGCGGGGGGAACTTGCTCTGTTGCCCAGGCTGGAGTGCAGTGATGCTATCTCGGCTCCCTGCAGGCTCCCTGCAATCTCCGCCTCCTTGGTTCAAGCAGTACTCCTGCCTGAGACTGCTGGGACTACAGGCGCATACAGCCACACCCGGCTAATTTTTTGTATTTTAGTGTAGATGGGGTTTCACCGTCTTGCCCAGGCTGGTCTGGAACCCCTGAGCTCACGCAGTCCGCCCTCCTCGGCCTTCTGAAGTGCTAGGATTACAGGCATGAGCCACCACGCCGGGCTGCATTATGTTACTTTAGAAAGTGGTTCTCATACAAGTTTCTTCACAGAACTATGATTTAATATACATCTTATCTAGAACTGATACATACCAAAAGGGGCCATGAAAAACATATTTTCTTCATTTATATCTAATGAAGAAATTTCTAATTTATTTATTGGTTCCTATAAAATACAGACCTTAGACAAATTCTTCCTAAGACCCCAGTATTAAGCTTTTTTTTTTTTTTAAACAAATGACTGGTGTTATTAGATTGTTTTGTAAGCCATCCTGTTTCTCCATACTTTTGACTGTCAGGAGGCTCAGAGCTGTGTTCAATTTTTATAATTTTCTTTAGTCTCAACTATGTTAAAAATTATTTTATACGTAATCTGGAATTGCTGTCAGTTGTTTCCTGGATTATTTTCTTTATTCTCTGTTGCTCTCGATGGTCCTTTTCCATTTGAGAATAGGATTATATCCTATTGTTTTCATCTTCAGTGTTTTAGCAGTGTTTGTTGAATCAATGATAAAATAGAGTTTTAATGATTTATTAAGTCTGTGCTTTTAAGTCTGCCAGATTGTTTTTAGATGTATGAACACTGTGTATAAAATCAATTAAGACGTTTGATTTGGTCTTGCAAGTAAAGATGACTGACCTAGTGATAAAAGATAACTCCTTGTTTTGTTTTAAGGTATCTTTGTACTTTGCATGGTGTCATGAATTTAGCCATAATACGGAAGAAAACATTGGAAGTGGTGAACAGTTAAGTTAGCTGATTTGGGCTGATTTCTCTCTTTCACTGCAGTAAGCAGGAGATGGCCTCAGGCCAACTGGAGACCAGATAGGGCCGACATTAGAAAATTTTGAGGTTGTACATTGGAAGAGTAGGGATGAAGACTATGGGAATGTACGTTTCTTTCTTTTTTTTAAGATGTTACAAATCTACAAAACAGAACATGAGAAAATGGTTCTGTCCAAGTGCTGTAGACTAATTGGGACAGTTCTTGAAAGCAGGCAGTGATCCAGAATGTGGATAATGGGGATAATCTCCTTCATATAACAACAGTAATGCTGCCCTTCATATACAAAGATAAGTCTGCTTACTCATCATGATTGATTTTCTAGTGTGAGGAGGGTTTTGTGCTGAGTTGTCCATGAGTCTCTATATACTCTGTGAGCAGTGAGGCAGCCTGCGGTCAGAATAGGTGTTTGCAGCTAACCAACTTAGAAAGACCTGCCGAAAATACTAACATCTGTTAATGGGTCAGGTTCTGCATCAGTTGCTTTCACTTAATTGTTCTTGCAAAACCATTTTGAGGAGGTGATTACGTGTGCAAGGTGATTGGGTAACTTGCCTTACTTCACAAAGTAGTGGGGTTGGGATTCAAACAGGGCTGTTTGTACTGTGTTCACATTGATCATTAAAGATTGGTTTTAGCCGTTCAGCCTCTTTGGCAAAACAAACTAGATGTAGTTTGTTTAACACTATGAAATAATACTGAAAATCTAATATAACCATCATGAGATTGTTCAAGTTCCTTGTTTTATCAACATTAAAAAATAATTTAAAATTAGAATATCTGAAAAAGCAGCTGCTCCCTGTCTCAGCCTCTGCACTTGAGAAGCTACCATTTTCTTTCTCCTAGCTGTTTCTTCTTGTGTTTGCTTTCATATTTACAAATACAGTGACTTGTTTTTATTGCTATTTCATGATACAGCAATTATAGATATTATTGGCTTTCTTCTAAGTAAGATGATCCTTAGTGTTTCACATATATATTCACCTCACCTGCTACATGCACACACTGACTCTACCATCCTCCAAATATAGTTACAGGTGTTTATTAAACCAATATTTAGTGTTTACAATATTATAACTATATAAATGTTAACAGCTGACCCATGTAGAGTACTATGACATCATTTCTTCTCTTGGTAAATTTTTGTTTTTCTAGAAGTTAGTATTTTTTGTTGTTGTTGGCTTCATTTCGTGAGACAGCTAACCTGGAACCTCTTAATGCAATTAGGAGTGGTTACTTTCTAGGCCTATTTCATAGTTGTTTTCCTGGGACTTCTCTTTTCATCATCCTTAAAATTATTTGCCCTCTCTAGTACTGGTTCCCGTTTACTGTTTCCTGTATTTTCTTTCTTGATTTACTTCCTTGGAGTACGTTTTTTAGTAGCTTTCTGAGAAAGGATACATGCAAAACAAAACTTTTCTGACATCTTACGTGACTGAAAAAAATTTTATTCTGACTTCACATTTGATCAATAATTTGGGTATAAAATTCTGAGCTGAAGGTAACTTTTACTTGAAGTTTGCAAGTCATAGTTCTATTGTTTTCTTTCTTCCAGGGTTACTGTTGAAATCCAAAGCCAATCTGATTCTTCATTTGTATGTGATCTTCCCTTACTGACCCCCAATCTCTAGAAGCTTTTAGGGTATTTTTAACCCTTGAAATTCCGTGATGATACGTCTAGGTATGGGTCTTTTTTTGTTTAAGGGCATTCCATGGACCTTTATAAGCTGGGAGTTCTTGTCCTTTAGTTCTGGGAAGTTTTCGTTATTATTTGGACGTTAGGTAAAAACAATTTTAGAATGAATTATGCTTCTCAGTTCTTGTCACACATCAGGTCATACAGGTCCTTTAAATTTTTCTCTTAAATTTCTGAGCCCTACTTCTGTTACCTCTTCCTATGACATTGTGGTTGGTAGATTCCTTGATTGTATATGAAACTGATAGGTGACAAAGTGCTAACAGCCCTCACTCGCAGCGCCTCCTCGGCCTCAGCGTCCACTCTGGCGGCGCTTGAGGGGCCCTTCAGCCTGCCGCGGCACCGTGGGAGCCCCTCTCTGGGCTGGCTGAGGCCGGAGCCTCCTCCCTCTGCTTGGGGATAGGTGTGGAGAGAGAGGCGCCGGCGGGAACCGGGGCTGCGCGGGCAGGAACCGGGGCTGCGCGCTGCGCTCGCGGGCCAGTGTGAGTTCCGGCGGGCGCGGGCTCAGCAGGCCCCGCACACTGAGCGGCTGGCCGGCATCGTTGGCCCAGGGCAGTGAGGGGCTTAGCACCTGGGCCAGCAGCTGCAGTGGTTGTGCCGGGTCCCCCAGCAGTGCCGGCCTGCCGGCGCTGCACTCAAATTCTCGCCAGGTTTGGCTGTTTCCCAGCGGCGCAGGGCTTGGGACCTGCAGCCCCCCGTCTCTGAGCTCTTCCCACTGCGGTGGGCTCCCGTGCAGGCTGACCCTCCCGGACGTGTGCCACCCCCTGCTCCTTGGCGCCAGGTCCCATCGACAGCCCAAGGGCTGAAGAGTGCAGGCCCGGCTGGGGGCTGGCGGGCAGCTTCACCTGCAGCCCTGGTGCAGGATCCACTGGGTGAAGCCAGCTGGGCTCCTGAACTGGACGGGGACTTGGAGAACTTTTGTATCTAGCTGGAGGATCGTACGTGCACCAATCAGCACTCTGTGTCTAGCTCAGGGTTCGTGAATACACCAATTGGTACTCTGTATCCAGCTAACTTAGTGGAGATTTGGAGGACTAGCCCTCTGTGACTCTGTGTCTAGCTCAAGGATTATAAATGCTCCAGTCAGCGCTCTGTGTCTAGCTCAAGGTTTGTAAACGCACCAATTGGTACTCTGTATCTAGCTAACTAGCACTCTGTGACTGTGTCTAGCTCAAGGATTGTAAACGTACCAATCAGCACTCTGTCAAAACGGACCAGTCAGCTCTCTGTAAAGTGGACCAATCAAGAGGATGTGGGTGGGGCCAGTTAAGGGAATAAAAGCAGGCTGCCCGAGCCAGCCAGTGGCAACCCCCTTGGGTCACCTTCCACACTGTGGAAGCTTTGTTCTTTTGTTTTTTGTGGTAAGTCTTACTGCTGTTTACTATTTGGGTCCACGCTGCCGTTATGAGCTGTAACACTCACCGCAAAGGTCTACGGCTTCACTCCTTAAGCTAGCAAGACCACGAACCCACCGGGAAGAACGAACAACTCCAGACACGCGCTGCCTTTGAGAGCTGTAACAGTCACCACGAAGGTCTGCAGCTTCACTCCTAACAGGGAGACCAAGAACCCACCAGAAGGAAGAAGCTCCAGACACATCTGAATGTCTGAAGTAATGAACTCCGGACACACCATCTTTAAGAACTGTAACACTCACCGCGAGGGTCCGCGGCTTCATTTTTGAATCAGTGAGACCAAGAACCCACCAATTCCGGACACAAAACGTTGTGAAATATGTAGTCGAGGTGTGTATGTTTAGATATTGTGATATAGACTTGCAAAGGTGTTTTTCTTAGTGGTTGAGAGTTCTTTTTTGCCCACATCTTTGCCGTTACTTGGTTTTATCTTTGTCTTTTTTTTTTTTTTTTTTTGGATACAGAGTCTTGCTCAGTCGCCCAGGTGGGATGGTGTGATCTTGGCTCACCACAACCTTCTCCTCCTGGGCTTAAGCCATTCTCCTGACTCAGCCTCACGAGTAGCTGGGATTACAGGGGCCCGCTACCTTGCCTGGCTAATTTTTGTATTTTTAGTAGAGATGGGGTTTCACCAGTTTGCCAGGCTGGTTTTGAACTCCTGACCTCAGGCGATTTGCCCGCCTTGGCTTCCCAAAGTGCTGGGATTCTAGGCATGACCTACTGCGTCCCACTGCTTTCTAGTTTTTGTCAGTCTGATGGGTATAAAAGTGGAATCTCAGCTGGGCACCATGGTGTGTGCCTGTAATCTCAGTTACTAAGGCTGTGACATGGGAGGATCCCTTAAGTTGGAGGGGCAGGGAAAATAGTATCTTTTTGTTTCAGTTTACATTTTCTGATTACTAGTGAATTTGAGCATCTCTTGGATCCATTTTGATTGTTATTTTTGATAATTGTTTTGTTCTTTGTTTTACTTTGCGTTTCCTTTTTGATTTGCAGAAGTTCCTTGTGGAGGTTAGATTTGAATAGTCTGTTGATACCAGCCTTGGAAAATATCTTTTCTAAGTCTGTCCTCCTTCCTGTTAATTTTGTCCATAGTGACTCTCATTGAACAGAGTCAAAATTTTGATGCTTTGTTTCTTTGATAGTCTTATCCTTATCAACTTTGTGTTCTTTTTTTGGAATTGGTATTTTTTGAATATTGGAACTCTTAGGTGGTTCTAATTTTCTCTCCCTTGCCCCCTATTTTCCATCCCTTAGTCTGTTTTGTTTTGTTTTTTTGAGAGATTTCTTCAGTATTATCTTCCAAGTCTTCTGTTGAATTTTAACTTCCATCCATATTTTAAATTTCATAGATCTCATTATAATTTCTTTTTTTTTTGAGATGGAGTCTCACTTTGTCGCCCAGGCTGGAGTGCAGTGGCGTGATCTCGGCTCACTGCAACCTCTGCCTCTCCAGTTCAAGTGATCTCCTGCCTCAGCCTCCTGAGTAGCTGGGGTTGCAGGTGCCCACCAACACATCTGGCTAGTTTTTGTATTTTTAGTAAAGAGGGGGTTTCACCCTGTTGGCCTGGCTGGTCTTGAACTCCTGACCTCAAGTGATCCACGCTCCTCGGCCTCCCAAAGTGCGTCCAGCCTCTCATTCTTATTTTATAGTATATTTGTGTTGTTTCATAGATGCTGTACTCTTTAGGGATATTAATGATGGTTTTAAAAATTTTGTTACCATTGTTGTCTTTTCTTTATTGAGGCTTTCCCCAGATGTCTGGTAGTCTTGTGGCTGTCCATTCATATTTAAGAATGAAGGGCCAAAAACTAAATTGGAAGCTCTAAAAGTGTGGCTTCTTGAAGGGTGGAGAGAGTAGGCCTTTTTTTGTGTTTAGGAGGGGTGGAGAGCATATACTCATAGGTTTGTTTCTCTCGGACTAGTCAGTTTCCCTGAGAGTCTCCAGTCTCTTGCCAGGAGAATGTGTATCTGGCTGCCATGTTTTGAGAACTCATTTTAGAAAAGGAGCTTGGGTTTTTACTGTTGTGCTCATGTAATTCTGTTTTCAATAAGACATTTCACCCCTACCCTCACCTCTCACCTGCATTGGTGCATCCATTTGAAGGGATTACTGAAGGATGGTTGTCTGGTTGTGAAGAGTGGAGGAGGAAATCGGGGCATGTGATGGCTGTTTTGTAGACTTTCAATGAACCTTCTGATTTTGAGCCCAACTCCTCACTACCTTAAGGAGGGATAGTACCTGGGTGATCTGTCTGAAGCCTCCTGTTTGTCGGTAGATAGTGTGAATCAGCTTCTTATTGACTTCTTTGTTTGCAGGTTAGGCTTCAGAGTTTTCCACTTTGCTAGTGACATAATTTGTCTATTTTATGGTTTCTTTTAGGTTTTGACATCATCTCTGATTCTCACCTATTCTCTATATGCTGTGGTTCTGGTTCATTTATTTGAAAAATATGTTTCTTTTATAATTTTAGTGTTCTACCATATCCACCGTTTTATTTCTTTACATAAACTCTTTGCTTTCTGACCTGTTCGTTCTTTCCATAGCATTTGAATGACCACCGTGTGCCCATTATTGATGATTCAAATTGAATTTCTGGCTTTCAGTTGTTAATATGATTTGGGAAGAAAAGCACATTCTATATGTGCTAATTCCTAATTTGAAATTTGAAAGCCCTCATAAGTGTACGCAAAATAGATATATTACAGTGGTTATTAAATTCAGTAATGGATATGAATTGAATGAAAGCAAGTTTTCGCAATTAAATTTTTTACTACTGAGAGAATGAGCCCTTTATTTCATCTTCTGGAAAGACTTGTCTTTTTTTTTTTTAACCCTTCCCAAAAAATCATTCAACTTTTAGATAAGAGATAATTTTTCTCCTTCATAAAGACCATAAAGATCAGAACTTCTGATGAAATAACAGCATACTGAGTTGAGAAAATACTAGCGAAAAGTACAGAAATTCAGTGTTTTAGGTAGGTTGATAAGCTTTATCATAGTAAAAATATGCTTTCAGCTCTACTTTTTGAAAGTTTTTTGGTATAATTAGTATATTGCTTAGCATAGAAAATTTGGAAGATAAAATATTTCCATATACAAATTNTTTTGAGATGGAGTCTTGCTCTGTTGCCCAGGCTGGAGTGCAATGGGGCCATCTCAGCTCGTTGCAAACTCCACCTTCTGGGTTCAAGTGATTCTCCTGCCTCAACCTCCCGAGTAGCTGGGATTGCAAGTGCCTGCCACCATGCCTGGCTAATTTTTGTATTTTTAGTAGAGATGAGGTTTTGCCATGTTGGCCAGGCTGGTCTCGAACTCCTGACCTCATGTGATCTGCCTGTCTTGGCCTCCCAAAGTGCTGGGATTACAGGCATGAGCCACTGTGCCCAGCTATATTTTGATTTCTTAAGTCATGAAATACTTTTCGAAAGTATAGAGAATAATGTAGGTTGGGTTTTTGTTCCCAGCATTCAGATTTTTCATGTTAGTGTTCTGTTTTCTCAATATATTGTGAACATTTCCTTTAACCAGGCCCTCATACTGGAACTTTTAGGTTGTTTACAGTCTTTCACTAGAATAATCACACTGCAGTGAATAGTCTTGCTCGTTTTATTTCCTTTATGTACATACCAGAAGTGGAATTACTGAATTCAGGGTTTGAGTTCTCCAAGTCCTTGACAAATATTTTCCTTTAAGTGTTTTGATATTGAGAATGTCTTTGGAGAACTTCCCAGCTTGGGAATCTATAGATACTGGGAGTTGGGGGGTCAGAATTTGGGTCAAAGGTTATGATAAACCTCTCAAAGGAAAACATTTGAAACTGGGCTGTGAAAAAAAATATGTATTGCCGTTGGATTATTGGTTAGAGCTATAAGATGAGGCCAGAAATGAACACCTATGAATCATATGTCTGCCACATTGACTTCTCACAGGAAAGGCTTTATTGTAGGGTTTTTCAAACTTTCCTTTCATTGAACACTGAAATGCTGTTAATAAAAATAAAGCTACTCTTTAATTATCTTGTAGGAAAAGAGTGGGTAGGATATTTCAAATTTTAATTTTCTTCTCTAATTTCTATTAAAATCTTAAACAGAACCAATACCGTTTGACTAGAAGCTGTTAACGTGAATAATTTATATTTTCAAATGAGCTGAACACTTTATATTTACACTCACACTTATTTAAATTCATAACTTTTTTGTAGTCATACTTTATTGTAGTTTTGGTTTTTAATAGTAAATGCATATCATATACTTTCTAGTAAAATTATGCCTGATTTATATGGTAGAATTAAATGTATTAGCATTTCAAGTTGTTCCACAAGAGTATTAAGGATTTTAAATATTCGGAACATTTAGAATGTGTTTGAGATTTACTGATTAGGTGAGCTGACTCAGTGCACTGAATATATAACATCTTGAATATAATAAAAATATAAACTCACTATTTTGGATTTAGATTGGTGGAGAATGGTATTCTCCAGAATGAATGAATCCAGACAAAAGGATCTTGCAGGACCAAGAAGTTTAGGCTTGATCTAAGAAGTGGTTAAAAACGCTGTAGTTCCTTGTCCATTGAAGTGATACAGTGAAAAGGGTATTGAGATTAATCTGAGGGCTGTGTGAAGGATGAATTGAGAAGCAGAGAGTCTGAGGTTAAGAATGCTGATTTAGAGTTGTTGTAGTTACCTAGGTGTCAGTTGACACAGACTTGAGCCAGGCTGGTGGCAGTGGGAATAGATAGGATCAGATAAAATCAAAGACTTTGGATAGAATAAGCAAAGTTTGATAATTGAGTAAGTGAACATGAAGGAGAAAGTGGGAGATCTTTTTTTGAAAGAATAGAGTGTGTTTCTATTTCACCACCAGTATTGCATCTTGTTTTTATTGCTTCTTTGGCTTTATTTCTCTAGAAAACGAGGAAGTTTAGGTGTAATGGCTTTAATTTTGAAGGCTTCTGATTCCTGAGAGGGTAGTTTGAAAAGTAATTGACGGTAACTTACAGTTTTTAATTAGTAGCTTAGGTGATAACACCTAAAAATACTTGCTTAGGATAAACTAATTTTCTCAGACAATTATTTTGTTATTCCTCTTATCACAGACATAGAGATTTATTTCCTTTCTTTCCTGTCAAAGCTGTCTTCAGTCCAACTTCAGCCTTCATTTTCAACTGTGTTTTACATTGGTTTAAAAATAAAACTTGTGCTCTACTATAGTGATTTTCAACTGCAGATGCATATCAGAATTCACTGGGTTTTTTTTTGTTGTTGTTGTTCTTTTTTTTTTTTTTGAGACATGCGGTGGTACAATCCTGGCTCACTGCAACTTCTGCCTCCCAGGTTCAAGCCATACTCATGCCTTATCCTCCCAAGTAGCTGGAATCACAGGTGCATGCCACCACACTGGCTAATTTTTGTATTTTTCATAGAGGCAGGTTTTCACCATGTTGGCTGTGCTGGTCTCGAACTCCTGACCTCAAGCCCACCCCTTGGCCTCCCAAAGTGATGTTATTACTGGTGTGAGCCACTGTGCCCGGCCGACTTGGGGATCCTAAAAGGAAGAAAAACCCAGAGGTGTCTGCTTCAGACACATTGATTAGACTCTTTTAAGAGGGACATTTGAGGTGTGTGTTTAAAAAATTCTCGGCCGGGCGTGGTGCCTCACGCCTGTAATCCCAGAACTTTAGGAGGCCAAGGTGGGCGAATCATGAGGTCAGGAGATCGAGACCATCCTGGCTAACACGGTGAAACCCTGTCTCTACTAAAAATACAAAAAATTAGCCGGGCGTGGTGGCGCGCACCTGTAGTCCCAGCTACTCGGGAGGCTGAGGCAGGAGAATGGTGTCAACCCGGGAGGCGGAGCTTGCAGTGAGCTGAGATCATGCCACTGCCCTCCAGCCTGGGTGACAGAGCGAGACTCCATCTCAAAAAAAAAAAAAAAAAATTCTCTCCCAACAGAACAAATGTAATCCCCTCTCTATCCTAAGAGGGGACAACCAATCTCATTTATGGATACTGGTGAGGAGATATTTATGTTATAAAAATCTCTCTCTCTCTCACCCAAAGTCTAAATACATCCATTGAAGTAATACAGTGAAAGGAGTGAAACTTAAAAATCTCCTCACTAGTATTCATAAATGAGATTGGTTGTCCCCCTTAGGGTGGGGAATCTAAATACACACATACATGCACGCACGCATGTGCAAACACACACACAATTTCTTAGAGTGGTTTTGGGTTCATAGCAAAATTGAATGGAAAGTACAGGGTTTCTGTCAACCCCTTGCCCCACGTGAATATAGACTCCCCCACCATCAGCATTGCACAAGCTCCAGAATGGCTCATTTGTTACAAGTAATGCTGTAGACTGAATGTTTATGTCCCCTCACAATTCATGTGTTCAACCCAGTCTCCAGTATGGTGGTGTTTGAAGATGAGGCCTTTGGGTGATGATAATGGAGCCCTCATGAATGTAATTAGTGGCCTTTCACGAGATCCCAGAGAGCTCCTTAGCCCCTTCTGCTATGTGAATACACAGTGAAAAAATGGTCATCTGTGAACCAAGAGGTGGGCCCTCACCAGATACTGGATCAGCCAGGATCTTGATTTGGACTTTCCAGCCTCCAGAACTATGAGGAATAAATTTCTATTGTTTATAAGACACCCAGTTGTTGGTGTTTTGTTACAGCAGGCTGAACAGGTTAAAACAATTGATGAACCAACATTGGCACATCATCCTCACCCTAAGTTCATGGTTTACATTATGGTTCATTCTTAATGTTGTACATTCTTTGGGTTTTGACAAATGTGTAATAGCCTGCATTAGCTACTGTTGTATCCTATGGAATAGTTTTCCTGCCCTAAAATTCTTCTGTGTTCCACCTATTCATCCTGCCTTCCCCCAAACACCGGGCAGCCACTGGATTTTTTGTTTGTTTGTTTCTGGTTTTACCTCTTCTAGAATGTCATATAATTGGAATCATAGCTGTGTTTTTTTCAAACAGCTCTCAATGTGGCAAATACAAAAAACAGAATTGGAAAGGGGTGATACGCACCATCACCAAGTGTGTTTATCCAAAGAAACAGGATCATTTGGTATTAGGAAGTCTGTTAATATAATTCACCATATTTAATAGTTCAAAAGAGAAAAATAATGACCATTTTAATAACTCCCAAGTATAAACTATACAGGGGCTACACAGTGGGAAGTATGCTTTTACATGTTGTTCTTCACCTTATGAGGTATCATTATCTCCATTGTACTATGAGGAAACAGGCTCACAGAAGTCTACTGTCTTCTGTATGTCATTGTTCTGCGAAGCAAATTTGAACACGGGACTTGTGGAAGGCTAGGCTTCTTTCAACTTGCTGCCTATGACATTTTAATAAAAAAGCAGGTGAATATTTAATTTTTGTGTAACATTTGTTTCCTTTTAGATTTTTTAAAAAGGTTGAAATCATTTCAAACTACAAAAACGTTTTAGAAGTGCACGAGACTTTCTTATGCCTTCATTGACATTTCTCAGTTGTTCGTTTCATCTTTTGCCTTATTTATCATTTATTCTTTTTTCTATATATATATATGCATGCTTCCAACACTGGCTTTAATTGCTTACCCTTACAGCTCCACATTGAATACAGACTTGTAAGTTACTTCCTTAAGTCTAATTTTAGGTTTTTGGTCTTGTTAGACTTTACTGTTGGCTTTTTCCTTTATTTGACCTGAAACTGAAACTTACGAATCTTTTTTTTTTGTTTTGAGATGGGATTTTGCTCAGTGGTGTGATCTTGGCTCACTGCAGCCTTGGCCTCCCAGGCTCAAGTGATGCTCCCGCCTCAGCCTCCCAAGTAGCTGGAACCACAGGTGCCTGCCACCATGCCTAATTTTTTTGTATTTTTTGTGGAGACAGGGTCACTACAAAACTCCTCCGCTCAAGTGATCCTCCCACCTTGGCCTCCCAAAGTGCTGGGAATACAGGTGTGAGCTACCATGTCCCACCCGGATTTTGAATTTGAGTCATCATTGCCACACTGCTATTATTGTGCCATATTGTGATATTTCATAGCTAAAATGCTGCGTGCTTCAGGAAACCAGCACTCTTTATATCATTTTTCAGCAACTTTAAATATAATTCCCTTGGAATTATTCACAAGTTCTCATCTGTATTACACCCACCTTTTAGTCTGATAAAGTTTCTGCCAAATTTCCATTGAGTAGATAATTAATCTGTTCAGGCTACCATAACAAAATACTGCAGACTGTGTGGCTTAAGCAGAAATTTGTTTTCTCACAGTTCTGAAGGCTAGAATTCAAGATCACGGTGCCAACAGAGTTGATTTCTGGGGACTCTCTTGCTTGTAGACAGCTGCATTCTTGTCTGCTTATACAGCCTTTCTCTGTATTTTAGAGAAGTCTCTAGTGTCTCATTCTCTTATAACGATACCAGTCTTATCAGGGTAGGACTCTCATGACCTCCTTTAACTCTGCCTCCTAAAAAGTGCTATAACTAAATACAAGTCACACTGGTGGTTAGGGTGTCAACATAAGAGTTTTGGGGGGACGACACAATTCAGTCCATATCAGTATATCACTGGGTGTGTAATGAGACCTGCATTCATATCCTAGCTCTATCTTTATTAAGTGTGTAACCCCGGCCAAGTCACTCTGTGAGCCTTCTGATTGCTTACCTGTATAAGGTGAGAATGATAATTTTTGCCATAAAGGTTTGTTAAGAGATCCAAGTAAAATAGAAGATGTGATAACATGTTATAAATTAGTGATTCTCAACCCAGGTTTGCATCAAAATCATCATCATGTAAGTATGCAGCTTTTAGCATAATAAAGAGCTCTGCTGACCCACTACCCGGTAAACTTAGGGTAAAGAGTTTCAAAAACAACCATGGAAAGCCTCTGGAAATGGTCCTAGGACATATGCAGTAAATGAATGAGAGAAGCAAAAACTGACAGAAACAGAGAGACTATTCAATAATAAGAGTTGGAGACTTGAGTACCCCACTTTCAATAGAGGACAGAACAACTTGGTGGAAGGTCAAGAAAGAATCAGTACAGTAAACCCACTAGACCTAACAGACATGTATGGACCACACTACCAGCCAGCAAGTCAAAAATATGTATTTTCAAATGGAAATATGTATATCCTGGAAATATGTATTTTCCAGGATAGGAAGTGTTACGTGTGCATTTTACTGGGCTACAAAACAAGCTAGATAAATGTAAAAGGATTAAATTAATACAAATAATGTTCTTTGATCACAATGGAAAGAAATTAGAAATCAGTAACGGTAAGAAGTTTGAGAAACTCACAAATAACGTGTAAGTTAAAGAACATACTCCTAAATAACTGATGGGTCCATGGAGAAATCAAAAAGGAAATCAGAAAACACTTTGGGATAAATGAAAATGAAGACATCATGTAGGAATACTTAGGGATACAGCTAAAGCAGTGCTTGAAGGGAAACTTAGTTGTGAATGCCCTTATTAAAAAAGAAGAAAGGAGGCTGGGTGTGGTGGCTCACACCTGTAATCCCAGCACTTCGGGAGGCGGAGGTGAGTGGATTACTTGAGGTCAGGAGTTTGAGACCAGCCTGGCCAACATCGTGAAACCTCGTCTCTACTAAAAATACACAAAAATTAGCTGGGTGTGGTGGCAGGTGCCTGTAATCCCAGCTACTTGGAAGGCTGAGGCAGGAGAATCACTTGTACCTGGGAGGCAGAGGTTGCAGTGAGCCGAGATCGTGCCACTGCCCTCCAGCCTGGGCAATATAGAGTGAGACTCTGTGTCAAAAAAAAAAAAAGATATCAAATCAGTAACTTAACTTTCCACTTTAAGTGACTGAGGTAAAAGGAGCAGAGCAAGCAGAAAGAAGCAAATAAAGAGTAGAGTGAAAATTAATGACAAAGAGAATAGGAAAACAAGAGAGAGCATTAAAGATGAATAAAATTGGCAAAATTTAGCTAGATTGAGAAAAAACATTTTTCAGATTACCTAGGCACAGTGGCACATGCTTGTAATCCCAGCACTTTGGGAGACTGAGACAGGAGGATCACTTGAGCTCAGGAGTTTGAGAACAGTTGCCCACGTGCTGAGACCCCATCTCTATCCCCCCAACGCCCCCCCCCCAGTAAATAATAATAATTTGGGCAAGTGCCTGTAGTCCCAACTGGGAGGCTGAGGTGGGAGGATTGCTTGAGTCGGGAGGTTGATGCTACAGTGAGCCATGATTGTGCCACTGCACTCTCCAGCCTGGGCAACAGAGTGAGAGAGTGTCGGGGGCGGGGAAAAAAAGTAGAAATGAAAGAGGGGAAATCACTAGTGACCTTATAAAAATTAATAAGATAATAAAGAAATACTATTAACAGTTGTGGCCGGGCATGGTAGCTCATGCCTATAATCCCAGCACTTTGGAAGGCTGAGGCGGGTGGGTCTTCTGAGGTCAGGAGTTTGAGTCCAGCCTGGCCAACATGGTAAAACCCTGTCTCTACTGAAAATAGAAAAATTAGCCAGGTGTGGTGGTACATGCCTGTAATCCTAGCTACTCGGAGGCTGAGGCAGGAGAATGGCTTGAACCTGAGGTACAGAGGTTGCAGTGAGCCGAGATGGCGCCACTGTACTCCAGCCTGGGCGACAGAGTCAGACTCTGTCTCAAAAAAACAAAAAAACAGTTGTATCCCAGTAAATTAAATGGCTTAGATGAAGTGCACCAATTTTTGGAAAGACAAAAACTACCAAAACTGACTCAATAAGGAACAGACAATCTGAATAGACCTGTAACATGTGAAGACATTGAATTAGTAGTTACAGAACTGCCCGCAAAGAAAAAGCCTAGGCACATATGGCTTTACTGCTGAATTTTACCAAATATTTAAATAAATAAAAGAATATAATTCTTCACAAAATCTTCCTGGGGAATACTTTCCAACTCATTTTATGAAGCCAGTATCACTCTGATATCAAAGCCAGACAAACATATAACAAGAAGATATAAACCAACTTTTTTTTTTTTTTTCTTCCATAAAGAGACAGGGTTTCACTGTCACCCAGGATGGAGTACAGTGGTGTGATCATGGCTCACTGCAGCCTGGAACTCCTGGGCTCAAGCTATCCTGCTGCCTCAGCCTCCTGAGTACCTGGGACTACAAGTGCATACCACCAGCCTGTCTGATTTTTATTTTTTTAATTTTTTGTAGAGATGGAGTCTCACCATGTTGCCCAATCTGGTCTTGAACTCCTGGTTTCAAGTGATACTTCTGCCTTGACCTCCCAAAATGCTAGAATTATAGACATGAGCCACTGTACCTGGCCCTTGTCTGTTAAAAAAAAAACAAAAAAACAAAAAACAAAAAAAAAAAAACACACACACATTGTAATTTCAATAGGCACAGAAAAAGCATTTGACAAAATCTGACACTCTTTATTGATAAAATAGTCAACTAAGAATAAGAGAGAACTTCTCAGCCCGATAAAAGTGCATTCACAGAAAATCCAAAGGTAACATCATACTTAATGTAAAAGACTGCTTTCATTCTAAGGTCTAGCATAAGACAGGGATGTCTGCTCTATTTCTATTCAACACTGTATTGGAGACTCTAGCCAGGGTAGTTAGACAAGAAAAAGAAATAAAAGACATCAAAATTGGAAAGGGAGAAGTAAAGCTATCTGTTTGTAGATGACATGATGTGTATCAGATAAAGCATTAGCAACAATTAAATAAGCAGGATTGTAGAATACAAGATCAATATACAAAATCAGTCATATTTTTCTCGATTTGTGATGAACAATCTGAGAAAAATTTCATTTCCATTGGCATAAAATTAAATACTTAGGAATGAATTTAACAAAAGTATAAAACATACTCTGAAAGCTACATTACATTATAGACAGAAATTAAGATCTAAATAGAACTCCTATCTTAAGTAAGTGGAAGATTTAACATTAAGGTGCCAGTATTTCCCAAATTGATCTACAGATTCAGTGCAGTCTCCTATCAGAATCATAGCTGACTTCTTCATAGAAATTGACAAACTGATCCTAAAGTTCATATGGAATTGCAAGGGATCAATAATAGCCAAAACAATCTTGAAAAAAGAACCAAAAAAGTAAGAAGACTCACATTTTTCGAGTTCAAAACTTACTTTGAAGCAATGGTAACCAAGACAGTGTGGGGCTGGCACAGGGATACACATAGAGATCAGTGGAATAGAATTGAATGTCAAGAAATTAAACCACATATATGTATATAGTCAGCTGGTTGTCAACAAGGTGCTGTCATGATCCGTTTGGGTTGCTGTAATGAAATACCGGAGACTAGGTGGCTAACAGACAATAGAAATTTCTCACAGTTCTGGAGGCTGGGAAATCCAAGATCAAGGCACTGGCAGATTCAGTGTCTGGTGAGAGCCTGCTTCCTGGTTTACAGATGTCTTTCTTTTCTCTGTGTCCTCACATGGCTGAAGGAGCAAGTGAACTCTTTGGGCGTCTCTTTTTAAGGGCCTTAATCCTATTTATATGTACTCTACCACTAAAGGCTAATCATCTCCCAAAGGCTTCACCTTCAAACACTATCACATTGGGAGTTAGGATTTAACATAAGAATTTTGGGTGAGACACACATTCAGTCTATAGCAGGTGCCAAGACCATTCTGTGGAGGAAGAGGAGTCTTTTCAACAAGCAGTGTTGGGACAACTGGATAGACACAAGCAGAAAATGCAGTTGGACTCTCGTATCATGTTACAAACAAAAATTAAAATGGATCACAGACTTAAATGTAACAGGTAAAACTTGGAAAGAAGTACAAGATTAAGCATTCTTGGATATGACACCAAAAACATGAACAACAACAACAAAAAACAGATTGATTTGGACTTTATCAAAATTAAAACTTTTGTGTTTCAAAGGACACCAAGAAAGTGAAAAGACAATCTATGGAATATATTTGAAAAGCATATCTGATAAGTGACCCTTATCTAGAATGTAAAAAGAACTCTTATAACTAAATAATAAAGGACAACCTAATTTAAAAATGGATGAAGGCTCTGAATAGAATTTATTTTAATGGGAGATACACAGTTAACAAATACATATGTGAAAAGATGCTCCATCTCATTTGTCATCAGGGGATTGCAAACCAAAACCACAATGAGATGCCACTCACACCCGCTAGGATGGTTTCAATGAAAGTTTTAATAGTAAAGTGCTGGCAAGGTTGTGGAGATACTGCAAGCCTCATATGTTGCTGATGGGAATATAAAATGGTACAGCCACTTTGGAAAAACAGTTGAGCAGTTTCTTAAGCAATTAAACATAGTTACCATATGACCTAGCGATTCTAGGTATGTAACCCAGATAAATTAAAACATGTAAAACTTGACTACAAATGTTTGTAGAAGTGTTATTCATAATAGCTGAAAGGTGGAAACATTCCAAATGTCCATTTGGAATTCAGCCTAAAAAGAAGTGAAGTACTGATATATGCTACAACATGGATGAACCTTGAAGACATGCTAAGTGAAAGAAGCCAGTCACAGAATATTGCATATTACATGATTCTGTTCTGTTCATGTGAAATGTCCATAATAGGGACGATAGCTTAAACAATACAGGATTTCTTTTTGAGGTGATTAAAATGTCCCAAAATTCACTGTGATGAAGGTTGTACAAGCTGTAAATACACTAAAAGCTGTTGAGTAGCACATTTTAATAAAACTGTTAAAGTAACCTGGCCAGGTATAGTGGCTCACACCTGAAATCCCAGCACTTTGGGAGGCCGAGGTGGGAAGATCACTTGAAGCCAGGAGTTCAAGACCAGCCTGGGCAACATGATCAGACCCTGTCTCTACAAATAATAAAGAAATTTGCTGGGCGTGGGGGCATGCACCTGTGGTCCCAGATACTCAGGAACCTGAAGCAGGAGGATTGTTTGAACCCAGGAGTTTGAGGCTGCAGTGAGCTATGATTGCACCACCGTACTTTAGTCTGGGTGGACAGAGCAAGACCTTGTCTCAAAAAAGGCAGTGGGGGGAGGGGAAGTAGCCATTTCTGATGTCCCTTTGGGGTATGTCTGGGCATGTATATGTTTAAAAGACTGAGGTCCTAGAATAACAGAGCTCTTCACAGTAAACTCATTTGTTCTCTCCCCACTTTTATTGTAGAAATCATGACCACCCCAGGAAAAGAGAACTTTCGCCTAAAAAGTTACAAGAACAAATCTCTGAATCCCGATGAGATGCGCAGAAGGAGGGAGGAAGAAGGACTACAGTTACGAAAGCAGAAAAGAGAAGAACAGGTAAATCCTTTACCTTTATTCATTTCTTTTAAAGAATTTAATGTTCCATTTTAAGCCTGAAACTACCTTCCTTTATTTTAACAATGTTTGTGTGTGTGTGTGTGTATGTGTGTGCGCGCGTGTGTTCCCGTTCACTTTTTTGGAGTGGGGATGAGGAGGTCCTGAAAAGTGGTATACAAGAATGGGGAAGTCTGTCATGTTCTCATTTTCTCAGCATAACTACGCTGTTCAATATTTTCACCTATTTGTTTTTAGTGTATTTTAGTTTTCTAAAGGTGCAACTTTAAGATTTTTTTGGTGTATGTTTGTTAATGAATTCACAAGTGACCAATAAAGTGTTGCTGTTCATTGTAAACTTAAAATTGGAAATGTAAAATATATACAAAAGAAAGAAGAAACCTCATAAACCAGTCCTTTGAATTCAGTAATTGTCAGCAATTTGCTACACTTGTTTCATGTTTGTCTTTACATTTCTTTGTTATCTAACATTTTGAAGTAAAATTTCATTCACAGAATATGTCTTTTATTCCAGATTATTCTTTATTATTCATA
>NW_016819072.1:163506-167556 GCF_001698545.2 Rhinopithecus bieti
GTTTTTTTTTTTTTTTTTTTTTTTTTTTTTGCCGAGGAGGGACTTTGGAGCCTGAAGGAGCATTTGATCCTCACTATAGAAATTCCATAAAGTCAGATGAATTAGAACCCTCATGCTTGAGAAATAAGATATTCTATTATAAATACTTTGCAGTCATAGTGAAATATTCTCAAAACAGATTTTATGAAAAACTGCATTAGATAATCCAGTTAGGTGAAGTCCAACAGTACATTACAACCTCAGTATTTTATTTGTTAGGGTTGTAGATATATGAATCAAGCACTTTATTATTGGCAAAGATACTTTGTAATATTGTAATAGACTTTATATTGAGTGTAGCAAGTTATGAGTTCTTGACCTGCTTTATCATCTTTGAATGTATTCCCTTAATTTTCTCTTATTTATATATTTATTTATTTATTTTTGAACTGGAAATGGATCCTTTTCTTTCAGTGAGCTTTTACATTAGCTTCTATTTTTGGGGTGAATTTCCTTTTCTTTTTTTGTTTTTTTTTTGTGTGTGCGTGGTTTTTTTGAGACAGTCTTGCTCTGTCACCAGGCTGGAGTATGGTGGCGTGATCTTGGCTTGCTGCAACCTCCACCTCCCAGGTGCAAGTGATTCTCCTGCCTCAACCTTTTGAGTAGCTGGGACTACAGGCGCATGCCACCACACCCAGCTAATTTTTGTATTTTTAGTAGAGACAGGGTTTCATCATCCTGGCCAAGATGGTCTCAATCTCTTGTCCTCGTGATCCGCCTGCCTCAGCCTCCCAAAATGCTGGGATTACAGTAATTTCCTTTCCTTTTATTCTCAGAAATCATAACAGCATGGTTATGTATTTATATTCATATATTTAAATGGAATACATGTATGATACATGTGAACCCAGGTATAGGTCTGAATATAACCACCAGTGTAGGGATCTTATTTGGCATAACACCATTTGAAGGTGTAGCAGTGGCACTCTTTGATTAACACAGTGTTCATTTTATTCTGTTTCTTCTTGGTGACTACTGATTTCATGTAATTAAACTTCATTATAAAATTTGTATACTATTGAAAGCAATCTACAGATTCAGTGCAGTTTCTCTTGAATTACCAATGTCATTCTTCACAGAAGAATCTGGGATTCATACGGAACCAAAAAAGAGCCCCCATCACCAAAGCCATCTTAAGCAAAATATAAAGCTGGAGGTATCACATTACCTGATGTCAAATTATACTACAAGGCTATGGTAATTGAAAACAACGCAGTACTGGTATAAAAGTAGACATATAAGTCAATGGAATGGAATAGAGAATCCAGAAATAAAGCCCCATACTGTCAACCAACTGATCTTGGACAAAGTTGGCAGAAGTATGTACGGGGGAAAGAATACACTATTCAATGAGTAGTGCTGGGAAATTTGGAGAGCGGTATGCAAAAGAATGAAAGTGTACGCCTGCCATATACAAAAATTAACTCAAGATGGATTCAATAATTAAATATATAACCTGAAACTATAAAAATCGTAGAAGAAAACTTGGGAAAAACTCTTCTGGACATTGATCTAAGCAAAGAATTTATGATTAAGTCCTCAAAAGGAAACATACCAAAACCAAAAATAGGTAAATGGGACTTAAACTAAAAAGCTTCTGCACAGCAAGTGCAATAATGTATTTAACAGACAACCTACAGAATGGGAGAAAATATTTGTTAACACCATCTGACAAAGTTCTAATGTTCAGAATCTACAAGGAACTCAACAAGAAAAAACTCCATTAAAACGTGGGCAAAGGACATGAAAAGATACTTCTCAAAAGAAGACATACAAGTGACCATGAAAAAATGGTTAACATCACTAATTATCAAATAAATGAAAGTTAAAATTATAATGAGGCCGGGTGGGGTGGCTCATGCCTGTAATCCCAGCACTTTGGGAGGCCAGGGTGGGCAGATCACCTGAGATTAGGAGTTCGAGACCAGCCTGGCCAACGTGGTGAAATCCTGTCTCTACTAAAAATACAAAATTTAGCCAGGGTGGTGATAGGGTAAAGGAGGATACTTTCAGTATAAGACTGTGTTCTTGGGAATTTTCCTGTGTTAATTCATTGAGAAACTCCTTCGTTCCTCATATCCTGTAAGTCAAATGTTGGACTTACTAGGCTGGTTTTCTTAATTTTCTCTTTTTCAAACCGTGCCCTTGTTTCAGTCTGCTACCTCACCACAACTTTCCGTTATACCTCAATTAAGAAAAATTCCTGAGGCTTTCCAAGGCTCTGTGTGGTTTGTGGGCTTGCTTCTCAACAGTATATTCCTCCATAGGCTCTTAGGTTTGATCTTCCTCCACTCTAACTCATATGTCATTTCTCAATCTGTTTTTCCATTGTCGTAGATATGGCTGGGAGCTACACATACTGTTTTTGTTTCTTGTCCCTTTTGTCATTGTGGGGTAGTATTTCTGAGACTAAAAGGATGGGAAGGCCTGATTCTACTATTTTTGATCTGTATGTCTCATTGTATAAGGTAGATTATTATGTTGATTAGTTTACAACCGGCATGAAAATTTTACTGACCTTGGGAAGAAAAGCTATAATATGTTTTAATCCTGTTGTGGATAGAGCTGGACAGTTCTAGAATAGTGTAGTGGATTAATGATGAAGTATTGATGATAACAGGTAACTGTTGAGTGTTTGCTATTCTAAGCACTTAATGAATTAACCTCTCTAATCATCTCAACCAAACTCTGAGGTAGGTTATTATTTTCTGACATATTACAGTTACACAATAATTGTGAATGTCTTTAAGTGTCTAATTATGGACAAGATAAGGCATATGTATGTAAAAACACTGAAAAGGATAGAAAATAAATTCATAGCATTACTGGTCCTTTATCTGAAACTCAGCTAAGTGGTTACAGCAGTTCAGTGTAAGTGACCATTGCCATAAAGAATAATAGTCTTTTTCACTGGAAAGAACCTTTGCAATAATCTAGACCAGCAGTGTTAAAATTATGTTCTGTGGAGCTTTGAGGTTCAGTTGAGTCTCCTGCTTCTGTTTCCCCATGAAAAGTTTGAAAATGGTTGAGCTATGCTGTCCAATACGAGATAGTCACCAGCTACAGTTAGCTATTGAGTAATATGTGGCTAATTCAAACTGATATATGTAAGTGTAAAATTTACATGGGATTTTGAAGTTTGCGTATGAAAAAATAAGTATCTCAATTTTTATACTGAAATAATATTCTAGACATGGGTTAAATAAAATATTAAAATTAATTTTATTTCCTTTTTTAAATGTGGCTACTAGAAATTTTTAAAATTTCATTTGTGGCTTTCATTATATTTCTGTAGAGCAGTGCAGGTACAAACCATGTTTCTATTTTATACCAGAATTTTGAGTTTGAATGATTTGGCCAAGATTACGTAGCAGATAAGTAGAACCAAGATCTTTTCATATCTGAATTAGTGTTCTTTCCACAGGATCCTGCAGCATTAGGTCCACCTGATAAAAGTTGTACTGGCATGCTGTGACACAAATCTTGTGATTGTTTTGCAGGGCAGGATTGGAAAGAAAGCATAATTAAAATGTGATGGTCACAGCATTGCTTTGCATGCTTAGCCCACCTCTTATAACTACTAACGATTAAATGATATTGATTATAGCTATTTGGATACCGTGGTACATCTCTTATTCTGTATGACCTCTGTTACCCTTTTGGGATTATTTCATTTAATGCCATTTTAAAGATTTTCACAGTTGTCCATCATGCTGAGACATTCTTGCTTGAGTAACTGCATAACTTGCATGTTTTCCAACCTTTTACTGCATTATAAATTGTCTTTGACAAATTTAATATGTTAATCAATCTTGTTCTTTCACTTTTATCAAACCAGTTCTTGTTAGTGCTTCTTTTGGCTAGTAGTATTAGTTGCATGTTGGTCAGTTTGCCCTTTGATTTTTCACCTGCTGTTTAACCAACAGCTGCTACAGTTTTTATCACTGCATTAATAACACTTAGCGTATCTTGAAAGTGGTTGTACATTTTTTTTTTTTTTTTTTTTTTTTT
>NW_016819072.1:170892-178632 GCF_001698545.2 Rhinopithecus bieti
GTACATTTTTAAAATATTTTCTGTTGCTAATTTTTTTTCTAGCAGTTTTGAATACTGTTGACATAGCTTTGCTGTTCTGAGTCAAATATCGCACGAGCAGTTGTGTTTTTCGTGACCTATAGAACTTAAAAGATTACTAACAGCATCCCACCGTACCAAACTGCCTGTGCATGTAAACTGCATGTTCAATAGATGTAATGTTAGTGACTAGGTATAATTTTGGAATCATGTAAATGTTTTAAATAACTGTAAAAGAAAATTAAATCAAAATGAGAGAAGAAATCTTCAAATTAAAAAGAAGAAAACAAGTGACCTGGTTTGTCATGCTTATGGCTAAGCCACACAGAGAAGAATTAATTTAATATACCGTTAAACTATGGTAATTTGACTAATTTCCTCTGCTAGTTTATATCTTAATGACAAAAGAGAAGTATAAATGAATCTTCACTTGCTTTTGGTAATCATATAAAACTGGTAGTTGTTATAAAGCTATATATATTTGTATATGAATAAAGGAAATTCATATTTATATTAATATTAGAAACCTGATACGTTTAGTTTAAGAAAATAAGTAAGAAAATTAAAGAAGTTTGAATTGGTAATATCACTGGGAGTTTATGATCTATTTTCTTTAATAAAACAAAATACCAGCCCTGTCCTGAGAGGGCCTAGAAATAGTAAATTACCTTGTTGCAGTGAGCACTGGCATTCTGAGGTATTTAGAATTTTTCTCTCAAAGGAACCAGGTTCCTTACAAAAATAACTGGTTCTTGGTTAAAGATAGGGAATATTTTATAAAGCAAAGAAGTTATCTGAGACCACTGGAGTTTTGTTGAAAAGACTCAGAGCTAACTTGAACTAGCTCCCATTGGGTAAAAATGGGGTATTTTGAGTATCAGGAAAGGTTATAAAGATGTCTGCTTCTGGCCAAAATGGAGTATTAGGACCAGGATTTACCCTCCTACCTGAAGGAACCAGGAGTAAACAGATACAATGCATGAAAACAGCAGTTCAAGACACTAGGCATTAGGCAGTGGAAGATAGTGATCTCTAAAGATGGGAAACAAATGAGATAATCCTGTGATTATCTCAGCTTACTGTTTTGAGTTTCTAGTTGTAAACATAGAAAAAGGCGCTAAGGCAGAGCCCACAGCCTTGCTGCGTTGAGGCAGAGCTGAGAGTCTGTGAAGACCAGGCAAATAGAGTTCATAGGATGGAATATCAAAGAAGAGAGACCTGTATATTGAGTGAAGCCTGAAAATCTTCAAAGGCTTTCCACAAATATTCAGCAGAATGTTGATTAGCACGTGTTTGAGGAAACTACCCAAAGTTAGAGAAAATATCATTTTAAAGGTTTAGAGGGAAGTGTCTGGTACTTACACAGGGCTGGAAATAGTGCCTATCCCACTAGCTAGACTGGAGAAACTCGTAATTCATGAGGGATTAGGTAGAGTATTCAGGAGAGCCTTGCCTCAGTAGTTAAGATTAATGAGCTGTATACTTAGTACTGCTCCAGACTTAACCTGACAAATGAAAGCAAGGTCCAAAAGGATCAAAAAGTTTCCATATAACTTAGCTGTATACCAAAATGGAGCTCAGGAATGTTGATAGGAATACAAAAATACCCAGTACACGAGGTAAAATTAACATTGTCTGGCATCCGAAGATTGTGACATATGCAAAAAAGCAGGAAAACACAACACAATGGGGAGAATGATCAGTTGAAACTGACTCACCTGATAAAGATGTTAGAATTAGCAGGTAATAAAATGTAAATGGTTATTATAACCATATCATATTCCATATGTTCAAAAAGTTAGAGATATGGAAGATGAAGACTCTGCCAGGCATGGTGATTCATGCCTATAATCCCAGTGCTTTGGGAGGCTGAGGTGGGAGGATCGCTTGAGCCCAGGAGCAACATAACGAGACCCTGTCTCTACCAGAAAGTAAATAAATAAATAAAAAACTTGTGCCGCACACTGTGGTCCTAAGTCCCAAGGTTGAGGTGAGAGGGTGGCTTGAGCCCAGGAATTTGAGGCTTATTCCTATGACTGCCACTGTGTTCCAGCCTGAGTGACTGAGTGAGACTCTCTTTAAAAAAAAAAACAAAACTAATGAAGTAAAAAGGTATGAAAAGACTCAATTTGAACTCCTGGAGATGAAAACTGTGATGTCCAAGATGAGAAATTCACAAATGGGATTAATTGCAATTAGAAATTGCAAAAGAAAAGATTAGTGAACTTCTGGGCATAGGAATAGAAACTATCAAGAATGAAAAAGAGGTGATACCCCCCCCTTTCCCCCTGCCCCAACACACACACACAAACACACACACACACACACACGAGGGCAAAAAAATCCACAAGTGAGTTATGGGACAACTTAAAGAAACCTGAATACAGACAATTGGAGTCCCCAAAGGAAAAGAGAGGGTGGAAGAGAAAAAATACTTAAAGAAATAATGGCTGAAAAGCTTTTATAATGAAGAACTGTAAATCCACTGATTGAAGGAACTAAGTGAATCCCCAACACAAGAAAGATGAAGAAAACTACATTATGGCACATCATAGCCAAACTGCTCAAACCTCATCTTAAAAAGAAACTCTTTAAAAACACCCAGAGTAAAGACATGTTACATGCAGAGGAACGGAGATAAGGATGACATCAGAGTTCTCATTGTAAACAATACAAGCCAGAAGACAGTGGAGAAGCATCTTTACAGAAGGAAACTGTCAACCAAAGAATTCTTCACCACCAGACGTTGCACTGAGACAGAAGTAAAATAATGTCCTAGATTACTTGAGCAAATCCCAGCTATCAAATTATTTTATCTGTAAATACTTCAATATGTATCTCTACAGAATAAAGATTCTTTTTTTCTTTTTTGGAGACAGGGTCTCATTCTGTTGCCCATGCTGGCTGGAGTGTAGTGGTGTGATTACAACTCACTATAGCCTCAATCTCCCAGGCTCAAAGTGATCAACTTCAGCCTCCCTAGTAGCTGGGGCTGCAGGCACGCACCACTACGCCTGGCTGATTCAAAACTTTTCTTGTAGAGATGGGGTCTCACTATGTTGCCTAGGCTGGTCTCAAACTCTTGGCCTCAAGCAGTCCTCCTGCCTTGGCTTCCCAAAGTGCTGATGTTACAGGAGTGAGCCACGGTGCCCAGCCCCGGATAAAGATTTTTAAGCTTAAAAATCATCAAAGAGCCCTGTCAGCTTTTCACCTCAAGTTTTAGCAGTCTTTGATGGTCCTTTCCTAGTTCCATTACTTTTATAGGAGTTACAGTGATCATTTCTTCTGCTTTTATTAGCTGGAAGGTCATTCAGAATAGTGCTATCATACTTTAAAGAGTTAGTTTCTTAATATTAAGCATCTAGTCAGCATTCAGATTTTCTGCATTGTCATAAAATCTTATGTTTGTTTCTTAGAGTCAGAAACTAAAGTCATACATTGTATTTGGTGCTGTCTCTTAACCGTTTTAAAAAATTTTTATTAATAATTGGTGAAAACAAAATTCTTCCTCTTATCCATTTTTAGGTGTACAGTTCAGTAGTGTTAACAATATTCACATTGTTATATAACATATATCTAGAACTTTTTCATCTTGCAGAACTGAAATTCTATACCACATTAAACAAGTATTCCTCATTTCTCCTTTCCCAGCTTCTGACAACTGACATTCTACTTTCTGTTTCCATGATTTTGATTTCTCTAGATAACTCATATAAGTAGACTCATACAATATTTGTCCTCTTGTAACTGACTTATTTCACTCAGCATAATGACTTCAAGGTCCATCTCTCTTGTAGCTTATGACAGGATCCCTTTTTCTTTTAAGGCTGAATAATATTCCATTGTATGTATTACCACATTTTGTTTATTCATCTGTTAATGGACATTTGGTTTGCTTCCACCTCCTGGCCCATGTGAATAATGCTGCAATGAGCATGAGTGTGCAAATATCTCTTTTGATATTCTGTTTTGAATTCCTTTGGACATATACACATAAGTGGGATATCTAGATCATATGATAATTTCGTTTTTAATATTTTCAAGAGCCTCCCTGCTGTTTTTCATAGTGGCTGCACATTTTATGGTAGTTTTGATTTCCATTTGTCTAACGATAAGTGATGTTGAGCATCTTTTCATAAGCTTGTTGGCATTTGTATATCTTTGGAGAAATGTCTATTTGGTTGTTTTGCCTATTTTTTAATTCATTACTTGGCTAATCCTTACATTCTGGTTTTGTCAGCCTGATCTGTCATTATAAAGAGCCCCGATAGCTTTTTTCCTCAAGTTTTTGGCAGTGTTTGATGGTCCCTGCCTAGATCCATTACTTTTGTAGAGGTTACAGTGATCATTCCTTCTGCTTTCATTAGCTGGAAGGTCACTCAAAAGAAGACCTTTCCCTTAGCTACAGTTCACATAGGACAGAGAAATGCTTGATTCTCTTCCTGTATTTTTTTTTCAGAATAATGAGTTGGTTTCTTAGCATCCTCCAAAGGGATGAAATAGTGTGTGCTTTAATATCATTAAGAATGCACAGAATTTAACATGGAATCTTTTAAAAATAGGTTTATGACAGTCTGGTTGACAGTCTGTGAAAACCATCACCATAATTAAGTTGTGAGCATATTCATCTCACCCAGAGGTTTCCTGGTACACTTTTTTAGTACATTTTTCTCTACCCCTTTCCTCTGATCTATTTTCTGTTACCACTGATTAGTTACCATAAATGGAATTATGCAACATGTATTCTTTTTCTTTCTCATTTCACAGAATTTAATCATTTTGGTATTCACTTATTGTTTTATATATGAATTGTTCATTCCATTTTATGATTGAGTAGTATTCTATTGTATGGATAAACAACAATTGGTTTATCCATTCACTTGTTGATGGAAATTTGGATTATTTCCAGTTTTTGTTGATTACAAATAAAATTGTTAGGAACACTCGGACAGCTTTTTGTGTGGATATAACTTCTTTTCCCTCAGATAAATATCTAGAAGTGATATGGCTGGGTTGTATAGCTGGTATATACTTAAGGTGCTGTCAACTGTTTGCCAAAATGGGTTATACTATTTTACCTTCCCATGAGCAGTGTATGAGAGTTTGAGTTGCTACACATCCTTGTTCACACTTGGTATGGTCAGTCTTTTGTATTTCAGCTATTCTGAGGGATATGTAGAAGTACTCCATGATGGTTTCAGTTTTCATTCACCTAATAAATAAAAGTTGTGAGCATCTTTTCTTTTTTAAAAAAGTTTATTTTTAATTGGCAAATAATAATTGTGTATGTTTATCATCTTATATACTTCTTTGTGGTGCGAACATTTCATATTCACTCTTTTAGCAATTTTGACTTATGTAATACATTAACTGTAGTCACCATGCTATACAATAGATCACCAGTGAGCATCTTTTCATGGGCTTATTTGCTGTGTATCTACTTTAGTGAAGTCTGTTAAAAAAATTCCTTTCCAGTTAAATTTTTTAATTGAGTCGATTGTCTTCTAGATATGTCTTTTGCTAGGTACATGTTTTACACATATTTTCTCCCAGTCAGTGGCTTGCCTTTTCATTTACAAAAGTATATTTTAAAGAACAAGCATTTATTTCTGATGTGAGGTACGTGTTAAGGGTTCTTTTTTTTTTTCATATGGCTGTCCAGTTGTTCAGGTGCCATTTATTGTAAAGATTATTCCCCCTATTGAATTTCCTTGGAAATACTTACCATTGACCGTATCTGTATAGGTCTGTTTCTGGACCTCTACTTTGTTCTATTGGTCTATTTATATAGGTTAAATACCATGCTGGCCGATAACTGTAGCCTTAAGATTAGTTTCAAATCAGGTAGTGTTAGAGCGCTTTTTCTTTTTCAAAATTGTTTTGGTCTGGGCGCAGTGACTCATGCCTGTAATCCCAGCACTTTGGGAGGCTGAGGCAGGAAGATCGCTTAAGCACAGGAGTTTGAGACCAGCCTGGGTAAGATGGCAAGACACCATCTCTACAGAAAGAACAAAACAACAACAACAACAAAAACCAATTAGCATGCACCTATAGTCCAGATACTCAAGAGACTGAGGTGGGAGAATTGCTTGAGCCCAGAATTTTGAGGCAGCAATGAGGTATGATTGTGCCCTTGCACTCCAGCCTGGGTGTCAAAGCGGGATCTCATCCCTTAAAAAGTAAAACGTTGTTTTGGTTATTACGGGTCCTTCACATTTATATGAACTTTAGAATCAGCTATTCAGTTTGTACATGAAAGCCTGCTGGGAATTTGATTGGGATTATGTTGAATCTATAAATCAGTTTGGAGAATTGATACTCTTAACAATCTTGAGTCCTCTGACCCATGAGCACAGTATCTTCATTTATTTATATCATCTTTCTTTCTTTCTTTTTATTTTATTATTATTATTATTTTTTTAGATGGAGTCTCACTCTGTCGCCCAGGCTGGAGTGCAGTGGCGCAGTCTCAGCTCACTGCAACCTCTGCCTCCCTGGTTCAAACAGTTCTCCTGCCTCAGCCTCCCAAGCAGCTAGGATTACAGGCACCCACCAACATGCCAGCTAATTTTTGTATTTTTAGTAGAGATGAGGTTTCACCATATTGGCCAGGCTGGTCTTAGGTGATCTGCCTGCCTCGGCCTACCAAAGTGCTGGGATCACAGTCGTGTGAACCACTGTGCCCAGCCACATTTATTTTTTATAATTGAGATTTTATTGGTTGTGTTGAGGATCAGTATACAGACATTTCAATTTGTACACAATTCTTAACATATGTACTGAAAATCTAAAAAGCTGTGTATTGCAATTCTTTTTTAAACAGTTATTCCAGTGAATTTCCAGCTTAAAATCTGGAGGCAAATTTTTAAGAGGCTGTCAGGTACCAGTATCTTAAAATGTTAAGTTACTACGTACATCCCACCAATTCACAGTTTAATAGCATATATACTACATATTCAAATTTTCAATCTTTTGCAGTGCATTAACAAAGTTATTAGAAAAACAGCACTACCATGACTGAAGATTTTACAGAGTATGCACAATTCTGATAGGGAGAGCCATGATCAAGGAGGGGTTTTCTTTAGGAAACAATTCTGCTAAAAAAACAACATAGGAATAGAAGTAATTTAAAATATTCAAGACATTAAATGCAGGACTGTGATTCCATATTGCCATTTTGTGTGCTTTTTATTGTAGGATATAAAAACTAACCCCTCATATATGGAATGTCAAAGCCTGCCATAATTCAATATCCCACACTATTTTGTTTGTACCAAAAAATAAACAACCAGAAAATTATTTCACCTCTTAAAAAAAGCATTTACACCTAAAAAAATGGGATGAGGTGGGATTCCCTCCTTCTAAAAATGTTTCTAGAGCTACTAGAAAACTTACATTTACAAAATAGTTTATAAAAATATTCCTCTGGACTGGGCACGGTGGCTCACACCTGTAATCCCAGCACTTTGGGAGGCTGAGGCGGGCGGATCAGCTGAGATCAGTTCAAGACTAGACTGGCCAATGTGTTGAAGCCCCATTTCTGCTAAAAATACAAAAATTAGCCAGGCGTGGTGGCAGGCGCCTGTAATCCCAGCTACTTGGGAGGCTGAGGCAGGAGGATCACTTGAACCCGGGAGGTGGAGGTTGTAGTGAGCCAAGACCGTGCCATTGCACTCCAGCCTTAGCGACAAGAGTGAAACTCCAATTAAAAAAAAAAAAAAA
>NW_016819072.1:178897-214701 GCF_001698545.2 Rhinopithecus bieti
AAAAAAAAAAAAAAAAAAAAAAAAAAAAAAACCCAGAAAATTCCTGTGGATAGTACAAGGGAGACAGGAATGACTCATGAGACAAGGTATATGATATTAATCACACTTGGCTTTTTTTTCTCTGGCTTTCTCAGTTTAGTTTTTCTGTTTTCTGTAGGTAAATGTTTAGTTTCTTGGTTAGCCACTTCGGTGTATTTTCTCTTTGCCTTCCTTTTCACTTTTGTTTTGTCTGAAGATGTATCCTTTCCTGCTGCCTTTTTTGGCTTCCTTTCCACTTATGTAGGAGCAGGGTTAGCTGAGACCTGTGCCGGATCTCCACCTGGGCTCTTCCTTCCCTATCCCTTCAGCTGAGCTGACCTTCCTTCCTCTTGGATATTTTGGTGTTGTGGAGGCGTTGAGAGCCTTTGTGAAGCTAGGCTGCCTGGCCGTTGCTGTCCCGTCTTGTCCCATCCCGTCCTCTCCACTCTGTGCCAGCTGCTGAGACCTGCTGCGGGGGTTAGGTCATCTTTAAATTCTCTCGGCAATTTGTAGCTTTTGGTGTGTAGGTCTTAACAGATTTTTATCTTTTGTCACATTTTCCCCGAGTATTTCATTTTTATTGATGCTATTGTAATTGTTATTTTTTAGATTTCAGTTGTTCGTTGTTAATATGTAGAAATGCAGTTTAATTTTGTATACTGATCTCCTAAAGCTTGCTGAACTCACTTGTTAGTTCTAGTCCCTTTGTTATAGATTCCATTGGGTTTTTTACATAGGTAATCATGTCATCTACAGAAAAAAGTTTCCTTATTTTCCATTCTTATCTGGATGCCTTTTATTTCTTTAACTTGTTTGGTTGTATTGACTAGAACTTAATGGTGCAGTGTTGAATGAAAATAATAAAAACAGACCTATCTGTTTTATTCCTGACCTTAGGTGAAAAGTAGTGGGTCTTTCATTACTTACGATGTTAATTACAGGTTTTTCATGTATAGTCATGTACTACATAACTATGTTTCCATTAGCTATGGGCCATATATATGATGTGGTCCCATAAGACTATAATTACCTTATTTTTACTGTACCTTTACTATATTTTAATATGCAAATTTTTACCTTTGGGTTAAAAGTGCCTCCAGTGTTCAGTACAGTAACATGCTGTACAAGTTTGTAGCCTAGGAGCAATAGGCTATATCATATTGCCTAGGTGTGTAGTAGGCTCTTCCATCTAGGTTTGTGTAACTACAATCTGTGATGTTCACACAATGATGAAGTCGTCTGATGTATTTCTCAGACTCTTGTTAAGTGATACATGTGTATATTTTGTGAGATTAAGGAAGTTCTCTCTCTTTTTAAAATTTTTATTTCTATGTATGTACTTATACAGTATACTAAAGAAAAACTTTTTTATAAAAGAGTTTCTTTAAAACTTAAAAAAAATTTCATTGAGCCCAAAATGTCATATGACATTAAGGAAGTTCTCTTCTGTTCCTAGTTGAATAGATGTATAAACATTTAGGGTTCCTACATCTTCTTGATTAATTGACTCCTTGATCATTATGAAATTACCCACTTTCTGATATATTATTTATCTTAAACCAACTTGTCTGACATTATAATACAGTCACTCCAGCTTTCTGTTAGCTAGCATTGGCTTTGAAACAGTTTCATTGATATTTAATTCACATACTGTACAATTCACCCACTTGAAGTGTGTAATTCAGTGGTTTTGAGTATATTCATAGAGTTCCAGAACTTCACCACAACCAATTTTAGAACATTTTGGTCACCCACTAAAAAAACCCTTATGCCCATTAGCAGTCACTCTCCAGTCCCTCTGCTTCCCACTTAGCACCCCTCAACCCTCATCTACTTTCTGTCTCTATAGATTTGCCTATTCTGGACATTTCATGTAAGTGGAATCATACAGTATATGTGGTCTTTTGTGATTGGTTTCTTTAACTTAGTAGAGTGTGTTACAGATTGATCCATGTTGTAACATGTATTGGTACTTCATTCCCTTTTCTCACTAAATATTCCATTGTGCAGATATACCACTTTTTGTTTATTGATTCGGTTGTTGGACATTTGGATTAACTTTTTTACTATTGTGAATAATGCTACTGTGAACACCTACAAGTTTTTTGTGGATGTATGTTTTTATTTCTATGTATGTACTTACACAGTATGCTAAGTACAACTCTTAGTACAGTGTACTGAGAGTGGAATTGCTGGGTTATGTGGTAAATCTACATTTAATATTTTGTGGAACTGCCAACCTGTTTTCTACAAAAGCTGTACCATTTTGCATTTTTATTAGCAATGTATGAAGGTTTCAGTTTCTCCACATTCTTGGAACACTTGTTATTATCTGTCTTTTTTGAGACAGGGTCTCCCTCTGTTGCCCAGGCTGGAGTGCAGTGGTGCCATCATGGTTCACTGCAGCTTTGAGATCCCGGGGTCAAGTGGTCCTTCCACCTCAGCCTCCCAAGTAGCTAGGACTACAGGCACGCACCACCGTGCCTGGCTAATTTTTTATTATTTTTTGTAGACACAGAGTTTTACTATATTGTCCAGGCTGGTCTCAAACTCCTGACCTCAAGTGATCCTCCTGCTTCAACCTCCCAAGGCACTAGGATTGCAGGTGTGAGGCACTGTGCCTGGCCTCAGTGGTTTCTTTTAAATACTTTTTTTTTTCTAATGAGAAAAGTTTAAAAAAAATTGTACCACATTATTACTAGTTCTGATGGTCTTTATTCATTTTTGTAGATCTGTATTTCATCTGGTGTTAGTTTCCTTCTATCTAAGGAACATCCTTTGACATTTTCTTACAGGACTGGCCTGTTGGTGATGAATTCATTCAGTTTGTGTGTGTCTGAAAAAAGTTTATTTCACTATTTTTATAAAGACCTTATTTAATTTTTTTTAAAGCAGTTTTTGGTTCCCCTCAAAATTGAACAGATAGTACAGAGATTTCTTATATACTCTCTGCCCCCATATATGCATAGTCAGCATCCCCCATGGAATGGTACCTTTGTTATAATTAGTTAACCTACATTGACACATCATTGTCATTCAAAGTGTATGGTTTATATTAGAGTTTATTCCTGGTATTGTACATTCTGTGGGTCTGATATCACACAGAGTAGATTCCCTGCTCTAAAAATCTGTGCTCTACCTGTTTGTCCCCCTTTCCCCCAACCTCCAACAACTACTGATCTTTTTACTGTCTCTATAGTTTTGCCTTTTCCAGAATGTCATATAGCTGGAATCATGCAATGTGTATGCCTTTTGAGATTGGCCTCTTTCACTTAATAATATGTATTTAATGTTCCTCCATGTCTTTCCACTGCTTCATAGCTCATTTCATTTTAGTGTTGAATAATATTCCATTGTCTGGAGGTACCATAGTTTATCCGTTTACCTGCTGAAAGACGTCTTGGTTGCTTCTGAGTTTTGACAGTTAATGGATAAAACTCCTATATACATTTGTGGGCAGGATTTTGTGTAGATAGACACTTTCAGTTTTTTTTTTTTTATGAATACCAAGGAATATTGTTGCTGATCTTTTGGAAGAGTATGTTTAATTTTTGTTGTTGTTGAGACGGAGTCTTGTTCTGTCACCTAGGCTGGAGTGCAGTGGCACGATTTTGGTTCACTGCAGCCTCTGCCTCCCAGGTTCGAGTGATTCTCCTGCCTCAGCCTCCCGAGTAGCTGGGATTACAGGTGCCTACCACCACACCTGGCTAATTTTTGTATTTTTAGTAGAGACAGGGTTTTACCCTGTTGCTCAGGCTGGTCTTGAATTCCTGACCTCAGGTGATCCACAGTGCTCCCAAAGTGCTGGGATTACAGGCATGACCCACCGCGCCTGGCTGAGTATGTTTAATTTTGTAACAAACTGCTAACCTGTCTTCCAAAGTGGCTGTACCATTTTGCCTTTTCTACTGGCAATGAATATGAGTTCCTGTTCCACAGCCTTGCCAGCATTTGGTGTTAGCAGTGGTTTTGGATTTTGGCCATTCTGATAGGTAGGTAGTGGTATCTCGTTTAGTTTGCGTTTCCCTGATAACATATAATATGGATTACCTCTTCATATGCTTGTTTGCCATCTATATATCTTCTTTAGTGAAGTGTCTATAAAGGTCTTTGGCCCATTTTTAAGTGGGTTGTTTTCTTGTTAAGTTTTAAGGTTTTTTTTTATATATTTTGAATACTAGTCTTTCAGTAGATATTTTGCAGATATTTCTTCCCAGTCTGTGGCTTGTCTTTTCATTCTCTTGGTAGTGTCTTTCACAGAGCAGAATGTTTTAATTTTAACAAAGTTGAGCTTATCAGTTATTTCATGGATCATGCCTTTGGTGTTGTATCTAAAATATCATTACCAATCCTAGGAACTCTAGCGTTTCCCATGTATTACCTTGTAGGAGTTTTTCAGTTTTTTGGGGGGGAGGGGGATGGGGTTTTGCTCTTGTTGCCCAGGCTGGAGAGCAATGGCACAATCTTGGCTCACTGCAACCTCCACCTCCCTGATTCAAGCGATTCTCCTGCCTCAGCCTCCTGAGTAGCTGGGATTACAGATGCCTTCCATCACACCTGGCTAATTTTTGTTGTTGTTGTTTGTTTGTTTGTTTGGTTGGTTGGTTGAGATGGAGTCTCGTTCTGTAGCCGAGGCTGGAGTGCAGTGGTGCAGTCTTGGCTCACTGCAACCTCCGCCTCCTGGGTCCCGGTTCAGGCAGTTCTCCTGTCTCAGCCTCCTGAGTAGCTGGGATTACAGACATGTGCCAACATGCCTAGCTAATTTTTGTATTTTTAGTAGAGACGGGGTTTCCCCATGTTGGCAAGGCTGGTCTTGAACTCCTGACCTTGTGATCCACCTGCCTCAGCCTCCCCAAGTGCTGGGATTACAGGTGTGAGCCACTGTCCCGGCCTAAGTTTTGTATTAATAGAAATGGAGTTTCACCATGTTGGTCAGGCTAGTCTTGAACTCCTGACCTCAGGTGATCCACCCACCTCAGCCTTCCAGAGTGCTGGGATTATAGGCACGAGCCAGTGTGCCTGACCTAGTTTTTTATTTTATTGCATTTAGGACTGTGATTTGTTTTGGGTTAATTTTTGTGAATGAAGGGTATAAGACCTGTGGTTTAGATTATTATTATTTTTTTTGTCTGTGTGTGTCCAGTTGTTCCAGCACCATTTTCCCCCTTTGGACCTTTTTTCTTCTTCTTCTTCTTCTTCTTATTTTTTTGAGACAGAGTCTCACTCTTGTTGCCAGTCTGGAGTGCAGTGGTGCCATCTTGGCACACTGCAACCTCCGACTCCCTGGTTCAAGTAATTCTTCTGCCTCAGGCTCCCGAGTAGCTGGTGCCACCATGCCTAGCTAATTTTAGTATTTTTAGTAGAGACGGGTTTCACCATGTTGGCCAGGATGGTCTCAATCTCCTGACATCGTGATTCTCCCACTTTGGCCACTGAAAGTGCTGGGATTTCAGGCATGAGCCATCACACCCGGCTTGGACCTTTTTTTTTTATACGGATATTTCAATTGGCAAATAAAATTGTATATATTTCTGGTGTACAATATGATGTTTTGAAATATGTGTATATTGTGGAATGGCTGAATCAAGCAAATTAATATACAGATCATCTCATATACCCATCATTTTGTGTTAAGCACACTTAAAATCTACAGTCTCAGCAGGATTTGTTTTTTTGAGACAAGGTCTTACTCTGTCACCCAGGCTGGAGTGCAGTGGTGTGATCGTGGCTTACCGTAGCCTGGAGCTCCCACCTTAGCCTTTCGAGTAGCTGGGACTACAGGCCAGTGCCACCCTGCCCAGCTGATTTTTTGCTTTTTTGTAGAGGCAGGGTCTTGCTATGTTGCCCAGACGAGTCTTGAACTCCTGGCCTCAAATGATCCTCTGTCCTCAGCCTTCCAAAGTGCTGGGATTACAGATGTGAGCCACCATGCCTGGCTAATCTAGTCTTAACAGTTTTCAAATGTACAATATACTGTTATGAACTATAGTCACCTTGTCGTACAATAGATCTCTTGAACTTACTCTTCCTAACTGAAATTTTGTATCCCTTCACCAACATCTATCCAACCTTTCCTGTCCCCAACCCTCCACACTTATTAACAACCATTATACTCTCTACATCTATGAGTTTGACTTTTTTAGATTCCACATAAAAGTGAGATGTTTATGTGGTCTTTCTGTGTCTGCCTTATTTCCTTAACATAATATCCTCCAGGTTCATCCATGTTGTTGCAAATGATAGGATTTCTTTCATTTTTAAGAACATTGGTCTGTTTTTAAGAACATTGGTCTGTACCACACTTTTTTGATCCATTCATCTGAGATGGACACTTAGGTTGATTCCATATCTTGGCTATTGTGAATAATGTTACAGTGAACCTGGGAGTGCAAATATCTCTTTGACATACTGACTTCCTTTCCTTTGGTTATGTGCCCAGTAGTGGGATTGCTGGATCATATGGTAATTTTAGTTTTTTTTGTGGAGCCTCCATACTATTTTTCATACTGACTATAATAAATTATATTCCCATCAGCAATGTGCAAGGGTTTCCTTTTCTCAGCATCCTCACCAACATGCCATCTTTCATCTTTTTGATGATTGTCATTCCAACAGGTATGAGATAATACCTCATTATGGCTTCAATTTGTATTTCCCTGGTGATGAGTGATGGTGAGCATTTTTTCATATACCTATTGGCCATTTTATGTCTTCTTTTGAGAAATGTCTCTTTAAGTTCTTTCCCTATTTTAAAATCAGATTGTTTTCTTACTATTGAGTTATTTTTGAGTTCCTTATATATTTTGGATAGTAACCCCTTATCTGATGTACAGTTTGCAAATATTTTCTTCCGTTGCTTAAATTCTCTTCACTCTTTCGATTCCTCTGCTGTGCTTTTTAAAAAGTTTGATGTAACCCCATTTGTCCACGTGCTTTTGTTGCCTGTGCTTTTGGGGTCCCATCCAAAAAATCATTGCCTAGACCAGTGTCAAGAAGCTTTTTCCCTATGTTTTACAGTTTCAGGTCTTACGTTTCAGTCTCTAATGCATATTGAATTAATTTTTGTTTATGGTGTGGGATAAGAGTTCAGTTTCTTTCTTGTGCACGTGGATGTCTAATTTTTTGAGCCCCATTTATTGAACAGACTGTTCTTCCCCTATTGTGTGTTCTTGGCACCTTTGTAGAAAAATCAATTAATCATAAATGTGTGGATTTATTTCTGGGCTGTTTATTCTCTTTCATTGCTCTATGTGTTTGTTTTCATGCCAAGACCTTGCTGTTTTGATTACTATAGTGTGTAGCATACAGTTGACCCTTGAACAAGGTCTTGAACTGCTTGGGTCCACTCATATGCAGATTTTCCCCTGCCTTTACCACTTCTGAGACAGCAAGACCAACCCTTCCTCTTCCCTCCTCCTCAGCTTACTCAACTTGAAGACGAGAAGATGAAGGCCCTTATGATGATCCACTTCCACTTTATGGATTGTAACTATATTTTCTCTTCCTTATGATTTTCTAAATATCTTTTCTTTTTTGTAGCTTACTTTATTGTTAAGAATACAGCGTATAATATATATATCATGCAAAATATATTAATTTAGGGTTTGTGTCATTGCTAAGACTTCCAGTCAATGGTAGCCTATTTGTAGTTAGGCTGTAGGAGAGTTAAAAGTTATACGCAGCTTTTTGACTGCATAGGGGATTGGCTCCCCTGATGCCTGTGTCATTTAAGGGTCAGTTGTATTTTGAAATCAGTCAGTGTGAAGCCTCCTCTGTTCATTTTTGCTCAAGATTGCTTTGGCTATTTGGGGTCTTTAGTGGGTCTGTATGAATTTTAGGATTTTAAAAAATTTCTGTGAGAAATGTCACTGGAATTTTGATAGAGGTTGCATTGAATCTGTAGATTGCTTTGGTTAGTATGAACATTTTAATACTGTTCTTCTAATTCGTGAACATAAGAGTATATTTCCATTCATCTATTTCAGTTTGTTTCATCTGTGTTTTATAAAGTTTTTAATGTACAGGTCTTTCACCTGTTTGGCTGAATTAACTCCTAAGTATTTTATTTTATTTTTGTAACCATCGTAAATGGAATTGTTTTCTTAATTTCTTTTTCAGATAGTTTGTTGTTAGTATATGGAAATGGTACACATTTTTGTTTATTGATTTTATATCCTGCAACTTTCCTGAATCCATGTATTATTTCTAACAGTTTATTGGTAGAGTCTTTAGAGTTCTTTCTATGTAAGGTCATGTGTTCTGCAGTCAGGGACAATTTCATTTCTTCCTTTTTAATTTAGATACCTTTTATTTCTTTCTCTTGCCTAATTACTCTGGCTAGGACTTCCAACACTATGTCGAGTGAAGATGGCAAGAGTGGGCATCTTTGTCTTGTTTCTGATCTTAGAAGAAGAGCTTTCAACCTTTCACTGTTTAGTATGATGCTAACTGTTGGCTTGTCGTATATGGCCTTTATTGTGTTGAGGTAAATTCTTTCTATACCTGATTTGTTGAGTTTTTATGAAAGGATGTTGAAATTTGTCTCGTGCTTTTTCTGCATCTATTGAGACAATCATATGTTTTTGTCGTTCGTTCTGTTAATGTGATTCACATTCATAGATTTGCCTATGTTGAACCATCCTTGTATCCCTGAGCTAAATTCTACATGTTCATATTGAATGATCCTTTTAATGTGCTGTTGAATTTTGTTAATATTTTGTTGAACTCCAGCACTGTTTATTGAAAAGACTACCTTTGCACTGTTGTATTTTATCCGTTTCTTTGTCAAAGATCATTGTACTAGATTTATGAGGTCTGTTTCTGGGCTCTCTATTCTGTTTCATTGATCTGTTTGTCTATTCTTTTGCCAGTACCACGCTGTCTTGCTTACAATAAAGCTTGAAGTTGGGTAGAGTCAGTCCTCTAACTTTGTTCTTTTCCTTCAGTATTTTGTTGGCTATTTTGGATCTTTTGCCTCTCCATATAAATTTTAGAATCATCTTGGTGATAGAAAATAACTTTCTGGGGTTGTAATTGCATTAAATATATAGGTCTAGTTGGGAAGCACTGACGTCTTGCCAATGTTGAGTCTTCCTGTATAGACAGGAATAATACCTCTGCAGTTATTTAGGTTTTAGATTTGTTTCATCAGAGCTTTGTAGTTTTCCTCATAGAAATCTCATATATATTTTGTTAGATTCATACCTAAGTATTCTGTTTTTTTGGGAGTGTAATGTAAATGACACTGTTTTTAATTTCAAATTCCACTTGTTCATTGCTGGTGTATAGGAAAGCAGTTGAATTTTATATATTAACCTTGTATCATGCAATCTTGCTATAATTGCTTATTAGTTCCAGAGGTTTTTTCATTGATTCTTTTGAATTCTCCATGTGGACAACTATGTCATCTGAGAAAAAAAGATGGTTTTATTTCTTCTCATCAGCATGCCTTTTTCCCTTTTCTTGTCTTAATGAATCCATTAGGACTTGCAATACAACGCTGAAAAGGAGTGGTGAGAGGAAATCTCCTTGTCTTGCTCCTGATCTTAGCAGAAAAGCTTCTATTTTCATACCATTTAAGTATGATGTTAGCTGTAGGTTTTTTCTGGATATTCCTTGTCAAGTTGAGGAATGAGAATTTTTAAAATCATGAATGGGTATGGAATTTTTTTTCATATGCTTTATCTGCATCTGTTGATATGGTTGTGTGATTTTTCTTCCTTAGTTTGTTGATGTGATGGATTTTATTAATGATTTTCAAATGTGGGACCAGTAATTTACACCTGGGATAAATCCCACTTGATCATAGTATGTGATTCTTTTTATACATTGTTGGGTTTGTTTTGCTAATGTTCTGTTGAGGATTTTGCACCTGTGTTCATAAAACATGTTGGTCTGTAGTTTTCTTACAATGTCTCTGTCAAGTTTTGGAATACTCTGATGTTGGCCTCTACCGAATGACTTAGGAAGTATTCCTTCTGGTTCTATCTTGTGTAGGAGATGATAGAGAATGGGTATAATTTCTTTCCTAAGTGTTTGATAAAATTCACCAGCAAACCCATCTGGTCCTGGTGTTTTCTGTTTTGGAAGGTTATCATTGGTTCAGTTTCTTTAATACAGGCCTATTCAGATTGTTTCTTGTGTGAGTTTTTGGTAGTTTGTGGCTTTCGGGGAAGTGGTTCATTTTATCTAGGTGATAAAATTTGTAGCAATAGAATTGTTCATAGCATTCTTTTTTTATTTTTATATTTTTGAGACAGAGCCTCACTGTTACCCAGGCCAGAGTGTAGTGGTGCCATCTTGGCTCACTGCAACCTCTGCCTCCTGGATCCAGGCAATTCTGGTGCCTCAGCCACCTGAGTTGCTGGGATTACAGGTGCCCGTCACCACACCTGGCTAATTTTTAGTGCAGACGGGGTTTCGCCATGTTCGCCAGGCTGGTCTTGAACTCCTGTCCTCAAGTGACCTGCCTGCCTCGGCCTCCCAAAGTGGTGGGATTACAGATGTGAGCCAGTATACTGTGCCTGGCCAGTATTATTTTATTGTCCTTTTAATGTTCATGAGATTTGTAGTGATTTCTTTCTTTGATTTCTGATATTAGGAGTTTGTGTCCTCTTCTCTTTTTGCTAGTCTGCTTGGCTAGAGGTTTATGGTTTAATTGATCTTTTCAAAGAACAAGCTTTTGGTTTTATCATTGATTTTCTCTGTTGATTTCCTGTTTTCAGTTACATTGATATCTGCTCTTATTTTTATTCTTCTACTAACTTTAGATTTAATTCGCTGCTGCTTTTTCTGTTTTTTTAAGGTGATTGATTAGATGATTTTAGATCTTTTGTCTTTTTTGGTAAATACATTCAATGCTATGAATTTCCCTCTAAGCACTGCTTTCACGTCATCCCACAGATTTTGATCAGTTGTGCCTTTATTTTCATTTAGCTCAAAATATTTTAAAATTTATCTTGAGATCTCTTTTTCGACCTATGTGTTATTAGAAGTGTGTTATTTAATCTCCCAAGTATTTGGGGTTTTTTTTTTCCGATTATATTTCTGTTACTGATTTGTAATTTAATTTTATTGTGGCCTGAGAGGAGACATTTTATGACTTGTTCTTTTGAATGTGTTAAGTTTTGTTTTATGGTCCAGAATGTGGTCTATCTTGATGAATATCTGATGTGAGTGTAAAAATGTGTGTTATTTCTTCTGTGACATAATCTGTGGATGTTCATTATATTCAGTTGATTGATGTTGAGTTCAATTATGTTCTTACTGGTTTTCTCCCTGCTTGATCTGTCCATTTCTGATAGGCGTTGAAGTGTCCAACTATAATAGTGAATTCATTTATTTCTCCTTGCAATTCTGTCCATTTTTGCCTACATAGACATTTTGTTGTTAGGCTTATGCACGCTAAGCATTATGTCTTTTTATCCTTATTTTTATGACCTTTTTATCCTTATTTTTATCCTTGATAACTTGCCTTATCTGCTGTGTCTGAAATTATTACAGATAACTCCACTTTCTTTTTTTGAGACAGAGTCTCGCTCTGTGGCCCAAGCTGGAGCGCAGGGGTGCAGTCTCAGCTCACTGTAACCTCTGTCTCTCAGGACATGCACCACCATGCCTAGCTAATTTTTGTGTTTTTAGTAGAGATGGGGTTTCGCTATGTTGGCCAGGCTGGTCTTGAACTCTTGTCCTCATGTGATCTGCCTGCCTTGGCCTCCCAAAGTGCTGGGATTACAGGCATGAGCCACCATGCCTGGCCAACTCTTCTTTCTTTTAATTGGTGTTAATATGATATATATTTCTCCATGTATTTACTTTTAATCTGTGTTTTTATTTAAAGTGGGTTTCTTGTAAACCACATCCAGTTGGTTCTTGTTTTTGTGATCCACTTTGACAATGTCTTTTCGTCTTTATTTTTTGCCAAAATGCTGATTTATTTAGAATATTGAACTGAATATTTCAGTCAATTAAATTGAAATCAGTGAAGGAATACATTGTATAAGCAAAATGATTTGCATTGTGGGACATACTGCGTACTTTCAAGGAATTGTGGGACTAAATGTAAAGGTGTAGAGTGATTATGTTGACAAATATAAAGGGATTTTATAGCTGACCTCTTCCATTTCCTGCCCTTACTGTCACCCCTGCATTGTATGCAGGCCCAACTTCTACATGTCAGAACCTGTGTTTCTTTACCTGAGGACTCTCTGTGACCACTGAATTCCAATTTTGCATCTGTGTAGCAGGTTGCAGGTACCAGAAAATTAACATTCCCCAACAACCTTGAACCAATGATGGAAGATGATGTATGAATAATACCCCAGTTCCCTCACCCCTGAATAAGATGACTCCAAGATGTATCTTGACAATCTCTCTTAATTGATGCACTTAGACTATTGACAGTCAAAGAAATTGCAAAGATAGTTGGATTGATATTCACCGTGTTTGTTACTGATTACTATTTGTTACCCTTGTTTTTTGTTTCTAGTTATGTCTTTCACTCTTTTTCTGCTTTTGTGGTTTTATTTGAGCATTTTATATGATTTCCATTTTCTCTTTCTTAGCATATCAGTTGTACTTTTTTATTTTGCTTAGTGGTTATCCTAGAATGTCTTAGATTGTAAATGTATATTTACAACTACCTCAAATCTGCTTTAAAATAACACTATATACCTCTTCACAGGTAGTGTATCTTACTATGAGATAATCCTGTTTCTCCCTTCCTTGTATCATTGCTGTTATTCATTTAACTTATACAGAAATGTATGTAATCTTATGTATATTTACATTAGCATACATAATCAAATGCATTGTTGCTATTTTAAACGAAATTTTACCTGCTAAATCAATTTTTAAAATGTTTTAATTTTACATTCACTTATTGATTCTTTGATGTTCTTCCTTTATGTAGATCTAAGTTTCTGATCTATATCATTTTCCTTTTTGCTAAAGAATTTCGTTTAACATTTCTTGGAAAGCAGGTCTACTGACAATAAATTTCCTTAGTATTCTGAAAAAAATCTTTATTTCATCTCTTCACTTTTGAAGGATGATTTTGCAAGGTTCAGAGTTTCTAGTTTGGTGGTTTTCTCTCTCAACACTTCAAATATTTCACTTCACTTTCTTCTGGCATGTGTGGTTATCATTCTTACCTTTATTCATGTGTAAGTACAGTGTTTTTCCCCATCTTTTAGGATTGTTTTTCCTTTATTTCTGATTTTCTGTTGTTTGAAAATGATATCCCTAGGTTTAGTGGGATTTTTTTTGGCGTTTGTCCAGCTTGGTGTTCTCTGGGCTTCCTGTGGTTTTGTTCCCAGACTAAACTGAGGGTTGGGCTGCTATTTCTCGTGGCCCAATAACGAGATTGCAGATGAAGTGGGGAGGAAGAGAATTTTTATTTTTGTAACCGGTTACAGGGAGAAGGCCTAGAAATTATTGCCAGACCAACTCAAAATTACAAAGTTTTCTAGATATATGCCTTTTAAGCTATATGTCTACATGTAAGTGTGTATTCATCTGAAGACATAAGTGATTAACTTCTTTTAATCTATAACTAAGGTCCGAGTCTTGAAGATCTTCCTCTGGAGTCTCAGTAAATTTACTTAATCCGGGTGTTGGGGTGATTACCCTTATCTTGTCTCCTGCTCAGGGAGGTTTGTTGCGTTCTTTCAGACCTCCAATAAACCTGTTTGTGGAGGCCTGGGGAGTTTCTTTGTTATGCTTTAAGGCCCAGGAAAGGCCCAAGTAAAACTCTTGGTGGGCTTTTGTTACATTCCAGCCTTTGTATAAGGGCACTGGCTTTTTTTAGCTTTTAATATTTAACTTAACCACTCAGTCAGTACTGCAACAGTTGTTATGAGCCCTGCATTAGTGAGCCGTGGCCTGCCACAGTTTGGTGTCTGATACTAATTTGGGGGAAATTCTCGGTCATTATTGTGTCAAATATTTCTTTTGTTCTTTCCTCTCCTCCTGATATTTCCATTCCAAGTTTATTATACCATTTGTAGTTGTTTCAGTTCATAGATACTCTATTCTACTTTTGTCGTCCTTTTCTGTTTTGTTTTAGTTTTAAATATTTTGAATGAGATTTCCTTAAGCTCAGAGATTATTTCTGTAGCTGTGTCTTGTTTACTAAAAAGTCGATCAAAGGCATTCTTCATTTCTGTTGTTTTTGATCTCTTGCATTTTTTTAGTTCTTTTTTAGAATTTCCATCTCTTTCCTTGCATTGCCTATCTGTTCTTGTATGCTGTCCACTTTATTCATTTAAAGCCCTCGGCATATTAATCGTAGTTTTAAATTCTTGGTCCGATAATCCCAATATCATTGCCGTAGCTGAATCTGGTTCTGATACTTGCTCTGTCGCTTTAAAATGTGTTTTTTATCTTTTAGTATGCCTTGTATTTTTTTCTTGATAACTGGACATGTACTGGGTAAAAGAAACTACTGTTAAATAGGTCTTCAGTAGGGGTTTTAGTATTAGAGTAATGCTGATCTCCTAGAATGAGTTGAGAAGTACTATATCTGCTTCTGTCTTCTGGAAGAATATGATTATGTGCTGATTAGTATTAAGTTAAATCTCAGAGGGAACTTCCTGTAGATCTTGGATATTCTCTCTGTGTTGTACTCTGCCTTGCGAATTTTAGGTCTCTTGGCCTTCTCAGCTCTGAACTGTGTTTCCTCAAATTCAAGGAGCATCTAAACTCTGTTTGAGTTTACCTTCCCTGCAGTGCAGCCTGGAACTGTCTGCGTAGTAATCTCAGGCAGTAATGGGGCTTATCTTGGGTGTTGCTTTCTGAGAGATCACTGCTCTGTGCTTCTTGTTGTCCAATGACTGAAACATTATTTTATGTATTTTGTCTGTTTTCAGTTGTTTAGGGTGAGAGAGGGTAAGTTACTGTTACTGCATCATGGCTTAATGAATAAGTGTGCTGCCCAGGATTCATAAGAATATAATGGTAATCTCCCTAGTTGGCTGACTTTGGAGAGAACTAGTCTCCTTTGCCTATACAAATTAACGGGGCTGCTTTAAAGGTAGTGCTTAAGCAGTCATCATATGTTGCCACTGGTTGCTGATAGGTTGGGAAGGTCAGAAGCCTCAGTCCACCGTCTTTGGAGATTAGGAGGGAAGTATTAAGTCATTTGAACATAGTTTTTATTTTCATTTTCCCTGGTACGTTGTTAGGACTGTCCTGATGTATACTTTACATAAAGGGATGAGGAAGATGTCCAAGCATGACCCAGCTCCTTTTTCCAACTTTTTTTTTTTCATGTCATGTAGTATCAGTCCTCTCTTAGTAAGTTTTACCTTATCAAGTGTTGTTTATAACACATTGTGATAGTTAATTGTATTTGATTATAAGACTATGGAGAAATCTGAAATGGTTACTCATCAGTAAAAGCCGACGGCTTTAGAATTTTAAAAATGATTTTCAAAGACTCCACTTTGAATGGGATGCCTAGTAGTTGAATGTTGAACTCCCTTGTGTTAGAATTTACATTTACATTACTACCAATCTTTTATATTTCAGTTATTCAAGCGGAGAAATGTTGCTACAGCAGAAGAGGAAACAGAAGAAGAGGTTATGTCAGATGGAGGCTTTCATGAGGCCCAGATCAATAACATGGAGATGGCACCAGTAAGATAATGAACTCTTTTTGGTGTTTTGTGATGAAGATATGAGATGTAGATTTCCTTTTGAGTTTTAAAAAAAGGTTAGATGGCTACAAAAGTACTTGGCATTTCATTTTAAAAGAATATGCTTAATTTCATGGTTCATTAAATGTTTATTATATTTTCGATAAAGTGCAGTTAAACTATAAGGATTAATTCTGCTATAAAACTTATAAAGCTAATTATAAGGTAAAATTGTTCTTTAAAAGTTGAATAGTAATAGATACCTTATTTATTTATTTATTTATTTTTGAAGAGACAGAGTCTTGCTGTGTTGCCCAGGTTGGAGTGCAGTGGTGCAATCATAGGTCACTGCAATCTCGAACTCCTGGGCTTAAGTGATCCTCCTGCCTTAGCCTCCCAAATAGCTGAGACTACAGGCATGTGCCACCATGACTGGCAAATAAATTTTTTGTGGAGACGGGATCTCACTGTGTTGCCCAGGTGAACTCTTGGCCTCAAGTGATCCTTTCGCCTTGGCCTCCCAAAGTACTAGAATTACAGACTTGAGCCATCATACCCAGCCATAAGAGATACTTTAAAGAAAATAATGATTTTTTAATTCATTTACAAAATTGACCTGTTTGTATGATTTAAAAACTTGATTCCACATCAGAACTGTTGGATTTTTCTGTTGTAAACCATTTTGTTACTTTTTTGAAGTTAACATGAAGAGATAAAAGTCATGCTTTATTTGTATGGATTAGACCTATCTAGATTTAATTTTTATTTATTCTTTCTGAGAACTTTTGTATATTAAAATGTTCCCTTCTCCCCCACCTTTTTTTTGGGTAAATGGTGGCATACTATTCATAGTATTTTGTCATTTTTGTTTTTATTTCATTTCATTGATTTGCAGTTTACATGAACCAACTTTCTTTGAGAGTTGGGGGGGTAGCAGTATTATTTCCTTTGGAATTCATACAGACATAGCCAATGCCATCATTTTGTAATGAAAGTTTCTAGGCCCTTCAGAAAGCCAGTCTTTCCAATTTTTTTAAAAGAGGAACTGTTAAGTGAATATAAAGTGTTTTATGGATTGTATTAGGGTTCTCCAGAGAAACAGAACTAATGAGAGAAAAAAATTCAGTTTAAGAAAGTGGCTCATGTCTTTGGGAACTGGCAAGTGTGAAATCTATAGGGCATACTGGCCCAGTATAAATTCAGGTTAAGAGTTGATGTTGTTGAATCCCTTTTTCTTCAGAAAACCTAGTCTTTGGTCTTAAGGGTTTCAACTGATTGGATGAGGCCAACTTGCATTGTGGGGCCGTCTACGTCAAGCATACTGGTTTAAATTTTAATCACATCTAAAAATTAACTCTCACTGCAACATCTGGACTGTGTTTGATTAGATAACTGGATACCAGGATATAATCCAGTCAAGTTGACACATAAAATTAACCATCATAGTCTACGCCTTGCCAGTTGGTATCCATACACATCTCCTTACACCATATGCTTTGTCTCAAATAAAGGTAACAGCAAAGCTGTACCTCATCTAAGATTAAACCTTTTTTTTTTTTTTTTTTTTTGAGACGGGAATCTTGGTCTGTCACCCAGGCTGGAGTGTAGTGGTATGATCCCGGCTCACCGCAACCTCTGCCTCCCGGATTCAAGTGATTCTCCTGCCTCAGCCTCCTGAGTAGCTGGGACTACAGGTGCACGCCACCATCCCCAGCTAATTTTTTGTATTTTTAGTAGAGATGGGGTTTCACCATATTGGCCAGGTTGGTCTTGAACTCCTGACCTCGTGATCCACCCGCTTTGACCTCCCAAAGTGCTGGGAATACAGGCGTGAGCCACCACATCCAGCCAGATGACAACTTTCTTTTGTGCAACTGAAAATATATGGATGGTTCTTGACTTAAGAGGGTTCAAGTCAGGATTTTTCAACTTTACAGTGGTGTGAAAGCGATATGCAATCAGTAGAAACCGTATTTGGAATACCCATACAGTCGCTCTGTTTCTCATTTTCAGTACAGTGACTATCTCATGTAAATTACATGAGATAGTCAGCACTTTATTATAAAATAGGCTTTGTGTTAGATCATTTGTTCAGCTTAGGCTAATGTACATGTTCTGAGCATATTTAAGGTGGGCTAGGCAATGAAGTTTGGTAGGTTGGGTGTATTAAGTGTGTTTTTTACTTATGATGTTTTCAACTTATGATGGATTTAGTGGGGCATAACCCCATTCATTGTAAGTTGAGGCATATCTGTAGTTACTCTGAGAAGAGGATGCAAAATCTTTGGGTGATGTTCACTCCTGTCCTTGATAGCCTGTGACTTAAATATTATAATGTAAAGTTAACAGTACTTAAATAGTGTGATGTAAAGTCAGTACAGCTTGCTATAAGAGGATAAGAGAGGGAAGAAAAAGATATTTGCTTAGTGTGTGTGTATGTATATATATATACGAATGTGTTTATGCAAACATATTCATAAATCATATAGAAACCTTTAGGAATCAGTCTTGCAATTTTGAAAATACTTTTCTGATTCTTGAGTAGAATGCTTCATATATTCCCCTATGAGGATTTTTAGATATTGCTTACCAGTCATCCAGCATTTGCAGCTTAGTGCAGCTTTCCCCACAATTCGTCTTGTTGACTGTTACCCTTCATGAAATAAGAACTTTGTTTCTTTGTGACAATCAATCCTGAGAAGAAAATTAACTGCTAATACTGGGGATGAGTTATGGTGGGAAATGGAAACATTCTAATAAAGCAAGGAGGTAGTGGGAAACTGGAAAGTTTTAATATAACAAGAAATAAATTTTAAATAAGTTTAAGAGTCAGCTGTTGAATTTGTCAGTGGCTAGATTTATACAGGACCACTCTGTATACTCATTCAATAAATATTGCAGAGCATTTGCAGTACACCAGCCCTCAGTGTGATAGAGTGGTAAGACAGACAGAGTCTTGGGCTTACAAGGAGGTTACAGTATACTGGAGGAACACAGAAAAATAGCTGGGAGTGAAATAGGGTGATGTGGTAGAGATAGAGTGGCTGCTTTAGGCTTGGAGGTCTTGAAAAGCCATCTTTTAAAACTTAACATTTAATTTTGATAACAAAGAATAGCCAGCTATGTGATGAACAAGGAGGGGAAGAGCAATAAGCTCCTTGTCTTATTATTTACTAGTAAGATTAGTTTCTACTGTGAGCTTTTTAATGATAGAGAATATGGCTTCATTATATTATTAATCATCTTACACATTTCTACATGTAAAGATTGTCCTACCTTTGTGTAACTTCTGGGAAAGTATGATTAACTTAATAACTTGGCCATGATATCTGTTATCTTTGTTTCCTTTGAATTAAGGTTGATAATGTATTATATGTTCTTTTTGTTTGTGATCCCAGGGTGGTGTCATCACTTCTGACATGATTGAAATGATATTTTCCAAAAGCCCAGAGCAACAGCTTTCAGCAACACAGAAATTCAGGAAACTGCTTTCAAAAGGTGAGCTATGAATATGTGAGTATATTTTTTCATCTCTCTACAAAATTACTTTCCCATAATCTGTTTTTCATACCACAGATAATTTGTTTTGGAGTATATTTATCAATAAAAGGATAAAAATGTAGACATACATGTAATTGTGAACCATGCCCAAATTTTAAGTTTCCTATGTATTTGTGGGATCTTACTAGGATCAGAAAGCAAAATTATTTTCATTTTTAGGTTATTTTATAAAAGACCTTATGGAGAATAGTAGTCAGTATCTCATGTTAATTCAAATTGAGAGATTAACTTTTTTTTATAGAGTAACTTTAAAAATATTCCTTGAAAGAGCCATGATTGTTGATTTTAATGTCAGCAATTTACCACTGAAAGTTAAGAATGGATTTACTGCTAGGCAGGGTGATTACTTTTTTTTTTTTTTTTTTTTTTTTGAGACGGATCTGTCACCAGGCTGGGCACAATCTCGGCTCACTGCAATCTCCAACTCCCTGGTTCAAGCAATTCTTCTGCCTCAACCTCCTGAGTAGCTGGGATTACAGTTACATGCCACCACGCCCAGCTAATTTTTGTATTTTTTTTTTTGTATTTTTAGTAGAGATAGGTTTTTACCATGTTGGCCAGGATGATCTCGATCTCCTGGCATCGTGATCCGTCTGCTTCTGCCTCCCAAAATGCTGGGATTACAGGCATGAGCCACTGCGCCCAGCCAGTAGTTACTTTTTTTGGTATAATTAGTGTAGAATGGAATCTGATATTTGTTATCAACCTGGGCAAGTAAAAAGAATTCTGAACCAGATTATAATGTTGGTAGTAAATATTTAAACCCTCCAGTATTAACTTATGGTTGTTTAGAGTCATTGGTGATTAAAAAAAATTTAATATATCCCTTGAGGTTAAGTGGAATAAAAAGCTACCACTATAGACAAAAAAAAAAATTGTCTTTTGCAGACTGCTTATTAAAAATATTTGAAGGAAATGTATACTTCCTCACCCCTTTAAAAAAAGTCTTATCTCTTTCAACATGCTAAACCTAATGGTTTTCTTCTGTAATGTGCTTTTTTTTAAGGGCTTTCACCATTCTACTACCTTCCTGCATGTATTCTAGTTTGCCAGCATCACTCTTAAAAATGTGGTAACTAGAATCCAGTATTTCAGATATGTTGTTATTAATTTAGGTCATGGTGAGAGGTTACCTTCTTTGCCCTAAGAATGTCTATTTTGATAATGTAGTCCAAGGTAGCTAGTTATTTTGATAGTTGTGGCATAGTAATATTTTACTGAATTTTAAGCAAACTAAACTCCCTAGTGTTTTTCTTCATGAACTGTTGTAGGTTTTGTTCGTGAAGTCATGTAGATTTTTTAAAATTGTGTTTTAAACAACTTAGATGCTTTATTTCTGTTTGTTGTTGTTGTTGTTGTTGCCTATTCTGACTTATTGTTGTTCTTTTTCTGTGTTATTTCTGTAACTCAGCATATTAACTAGTTTATTGTAATCATCAAATTTGTTTTTTGTGTTTATCTGAGTGGTTAATAGAAATGTTGAACCAGGTAAATGACATGTCATTAGAGTCCTCTCCAAATTAACATTGAACTGTTAATCATCTCTTTCAGTAAGGCCATTGACTTGGGTAAGAGTCTCCCTAGTAGTATGGTGATCTCATTGCCGGTTTTCTGGCATTGGCACATGCATATTATCAGTAACTTTGTCAGTCTCTGACTGAAGTTATTAATCTGATTGTCTATGACATTTCCTTCCTATTTGCCTTGTAAGTTTTTATTGAGTGACATCATTTATAGGATACTGTATTATCATGAATGAAAGTGAGATTAAGTTGGCAAGTCAGTCTTCGTAAATTCTTGCTAGCTCCTACAGATACACAATTAAATTCTGCAGGCCTACTGAGAATCTTGTAATGCAGTTCCTTAAGACGATTTACAACAGACAAGAGCAGTTAGACTTAAAACCCATGTATAGGAAACAGGCTAGAAGGAAGTATACTAGAACAGTAACATTGGTCTTTTGAGGGTTTTTTTGGCCCCTGCTTTCTAGGTTTTCTAAAAAGTGGATGCAGTAATTTTAATTTTTAAGAATTCTTTCCATCCGTTATTCCCATATTGAGACTTGTCTTCATTGTGAGACCTTTCAGACTACCCTGTCCTCAAAGTGATAAACCCAATTTGACATTTCATTTGTTTTGGATAGATTTCGAACATGAGAGATGGTAAATGGAGGGAGGGATGTTAAGGAGTTTTGAGTGTCAAGTTCTTGCATTGAAATCAAAGGACTGTTTTTTTTCTTTTATTTCATGGGGAAACAGAACCGAACCCTCCTATTGATGAAGTTATCAGCACACCAGGAGTAGTGGCCAGGTTTGTGGAGTTCCTCAAACGAAAAGAGAATTGTACACTGCAGGTGCGAATAATTTTTATTTATTGCCTCATAACTTAATTCCCTTTGAAAATTTTATTTTGTACACAAATTTGTTACTAATTTTATCTGTATGAAGAATTAAGTTTGTTTATAATGATATTCCTGACAACTGCATTGCAAGCTGCTTTTATAGCTTAGTTAACATGTAGGCCTTTGTTATACTCTTCATAATTCTTGTCATTTTTAATTGTTTAAAATGTTTTTTGATTGTGGATAATACTTCTCTGATAGGAAAATGTTTACAGCAGAGGAGCCATTACAGCTAGGAACCTAAGTGTGGGCTACATAAACTTTAGTTTTGAGGGAGTTTTAGATGATACTTGGTGACTTTCTCAGGATGGTGTAACATGGGCTAGGATCAGAGTCTCATTAATTCCCAAATCTGTTCCTAATTAATTCTTCCTCCACCCCACAAAAAGCCGATAAGGAGATAACCTTGTCGGGAATCTGTGTCCTTATTGCTGTGTCAATTTAGGCTTTCAGTACTCTACTATATAAGAGATTCCAAGAGGAAATTTTGTAATCTCTGGATTCAGAATTTTGGGTTTTTTTCTTCTTCTTTTTCTTGAGACAGAGTCTTGCTCTGTCGCTGGTGCTGGAGTGCAGTGGCAAGATCTCAGCTCACTGCAAATTCCATCTCCCAGATTCAAGTGATTCTCCTGCCTCAGCCTCCCATAAAGCTGGGATTACAGGCGGCCGCCACCACGTCCGACTGAGTTTTGTATTATTAGTAGAGACGCGATTTTGCCATGTTGGCCAGTCTGATCTCGAACTCCTGACCTCAAGTGATCCACCTGCTTGGCCTCAAAAGTGCTGGGATTATAGGTGTGAACCACTGTGCCCAGCCAAGAATTCAGTAATTTTCATAAGCAAAGAAACCAACAGTCAGCTGACTGTCACCTTGAAGTTATCTAGAAATTCTAAAATACTATTTTTACCCCCCCCGGATAAAGTTGGGTTTTTAGTAAACTGGTGATTTTTTAGTAAACTTCCCTGGAGTAACCAACTGAGTCAGTGCCTTTATTAGTAACGAATACATGGTGATCCCTAAATTCTCACCTGTAGGATCTAATCTCAAAGGCTTGGACCTTGAAACTATGCAACTACAAAAATTGGTTAGATGCCAAGTTGTTCACAAAATGGGATTATCTTTCTAAGAAAATATTGGCCAAAACTAGTTAATCATAAAGATATCCCCATCCCTTGTGTGCTGTTCTTTACTCTGAGACTGGAACCATGTAGACACTGGGGCATTTTTGTAAATGATAGCTCTTGTCCCCAGGTTCCTTACTGTCCACACCATTATAGATTATTCATACAACTTGATGATTTGCTTTGATGTTTTCTCTCCTTTCCTCCTATCCTTTCTTTCTCTTTGTTTTACACTCTTTGTTGCGGTGATGAGTTCCTTCCAGAGGAAAAACAAGAAATCCAGAAAAGGTAGAGTACTTCAATGTCCCATCAGTTTTTCTTCTCCAGTTTGACATTTACCAGTTCCCATGCTCATTTGAATTAAGGTTCTGTTTTGCTAGCTGCCTCCTGGATTGTAATTCTGGTCCCCATCTAAGGCCAGGATCATCAGACACCTGAAAAATAATCACGTTCACCCTGAGAGCAAGGGAAGAGAGAGACTTTTCTCAGGAAAAAAGGAAATCCAGACAACCAACACTGCAGAGAACAGAGCCTGATCCCCTAAGCAACCTGCCAAGAACCAGAGGGACCAAATGAGGAACCTTACTGCAGTTTATTATTTGAAATGCTTTGTAGGAAGAGGGAGGTAGGGAAAATTACTTTGTTCATGCTGAAAAAAGTGTTTCTATCCTGTCTCTGGGAATGAGAGTAGATGAGAGATACTGAATTTACTCCTTGATCTGGCAGTTTTTATTAGGTGGTTGTGGAAGTCTAGTTCTTCTATGCATTAAAGATAGATGGTATATAACCTTTCAGATCTAAAATGAAAACAGTCGGAGAAGTGGATCTTTCCACATCTCTGCATTCCCTTGTACTCCTTAAAAAGTACAAGTACATTCTCAGACAGTGCCCTCTTCTGGCTAAGACATTCTACATCTTTTTTTAATTCATTACTCTGTAATTGTGGAACTTGTATTTTAACACACCTGAAGATGAAAGCCTTCAGAAATCTCTAATTTGCTTCTACGTAAACTCCCAGATTCCACCCTTGTGCAAACTAATAATTAGGCTGAAATATTGCAGAATGATTCCTCTGGAAGTGATAACCTCATGATTTTATGAGGATAGTCTTAGCTGTCCTAAGACTGAGAAATAACCAACCTGTTTGTTATCTAAGGGCCATCTCTAGCTTTTTTATGTGCACATTTAAGGACACCATGGTGTTCTTTCTCCACTGTGAATAGTGGGGACCTTTGGCCACCTAGAAGCAAGAAGGGCAAGTATATTGAGAGAGACCTTAAAGCCAGGAGACTTGTTGCTCTGCCATGTTTTCAAATAATTAGACATGCTCTGGGAAGCTTGGAGGTTACTCCTTCCTTTGTCTTCTTGGAGAGCACACAGATGTAAGCTATCCCTGATACTTTTACCTGCTTACTAAAAGTTGAATAGTGCAGCTTTGGAATAGGGCTTTTGTCATTTCTGTTCCAGAAGGAGTGTCATACTGTGTGGTGCCAAGAGGAAATTTGATGGCTCAGCTCACTAATAAATCTTGTGAACAAACTTAATTTCTTCATTCCATAGATAAAGAACTGTGAATCCTAGTGAAGGGTCTTTTTATGTTCTTTCTGGCTTCCCAAGTCAGTAAGGTACCTCAAACCAGGGAGATAAAAGTACCTGCTTTGAGCATTGCTGCCCAGGTACTGAAGGTGAACATGGGTGGAATCTAGGATTTTGGAAGCAAACAATGCCTTTTAGCTAAGAGCATTCTCAAGCTCAGTGAAATCTAGGTCTCAAATAGACTTGAGCCCTTGTCATGAGACTGGTCTTGTTTATGGCATGGTCTGTGAGCCTACTTTGTTGGTTCTTGTGAGTCCAGGCCCAGTATCTTTGTACTGTCCTTTGCAATGCTGAGATGTGGCATTCCCAAACTTTCTTATAGAAGCTTATAAAAATAGCTAGAAATAAATATATTGCCTTCTGTTTCCAAATATTAGACAGATAATCCTTGAAACATTGTAAATTTGAATTACATTGGCTTAGTTTCCCCTTTTCTGCCTTTCTTGTCCCCTCTAAAAGCTTAATGTGATAAACTGCAGTAAGCCTTCATCCTCCTGTGTCTTTTCCCATCTTCATTGATCTCTCTGCCTTTCCTGGAAAGTTGCTCAGATGACTCAGGCAGTGTTCTCTGCAGAGTTTGCAATCTGGGTTTATTTTTCTGATGTGAGCCTTTCTTTTCACTTGCTCTCCAGGTGAGCCTGGCATTTGCTAGGAACCAGAGTGGAACCGGCAAAGTGGCCAGCAACAGAGTCCTGATCCAAATGGAGAAAGGGAACCAGGCGTACCTCAACCTGGAGTGGGAAACTTGATAGGAGGTCAGAAGTACTTCAGCTTTGGATTCTCATTTTCCTTATTTAAGGAACTGAGCGCCAGAAGGTAGAGACTAAGAAAGGGAAGAGAGAAAACATCAAACCTTCAGTGTGCAGATTTCAGTTGTAGCCTTATTTAGTGAGTTCGGGACAGTGAAAAATAATGAGTGGAATTACAGTTTATAAGTAGTTACAGCTGCGTGATAGCTTGTTTCCTTGTATGGTGCCATTCTTGGATATTAAGAATATAATAGTTTAAAACAACAAAAGAAGTGAAAATTTTATTTGGCCACCATTTGTTACTTCAGGCAATACCATTTCTTAGATTTTTTTTTTCCCAGGTTAATGATTTCCTCGTAGTAGAGTTGCTTACTTTAATTAATTTCTTTGGCTGTTTCTATCATCACTTTATGCATATGTGTTTGCCATCAATTCTAGGCTTTCCCATTTCACAACTATTTCTTGTTAAATTCTAATCTAGTACCCAAGGCTGAAACATTTAGAAAAAAACAAAAACAAAAATAGATTGCAAATCTCAGTGGAGTATAGCTTTAAATTACAGACTATGATGAAAGGGAAGTTATGTAGTTTAAAGTACATCTAATTTTTAAAAAGCATATTCTTAAATATGTTTAACAGTTACTTCTTCTAACATTAATAGAGACAGACCTATACTCGGAAATTCTGTTTTTTACTCCCCCCCATACATATATGGATACATGCATAAACATACATATATATCACACATGTATAGATGGGTGTAGAAAATTTCACAAATACAGCTTGATTAGCTTTCACAAAGTGAAAACAGCAAAGTAATCAGCACCCTGTTTGTTTTTATTGCCTTGTTAATGCATGAATATGATTGTATTTTCAGTGGTCCTCTTGTTAGAGTTACCCATTTACTTCTGTCCCCAGTAATAGCAAAACTGTTCTTGATTTTCATTCCTGAATTGCATTCAGAGGTTATCATCATTGTGTACTACTTAGTGATGAGCATAACTGGCATGTTATTCTTTTGCTAAGATGTAATAATTTCTCTCTCTTTTTACTATCTGTATTCAGGCTGTTATTCACTTATTTTTCATTTTCTTAGTCATTGTCACTTGAATTGTTTTGCTTTTCTATTTTATTAACTTGTGTAGCTTCTGGAATTCTCCCTCATTTCCCCTGAGATCTTTGGTGCTAAACTCAAAATAGCAGTTTGAATGCTGGCACCAATTAGTATTCTAAGTAATTTTTTCTCACCAATAACTCTGTACTATATCCCTATGTACCCAGGTTATAATTATAATTTCTTTGCATCCAAATCTCACTGTAATCTTTTTCTTTTATACAGATGGTATGTATTCTGATCTTATTTTTTTTCCAGATTACTTTTCCTTACAGTTTCCTTTTATTTGACTTGATGTTTGCAGTATCTGATGACTGTTTATTGAACTTTGAGCCTGCCTTGTGGTGGGACAGTTTGCTTTTATACTTACATCATATGACTCTGGTTTACAAATTAATTTTCCTAGTAAGCAAAAGAAACTACATTTTAGGTGAACTTGTTTTTTCTTTTTTAGTATAAATAATCTGGCATACTGTTATTTAAAATTTCTTGCACTAGATATCCAAACTACAAGCAATTGAAATATTTTTGGTTCAGCATTATGTTTCAGGAAACTATGACTGGGCTTCATAAGGTATTAGATTAGGAGACTGTAACAGTCCTTGTCTTGGATTGTGTAACATTACTCGAATCATTAGTCAAATTGTTGGATTTTTTTTGGATAGTTTCCTGATTTGTACACAAGAAAAGCCAGATACCTTACATCTCTGGGTTGTCGTAGGGATCATCTGCGAGTATGTGAACAGTACTTTGAAAATATAAAGTGGCCGGGATCACACCTGTAATCCCAGCACTTTGGGAGGCCTAGATGGGAGGATGACTTGAGGTCAGGAGTTCAAGACCAGCCTGACCTATATGATGAAACCTTGTCTCTACTAAAAATACAAAAATTAGCCGGGTGTGATGGCACATGCCTGTAATCCCAGCTACTTGGGAGGCTGAGGCAGGAGAATCACTTGAATCTGGGAGGCAGAGGTTGCAGTGAGCTGAGAATGCACCATTGCACTCGAGCCTGGGCAACAAGAGCGAGACTCCATCTCAGAAAAAGAAAATATAAAGTACAGTACAAGTGTCAAGTTTTAATTCAGACGTACTGAAAGGGTCTGAGTGTTGTTTTCATTAGTAATTTAATCACAGGGATAAATGTGGGAAGAATTTTTATTTCATGGTACCTGGGGTTTAATCTGCAAGTCTCCAGAATTTTGTTATAACAAAAGTGACCAGATACGGGCTCTTTAACTGAAGTGCTCCTACTCTGGGCCTCCCTGCTGCTGCTAAACCACCTTACCTCACTCATGTGTGTCACTTTTATAGTTTTCTTTGGAACATCCACTGGTTATGTGTCTTCTGCTATGAATTTTGTATCATTAGCATAGCTTTGAACGTGATTTGATCAGATTGCCCATTTCCTCTGTCTTCCTCTATTCCCAAAGATTAATGAATTTAGTTTTCTACCTGACAGCTACCTTTTTAGTTAATCTGGAAGCTTAGAAGAATCACAGGTCATTTGATGATGACTTGTTATTGTCTCTGATTTAAAGGACATACCATGGAATTTTTCTTTTTTGTGTGTATGTGCTTTATTAAATAGAAGACAGAATGGAGGAAGAAACAACCTGAAATGTAATTAAGAATTCTTAACTAAATAGAGTACATTATTGGATTTCTCAATATTAGGCTAAAGAGTCAAGTTAGTGTTAGAGATAGATTTTAGTGTAGTATGCTGTATTTTTTGTTGGCCATAATTTCCTTTATATCTTCTGTTTACCAGTGCTATATCAACCTTTAGTCCATTTACCTTCAGTTTTCCCTCCCTATTAAGAATGCCCAGAAAGTCCTGTCTCTGTATTTTGGTTTGGAGCCCTCTTATTTATTGGAAGCTCTTATGCTTTGAAGTTGTCATTTCTTTTCATTATGTGCTGTTAACTCCTTTCACCTACCTAACATTTGATACCTTTTGCCTTTTTCACTGTGCCTATATTTTATGTTTCACACTAACATTCTCTCCCCATTTGACTTTACCCATTCTACAGAAGTTTGTAAATCTTTTTTTTTTAATTAGATAACATACATGGTACAGGTTAAAAGGCATATAAGGCTTTCCAGTGAAAAGTGTCTTTTTCATCCTTGTTCCCTAGTTACCATGACCTTTCCATGCAGGCAACAAGTATTTAGTTTCCTATAACTCCTTCTAGAGATAATCTGTGCAATAAGTAAATTAATGCATGTATTCCTTTTTAACGCTTTTAGAAAATATGGTATAATGCCATATTAATGTACACTGTTTGCATTTTGTTTTCATGTATATCTTGGGAGATCATCCCATATCAGCATCTGTAACACTCCCTCATTCTTTTTATGGTGTCATGTTTACTCTTTCTTGAACTGAAATTTTAGACACCCTGAATATTCTTCTAGGTTGAGGTGTCTCTTCTGGTTGTTCTTTTAAAATTAATATAGTACTCAACTGATAGGTTATATGCAAATAATGATCTCAGAATCTTTTTTTCATGTACAGAAAATGTTACTGTTGTAAGTAAACAAGCTTTTACATTCTAAAATGATAATGAAAATTGTTTTTATCTTTATAGTTTGAATCAGCTTGGGTACTGACAAATATTGCTTCAGGAAATTCTCTTCAGACCCGGATTGTGATTCAGGCAGGAGCTGTGCCTATCTTCATAGAGTTGCTCAGCTCAGAGTTTGAAGATGTCCAGGAACAGGTAAAAATGAAACAAAAAAAAGCAGGTGAAAGAAATTTTTCAGCTGGGCACGTCGCTCATGCCTGTAATTCCAGCATTTTGGGAGGCCGAGGTGGGTGGATCACAAGGAGTTCGAGACCAGCCTAGTCAACATGGTGAAATCCTGTCTCTACTAAAAATACAAAAATTAGCTGGGCGTGGTGGTGCGTGTCTGTAATCCCAGCTACTTGGGAGGCTGAGGCAGGAGAATTACTTGAACCCGAGAGGCGGAGTTTGCAGTGAGCCAAGATCGTGTCATTGCCCTCCAGTTTGGGCGACGAGAGCAAGACTCCATCTCAAAAAAAAAAAAAAAAAAAAAAAAAAAAAAAAAAAAAAACCAGTATTTCCCTTCATTCATAATAAGGGGGCTGAGTTTTGCCAGTTGGCTTTGGTAATCTTGGATTGTCACAAGGGAGTGTTCTAGAAATTTAGTCTTAGTCAAATAGAAATTTCTTAGTGGACTGTAGCGGGCAGAATTTCTTTTAGACCACAAAATAAATCTTCCCCTTCCAAACTGACATTCTTTAAAAAGGCCCATATGGTATATGTTCTTTTTATAGACCATGTAAGCAGTTACTGATAGAGGTTTTTTCTTGGATAGAATTTCAAGTGTTGAAAGTAGACCAGTTGCTGTGGCTCATGCCTGTAATTCCAGCACTTTGGGGCTGAGGTGGGCAGGATTGCTTGAGCCCGGAGCTCGAGACCAGCCAGGGCACCATGGTGAAACCCCATCTCTACAGAAAATTAAAGTAGGTGGCCATGGTGGCACACTGCCTGGTGTCCCAGCTGCTTGAGAGGCTGAGGTGGGAGGGTTCACTTGAGCTCCAGGAAGGTGGAGGCTGCCAGTGAGCCGAGATCACACCACCGTAGTACTCCAGCTCGTAACAGACGAGACCTAATCTCAAAAAAAAGAAGTGGGTAGTCTTGCTACTTTTGGGCAGAAAGGCGTACAGAAAACAAATCTTTTTGCTTCACTGTTTTCTTATGTAAGCAAGGAAAATTCTCTTTCTCTTTTTCTTCTTTCCTTTTTTGGCTTTTTCTTTTCTTTTTTCTTTTCTTTCTTTCTCTCTCTTCTCTTTCTTTCTCTTTCTCTTTCTCTTTCTCTCTTTCTCCTTACCCTTCCCTTCCCTTCCCTCTTCTCCTTCTCCCTTCTCCCTCTCCCTTCTCCCTTCTCCCTCTCCCTTCTCCCCTTCTCCCTTCTCCCTTCTCCCTTCTCCTCTCCTTCTCCCTTTTCCTTTCCTCTCCTTCTCCCTTCTCCTTCTCCCTTTCTCCCTTCTCCCTTCTCCCTTTTCCTTTCCTCTCCTTTCTCCTTTCTCCTTTTTCCTTTTTCCTTTTCCTTTGTTGAGACGGAGTCTCGCTCCTGATCAGCCCAGGCTGGAGTGCAGTGCCGACTCAGCTCACTTGCAAGCTCCGCCTCCTGGTTACGCCATTCTCCTGCCTCAGCCTCCGAGTAGCTGGGACTAACGCGCCCGCCACCTCGCCGGCTAGTTTTTTGTATTTTTGTAAATGGGGTTTCACCGTGTTAGCAGATGAGTCTCGATCTCCTGACCTCAGTGATCCGCCCGTCTCGCCTCCAAAGTGGCTGGGATTACAGGCTTGAGGCCCACCGGCGCCGCCTCTCCCCTCCTCCCTCTCTCTCCTCATCCTCCTCCCTTCCTTCCTTCCTTCCTTCCTTCCTTCCTTCCTTCCTCCCTCCCTTTGTCTTACAATCTCTGTCACCCAGGCTGGAGTGCATTGGCCCAATTGCAGCTCACTGCAACTCTGTCTCTCAGGTTCAAGCAATTTTCGTGCCTCAGCCTCTCGAGTAGCTGGGATTACAGGCGCCTGCCACCACACCCGGCTTTTTGTATTTTTAGTAGAGATGGGGTTTCACTGTGTTGCACTCCAGACGGGGTGACAGAGCGAGACTCTGCCTCAAAAAACAAAAACAAACAAAAAAGAATTAGTTCTTTCCTTTAATAAACTGAAAACCTCTGTTTATTGTATAGTTTTGGATATTACTTATCTTCCTCCCCCAATCCTACAACTATTTCATTTGACTCCCCAATGAACGTGTTACTGTGATATACTGGCATCTGAAAGAATTATGAAGCAATTAAACCTTTATTAATGAATGATTCTTTCACAGGCAGTCTGGGCTCTTGGCAACATTGCTGGAGATAGTACCATGTGCAGGGACTATGTCTTAGACTGCAATATCCTTCCCCCTCTTTTGCAGTAAGTTTCTTCTTCCTTCTTCCTTTTGAGAATAAAATGTAAGAGATTCCTCAGAAAGCATTACATCTTTAGAAATCATTTTGGATTTTCTAGTGTTATTTTTTATTCCAGATATTTTCTTGTATAGATCATTTCCTCCAGCACCCTATCTTTTTCCATGCCAAAATTCTGAATTACTTGCATCAGAATTAATGAAGTTTTAATGTTCTGGAGAAAAGCTGTCTGAAGACATCTCTTTATCAAAAGTATTATTATTTAGTATTTATGTCATCAGATAATCACTGTTTGTTATATAGTTTATTATTATACCATCGTGCTTGTAGGTTATTTTCAAAGCAAAACCGCCTGACCATGACCCGGAATGCAGTATGGGCTTTGTCTAATCTCTGTAGAGGGAAAAGTCCACCTCCAGAATTTGCAAAGGTAAGGACTATGCTTTTGGGACATTGGCAGAAAAAATACAATTAAAAGAATATAGCAACCAATAGTAAGGTGAACAGAAAGATAATTTTTGTTAAAATTTAAAATGTTAGAATTTTATCTGTTTTGGAGAAACAGTGTTGTTGTTTTGTTGGTTCTCTATTATTTAAAAGCAAATTTAAAGCATAGCTTGAAGGTGCACATTTTCGAATGGACTGCAAATAAAGCATAGCATGAAGGAAGAATTTGTAAAGCTTATTGAAATTAGGCTGCATACAATTAGTATACTGTATTAAGAGACTATCCTTTCAGTTCTCTTAAAACAGTGGTTCTCAAAGTGTGTTCTGTGAGTTCTCTGGGAGTCCATGAGATTCTTTTTTTTTTTCAATAGGTTTTTGGGGAACAGGTGGCGTTTAGGTACATGAGTTACCTGTTGAGTGGTGATTTCTGATATTTTGGTGCACCCATCACCCAAGCAATATATACTGTACCCAGTGTGTAGTCTTTTATTTCTCACCCACCTCCGATCCTTTCTCCCTGAGTCCCCAAAGTCCATTGTATCATTCTTACGCTTTTGCGTCCTCGTAGCTTAGCTCCCACTTAATGAATGAGAATATCTGATGTTTGGTTTTCCAGTCCTGAGTTAATTTACTTAGAATAATGGTCTCCAGTTCGATCCAGGTTGCTGCAAATGCCATTGTTTTGTTCCTTTTTGTGGCTGAGTAGTAGTCTATGGTATATATATCACATTTTCTTTATCTACTTGTTGATTGATGGGCATTTGGGCTGGTTCTGTGCATTTGCAATTGTGAATTGTGCTGCTATAAACCTGTGTGTACAAGTATCTTTTTCGTATAATGACTTCTTTTCCTCTGGGTAGATACCTAGGAATGGGATTGGGCATCAAATGGTAGATCTACTTTTAGTTCTTTAAGGAATCTCCACACTGTTTTCCATTATGGTTTTACTGGTTTACATTACTGGTTTACATTACTGGTTTACATTCCCAGCAACAGTGTAAAGTGTTCCCTTTTCACCACATTCATGCCAATGTCTATTTTTCTTCTTTGTTTTTTGGTGTTTTGAGACAGAGTTTTGCTCTTATTGCCCAGGCTTATAGTGCACTGGTACGGTCTCGGCACACTGCAGCCTCCACCTCCTGGGTTCAAGTGATTCTCCTGCCTCAGCTTCCCGAATAGCTGGGATTACAGGCGCATACCACCACGTCCAGCTAATATTTGTATTTTTAGTAGAGACTGGATTTCACCATCTTGGTCAGGTTGGTCTTGAACTCCTGACCTCAGGTGATCCACCCACCTCAGCCTTCCAAAGTGCTGGGATTACAGGCATGAGCCACCGTGCCTGGCTGCATTTTTTAATATGTTTGTTGGCTGTTTGTATATCTTCTTTTGAGAATTGTCTGTTTGTGTCCTTAGCCCACTTTTGATGGGATTGTTTTGTTAGATTTGAATTTCTTGCAGATTCTGGATATTAAAGTAAACGGGTTTTTTTGTAGTTGTTTTAATTTGGAATCATATTTCACTGAATTCATCTTAAAACCTTAGCATTTTGGTCTATAACAAAGTATCTGAAATACAGAATTTTATAGCTTGCGCATTTGTGAAAGTTCCTTTACCTATTTGGTCCACAAAGATTGTGTTTTGACAGGGAATCTCACTCCAAGAATTGATGTATATAAAACTTTGCTCTCTGAAATTATTTTCCTTGGGCTTTGACTACAGATTAGTGCAAGATTACTGACAACATTGCCAAAGATGGAAATGCCACTTAGGTACTTGCTGCTTCATCTTTAGAAGAGCAAATCACCCTAGAAGTCACCAAGTATATGCCTGGTTGCCTTCTTGAGTATCTCACTTCACTTCTGGCTTTTAGTCTATTAAATTTCATAATCATCATTTTCCTTTTACAGGTTTCTCCATGTCTGAATGTGCTTTCCTGGTTGCTGTTTGTCAGTGACACTGATGTACTGGCTGATGCCTGCTGGGCCCTCTCATATCTATCAGATGGACCCAATGATAAAATTCAAGCAGTCATCGATGCGGGAGTATGTAGGAGACTTGTGGAACTGCTGATGTAAGATATCTTTTAGAAAGTGTGTCCACTTTTTTCCCCTTGGTACTAGTTTTCTAGCTGCTAATACTTAAATATTAATTGATTGTACATGATAATTGATTTATTGTGCTTTGGGCTACTGTTTTTGTTACTTGTTTATGTTGATGTCAGATCCGTTTGTCTTGCTTCATTGAGGTTTATAGAGAACCTCTTATTCCTCTGCTGTTAGCAGGCCTTTAGCAGAAACATTGGGAAAACTCGAATATGTGTAGTTGCAGGCTCATACTGGATGACCTGAGATCAACCACTGGACATCAGAAGGCATACTGCCACTAAAATAGTCATTCCTTATCTGTCTGTCTCATTTGGAGCTTATTTTAGACAAGTATCAGAAATTTAATCTTATTTTGCTTTATCATGTCTGTGATGCTTTTGATAACGAAGTGGAAGATTTACTCGTGACAAATAATATGAGACTGTAATAATCAAATTTTTAGATACTGCAGAAGAAAAAAATGAAAGTGATAACATAATGGAGAAATGGTATAGTTACAAGCCATGGGAAATTCAAAGTAGAAAGTAGATGCAAGGAGACATTGTCTCAAACATGGCATTTGGAATAGATTAGATAGTTATAATGTATTAATACAAAATACAAAACTCTGGGATTATAGCAGGCTACAGACTGGATGCAGATCAGTAATGTCGTGCTAATGTGAATTAATGACAGTATGATGCTGCAGGAGTCTGAAGAACATCATTCAAAATCTGGGCAGTAATCCTTTGTATTCTTCAGTCACTAGACTACTATATATTTTAGCCATTTCGTTTTTTTTTTTGGCTTTTTAAAAAATACTTTAAGTTCTAGGGTAAATGTGCACAACATGCAGGTTTGTTACATAGGTATACATATGTACCATGTTGATTTGCTGACAACATTGCCAAAGATGGAAATGCCACTTAGGTACTTGCTGCTTCATCTTTAGAAGAGCGAATCACCCTAGAAGTCACCTTGTCATTTACATTAGGTAAATGTAATACAATTTACATACAATTAACTTGTCATTTACATTAGGTATTTCTCTTAATGCTATCCCTCCGCCTGCTCCCCACTCCAAGACAGGCCCCGGTGTGTGATGTTCCCTGCCCTGTGTCCAAGTGTTCTCATCGTTCAGTTCCCACCTATGAGTGAGAACATTCAGTGTTTGGTTTTCTGTCCTTGTGATAGTTTAGTCAGAATGATGGTTTCCAGCTTCATCCATGTCCCTGCAAAGGATATGAACTCATCCTTTTTTATGGCTGCATAGTATTCCATGGTATATATGTGCCACATTTTCTCAGTCCAGTCTATCATTGATGGACATTTGGGTTGGTTCCAAGTCTTTGCTGTTGTGAATAGTGCTGCAATAAACATGCATGTGTCTTTGTTGTAGCATGATTTATAATCCTTTGGGTATATACCCAGTAATGGGATCACTGCGTCAAATGGTATTTCTTGTTCTAGATCCTTGAGGAATGGCCACACTGTCTTCCACAATGGTTGAACTTAATTTACACTCACCAACAGTGTAAAAGCGTTCCTGTTTCTTTACATCCTCTCCAGCATCTCTTGTTTCCTGACTTTTTAATGATTGCCATTCTAACTGACGTGAGATAGTATCTCATTGTGGTTTTGATTTGTATTTCTCTGATGACCAGTGATCATGAGCATTTTTTCATGTGTCTGTTGGCTGCATTAAAGTCTTTTATGAGAAATGTCTATTTATATCCTTTGCCCACTTTTTGAGGGGTTGTTTTTTCTTGTAAATTAGTTTAATTTCTTTGTAGATTCTGGATATTAGCCCTTTGTCATAGGAATGCTTGTGATTTTTGCACATTGATTTTGTATCCTGAGACTTTGCTGAAGTTGCTTATCAGCTTAAGGAGATTTTGGACTGAGATGATGGGGTTTTCTAAATATACAATCATGTCATCTGCAAACAGGTAAAATTTGACTTCCCCTTTTCCTAATTGAATACTCTTTATTTCTTTCTCTTGCCTGATTGCCCTGGCCAGAACTTTCAACACTATGTTGAATAGGAGTGGTGAGAGAGGGCATTCTTATCTTGTTCAGTTTTCAAAGGGAATGCTTCCAGTTTTTGCCCATTCAGTATGATA
>NW_016819072.1:215473-310018 GCF_001698545.2 Rhinopithecus bieti
GGGCATTTAGTGCTATAAATTTCCCTTTACACACTGCTTTAAATGTGTCCCAGAGATTCTGGTACGTTGTGTCTTTGTTCTCACTGGTTTCAAAGAACATCTTTATTTCTGCCTTCATTTCGTTATTTACCCGGTAGTCATTCAGGAGCAGGTTGTTAAGTTTCCATATAGTTGTGCAGTTTTGAGTGAGTTTCTTAATCCTGAGTTCTAATTTGATTGCACTCTGATCTGAGAGAGAGTTTGTTGTGATTTCTGTTCTTTTACATTTGCTGAGCGGTGTTTTACTTCCAATTATGTGGTCAGTTTTAGAATAAGTGCAATGTGGTGCTGAGAAGAGTGTATATTTTGTTGATTTGGGGTGGAGAGTTCTGTAGATGTCTATTAGGTCCACTTGGTGCAGAACTGAGTTCAAGTCCTGGATATCCTTGTTAACCTTCTGTCTCGTTGATGTGTCTAATATTGACATTGGGGTGTTAAAGTCTCCTATTATTATTGTGTGGGAGTCTAAGTCTCTTTATAGGTCTTTACAGACTTTCTTTATGAGTCTGGGTGCTCCTGTATTGGGTGCATATATATTTAGGATAGTTAGCTCTTCTTGTTGAATTAATCCCTTTACCATTATGTAATGGCTTTCTTTGTCTCTTTTGATCTTTGTTGGTTTAAAGTCTGTTTTATCAGAGACTTAGGATTGCCACCCCCTCTTCTGTTTCCTTTCCATTTGCTTGGTAGATCTTCCTCCATCCCTTTATTTTGAGCCTATGTATGTCGCTGCATGTGAGATGGGTCTCCTGAATACAGCACACTGATGGGTCTTGACTTTTTATCCAATTTGCCAGTCTATGTCTTTTCATTGGGGGATTTAACCTATTTACAATTAAGGTTAATATTGTTATGTGTGAATTTAATCCTATCATTCTGATGTTAGCTGGTTATTTTGCCCGTTAATTGATGCAGTTTCTTCCTAGCATTGATGGTCTTTACAATTTGGCATGTTTTTGCAGTGGCTGATACCGGTTGTTTCTTTCCATGTTTAATGTGTCCTTCAGGAACATCTTGTGAGGCAGGCCTGGTGGTGACAGAATCTCTCAGCATTTGCTTATCTGTAAAGGATTTTATTTCTCCTTCACTTATGAAGCTTAGTTTGGCTGGATGTGGCATTCTGGGTTGAAAACTCTTTTCTTTAAGAATGTTGAATATTGGCCCCCACTCTCTTCTGGCTTGTAGAATTTCTGCCGAGAGATCCACTGTTAGGCTGATGGGCTTCCCTTTGTGGGTAACCTGACCTTTCTCTCTGGCTGCCCTTAACATTTTTTCCTTCATTTCAACGTTGGTGAATCTGACAATTAGGTGTCTTGGGGTTGCTCTTCTTGAGGAGTATCTTAGTGGTGTTCTCTGTATTTCCTGAATTTGAATGTTGGCCTGCCTTGCTAGGTTGGGGAAGTTCTCCTGGATAATGTCCCGAAGAGTGTTTTCCAATTTGTTTCCATTCTCTCCATCACTTTCAGGTTCACCAGTCAAACATAGATTTGGTCTTTTCACATAGTCTCATTTTTCTTGGAGGCTTTGTTCATTTCTTTTTACTCTTTTTTTCTCTAATCTTGCCTTCACACTTTATTTCATTAATTTGATCTTTAATCACTGATATCCTTTCTTCCACTTGATCGAATTGGCTATTGAAGCTTGTGCATTCATCACAAAGTTCTTGTGTCATGGTTTTCTGCTCCATCAGGTCATTTAAGGTCTTCTATACACTGTGTATTCTAGTTAGCCATTCATCTAACCGTTGTTCAGGGGTGTTAGCTTCCTTGCGATGGGTTAGAACATGCTTCTTTAGCTCGGAGAAGTTTATTATTACCGACTTTCTGACGCCTACTTCTGTCAACTCATCGAAGTTATTCTCCATCCAGCTTTGTTCCGTTGCTGGCAAGAAGCTGTGATCCTTTGTAGAAGAGGCGCTCTGCTTTTTAGAATTTTCAGCTTTTCTGCTCTAGTCTTCCCATCTTTGTGGTTTTATCTACCTTTGGTCTTTGATGTTGTGACCTGCAGGTGAGGTCTTGGTGTGGATGTCCTTTTTGTTGATGTTGATGTTATTCCTTTCTGTTTATTAGTTTTCCTTCTAACAGTCAGGTCCCTCAGCTGCAGGTCTGTTGGAGTTTGCTGGAGGTCCACTCCAGACCCTGTTTTCCTGGGTATCACCAGCAGAGGCCACAGAACAGCAAATATTGCAGAAAAGCAAATATTGCTGCCTGATATTTCCTCTGAAAGCTTCATCCCAGAGGGGCACCTGCCTGTATGAGGTGTCTCTCAGTCCCTACTGGGTGGTGTCTCCCAGTTAGGCTACTGTTGCGGGAAATCAGGGACCCCAAACGGAGGGACCAGCTGAAGCCACAGCCAAAGGACATAAATTGTGAAAATTTCATGGATGTTTATTAGTTCTCCAAATTAATACTTTTATAATTTCTTATGCCTGTCTTTACTGTAGTCTCTGAACATAAATTGTGAAGATTTCATGGACATTTATCACTTCCCCATTTAATACTCTTATAATTTCCTATGCCTGTCTTTAATCTTTTAATCCCATCATCTTTGTAAGATGAGTATGTATGTCGCCTCAGAACCCTGTGATGATTGCATTATCTATACAAATTGTTTGTGAAATGTGTGTTTGAACAGTATGAAATCTGAGCATCCCAAAAGAACAGGATAACAGCGATTTTCAGGCAACAAGGGAGATAAGCATAAAGTCTGACTGCCTATGGGGCTGGGCAGAACAGAGCCATATTTCTCTTCTTGCGAAAGTGAATAGGAGAAATATCGCTGAATTCTTTTTCTCAGCAATGAACAGCCCTGGGAAAAAAATACAGTCCGGCGGGGGGGCCTCTAAAATGGCCGCTCTGGAAGTGTCTGTCTTATGCAGTTGAAGATAAGGGATAAAATACGCCCTGGTCTCCTGCAGCGCCCTCAGGCTTGCTAGGGTTAGGAAATTCCAGCCTGACAAATTCTAGTCAGACCAGTTGTCTGCTCTCGAACCCTGTTTCCTGTTAAGATGTTTCTCAGTGACAATGTGTGCACAGTGGGACCTGAAACTTCATCCACAATTCTGATTTCGTCCTGGCCTTGTGATCTTGCTCTGCCCCCATTTTCCCTGTGATATTTTATTGCCTTTTGAAGCATGTTGTCTCTGTGACCCACACCCTGTTCGTACACTCCCCTCCCCTTTGAAAATCGCTAATAAAGACTTGCTTGTTTTGCTGCTTGGGGGCATCACGGAACCTGCCAACATGTGATGTCAGCCCTAGACACCCATCTGTAAAATTTCTCTTTCATACTTTATTTCTCAGACCAGCCGACTCTTAGGGAAAATAGAACCTACATTGAAATACTGGGGGCTGGTTCCCCTGATAGGCTACATGGGGGCAGTCTGTCCATTCTCAGAGCTTAAACACCGTGCTGGGAGAACCACTGCTGTCTTCAGAGCTGTCAGACAGGGACGTTTAAGTCTGCAGAAGTTGTCTGCTGCCTTTTGTCCAGCCTGTGCCCTGCGCCCAGAGGTGGAGTCTAGAGAGATAGTAGGCCTTGCTGTGGTGCAGTGGGCTCCGCCCATTTGGAGCTTTCTGGCTGCTTTGTTTACCTACTCAAGCCTCAGCAATGGCAGTCACCTGTACCCCCACCAGGCTGCAGCCTCGCAGGTCGATCTCCGATTGCTGCGCTAGCAGTGAGCAAGGCTGCGTGGGCATGGAACCCGCTGAACCAGACATGGGAGAACAGTCTCCTTGTCTGCCAGTTGCTAAGACTGGGAAAAGCACAGTATTTGGGCGGATGTGTACTGATTTTCCATGTACAGTCTGTCACAGCTTCCCTTGGCTAGGAAAGGAAAATCCCATGACCCATTGCGCTTCCCGGATGAGGCGATGCCCTGCCGTGCTTTGGCTTGCCCTCTGTGGGCTGTACCCAGTGTCCAACCAGTCCCAGTGAGATGAATCAGATACCTCAGTTGGAGATGCAGAAATCTTATGCGTCAGTCACGCTGGGAGCTGTAGACTGGAGCTGTTCCTGTTTGCCCATCTTGGAATGGAACCCAGCCATTTCTTTTTAATCATCACATCTTAAATTTGAAGGAACTGGCACAGTTTTTAGAGAGTGATCAGTCTCATTAAAGTGGAGGGAAAAATAGGACCCTTAAGGAAAATCAAAAGATAGTGACTTACTTAGCTAGAAATAAGGACTTAATATCTGTCTTCAAATATATATATATATGGCTTTGTGGAGTGGTTTTTGGACCAGTAAGGCAGTTTAGTAGGTTTAGTTGAAAGACCTTTGTATTTGGAGTGTGACTCCTGACTTGCATTTTCAAGTTGTTCAGCTGTTGGTGTGTCACCTTTACCTCTGTGAAAATTAAGACAATTTATAAAACTTAAAAATGTTGCGTACATGTTAACTATTGCTCTCAATTATCTCAGCAACCATACAAGAGCAAGTAAAGAGGAAATGAAACCTATATTAAAGAAAGAGAGGTAAACTTGAAATCCAGGTGATGGAATAGCTGGGAAAGATTCTTCGGAAAGATTGGTAGTTTTTTCCAAATGTACTAAAATAAGGGGAAAGACAGTTATTCTAGGGAACATCAGACATCCCAGCATCATCCTAAGTGTTCCCTTAACCCCATGGGTACATTTCTGCTCTAAAATTCTATCACTATTTTTTTGTTTTTAAATTTTGGTCTTAAAGAAATGAAACTAAGGATAGAATTGTTGGCTATAACATTACTTTTGTTTTGCAGGCATAATGATTATAAAGTGGTTTCTCCTGCTTTGCGAGCTGTGGGAAACATTGTCACAGGGGATGATATTCAGACGCAGGTACGAAGAAGTGGTAACTGTTTCTTTTTTCCTTTAAAAACAGTACATTGAACTTCATGATCATGTTTCTGTTATCATATTTTACTCCATATTGTTAGGGAAACTTGATACTGTGTTTAACTAATGTTTAAAAATGTTGGGCCAGGCACAGTTGCTCACCCCAGTAATCCTAGCACTTTGGGAGACCGAGGTGGGCAGATCACCTGAGCTCAGGAGTTCGACACCAGCCTGGGCAACACGGTGAAACCTCATCTCTACTAAAAATACAAAAAATTAGCTAGTCATGGTTGTGCACACCTGTAGTTCCAGCTACTCGGGAGGCTGAGGTAGGAGAATCGCTTGAACCCAGGAGGTAGAGGTTGCAGTGAGCTGAGATCGTGCCACTGCACTCCAGCCTGGGCAACAGAGCAAGACTCTGAGTCAAAGAAAAAAAAAGTTGGTTTAGGCTTCTACTCTCAATACCTTCAGTATCTCCAACTTGACCTGTTGCCTATAGTAATTTGAGGTTCTCCTATTATCGATAGTGACTATTTTTTGGTGAGACAGATTTGTTTTTCTTCACTCCTATTTGAAATAGTTCTCATGAGCGTTGGAATCCTCTCGTAGCATCTTTTCTCTGTCATCTCAATATCACCTTCTCTGATAGCTTTCTCCTTATGTACATGGTAAGTCCCCTGTGTGAGGAAGATTCTTCCCTCCTACTTTCTAATGTCACCATCTTCTCCATTCAACTTCTGTATCAAGACACACCATTCACAGTGCATTGTTCTAGCTGTATTTCTTCCTGAAACCTCAGCTGTGTTGTGACGTTGAAGTCTTTTAGTTCTTCTGCCTCAATGACCACTTATTTCTGCCTAGCAAGCTCCTTTTCCTCTTGTCTCCTTTTGTGAACATCATTCACGGGGCAATCTTTCAGCCTCATTCATAGATCTTTTTTATAATGTCAGTGATCACCCTTGTGTGCATGGATTGAGAATTGGGAATTGAGTTTTAGCCTTAGCATTTTCTTCACCAGTTCTGACTTTCAGCAATACATTTAATGCCTTTTCTAATCTCTAAAATTAAGATTAGATTTGTTCTCTCAGTTGTCTTCTAACTGTAATGTATTTACTTTAAATTTATTCTCTACACAAGGGAACTCATTTCCCCTTGTATTATCTGAACTTCTGCTTATGTTCCCTGTATCAGTGAATGGCACCAACAGTTCCCCTGAAACCTGGACCAATCAGCTTGATTCTTTCCTCCACCTCCCTCATCAGTTACTAAGTACTGTTTTTCTGTCTCTAGTCATCCTTTGCAGGGCTTAGTTCAGACACTTCAGAAGAGAATAGTAGAAGAAAATAACATATGTTTGACTATATTTGCATAAAATTTCTCTGGAAGGATATACAGGAAACTGAAAATATTGGTTGTCTTTGAGGGGAACTTGTTGGCTGGTATACAAGAAGGGGAAAGAGGCTTTTAACAACTATAGAGTCTTTTATACCCTCTGAATTTTTGAACCCTATCAGTATCTTTCTGTCCCTCACCCACCTCCGTATGCTGTATGCTTTTGCCATATTTGTTCCTTGAATTGGCTGTGGCCACTCTCAGCTCTGACCTTTAACACATGGTTTATTCCCTCTGCCTGGAACATATGCCTTCACTGCGACCCCTTGCTCTGACTGCCACCTCACACATATCCATATTCTCTGCTCTTAATGTTTTCTTGTTCTTGAATTCTTGGTATTATCATTATTTTCTCTGAGAAGCCCTGTTTGACCCTAAACTTTTAAGTTAGGTACTTAATTTTTTTTTCTTCATCCATCAGAATACTAATCACATTGTATTGTAACTAATTACTAGATTTTAAGATTCTAGAGGTGGATTATGTCAGTGTTTATTTCTGTGCCTCTGTAAATCTAATAATTTCTGGCACAATATATAGGGACCTAAAGAATATTTATTGAATGGAATGAAGTTCTGAATCTATATGTCTAGTTCTGATCTATCTCACGTTTTAGTCCTGTATCTGCAGTAGTCTCTTACATATTTCTGCTTGCTTTGCATATCTCACATACGTCTCGCAGTATGTCTTCTTTCCCCCACAAAGCTAGTTCCAAGTTTTTATTTTTCCTATTTCAAGTAATGATATAACTATTCTATTTACCTACATATGAAACTTGGCAGTCACATGTGGTGTCGTTTTCCCTTCTACTTTGTATAGCAAGTTGTCAGGTCTTCTTGATTCTTATTGTTACTAGATCCCCATCAAATTATGTTCTTTTGGTCCTTGTCACACACATAGGTTGTTGCTGTACCCACCCATCCTCCTACTCTCCTAAGCAGTTACTCATCTCAGTTTATTCCCCCTAATAACAACTGAATCTCTCCTGAAATGTTATTTACATTATCTTCTTTTAGAAACAAGCTGTTTTAGTGCCTGTAAGATAAAGAACCTTGAAAAGATTCAAAGGAATTTCTCCTTAAGATTTTAGTCTCATTCTTCTTTCTAGCCTATTATTTTTGGGGCATAGAACTCTTTCTTAATAACCTCATCATGGTCAGGTATGCTGGCTCATGCTTGTATTCCTAGCATTTTGAGAGGCTGAGGCAAGAGAATTGCCTGAGCCTAGGAGTTCCAAACCAGCCTGTGCATATAGCAAGACCCCATCTCTAAAAACATTTTTTTTTAATTAGCTGAGCATGATGGCATGTAACTGTAGTCCTACCTACACTTCAGGAGACTGAGGTAGGAGGATTGCTTGTGCCCAGGAGTGAGGTTGCAATGCGCTATGATCATGCCACCACACTCCAGCCTTAGTGATAGAACAATACTCTGTTTCTTAAAATAAAAATAGCCGCAGTAGTCTGTTCTTACGATACTTTGTAATAGCTTGTCTCTGCATTTTTTCATTTCTTATGTGCAGTGTCAGTCCCTCTTTTTGCTAATGAAATCCTGTTGCCTATTTAATAGGCATAAAATACTTGATTTTAATTTGCATTTCTTTCATTACTTACAATTTTCTATTAAAATTTTAGTTTCTCTTTTCAGTTTACACAAGGAAGATAGCAACCCTCTCATTTGTTGCAAATATTTTCACATTAGATGGTGTACATTTAAAATCTTTTATGATTTTGACAAGAAAACATTTGTTTCATGAAATTTTATTTTCCCCTATAATTTCTTTATTTTTATGCTCAGTCTTTTACCATCCCCAAATCAGCTATTTTCTAATATTCTGCTTTATGATTCCTTTTAAAAATATTTACTCTTAAGTAGCTGCAAATTTATTTTGGTAACTTAGGGTTTTTATTAGTCTGTTATTTCACTGCTATAAAGAAATACCTGGCCGAGTGCGGTGGCTCCCGCCTATAATACCAGCACTTTGGGAGGCTGAGGTAGGTGGATCACGTGAGGTCGGGAGTTCAAGACCAGCCTGACCAACATGGAAAACCCCGTCTCTACTGAAAATACAAAATTAGCTGGGCGTGGTGGCGCATGCCTGTAATCCCAGCTACTTAGAAGGCTGAGGCAGTACAATTACTTGAACCTGGGAGGCGGAGGTTGTGGTGAGCAGAGATTATGCCATTGCATTCGAGCCTGGCCAACAAGAATGAAACTCTGTCTCCAAAAAAAAAAAAAAAAAAAGAAAAGAAAAGAAAAGAAAAGAAAAAGAAATATCTAAGACTGAGTAGTTTATAAAGAAAAGAGGTTTAATTGACTCATGTTTCTGCAGGCCATACAGAACGTATATAGTAGCTTCTGCTTCTGGGGACGTCTCAGGAAACCTAAAGTCATGGCGGAAGGCGAAGAGAAAGCAGGCATGTCTTACGTGACCTGATTAAACAAGGAGTAGAGAAAGGTGCTACATACTAGAACAGAACCATGGCTAACAACCATTCTTGGAGGATCCACCCCATGATCCAGTCACCTCCCACTAGGCCCTACTCCAACCTTGGGGATTACAATTTGACATGTGATTTGGGTGGGGACACAGATCCAAACCATATCAGTGTTAAGAACTGATTTTGAAAAAATTGTTTTTAATCTATTTAGCTTTTTATTCCAGTTCTGTCAAAGCCACCAGTCATTGGGAGAAAGGATTAATTTTTATTATAAACTTTATAAATAGCTGCATTTGCTTTTAGAATAGATCTCTATTCTCTGTGTTTAGTGATTAATTCTTAAACCTGCCATATACTATTTTAATCAAACTTTTTTTATTTTAGTTTCTAGTAGAGTAGGTCTCCTTCTCCATGTGTATTTGTGTTACCTCCTTCACCTTTATAAACTGATAGCTGAGGTCATATCTTTTTTATCTTTGTATCCTATAAAGCACCTGATATACCTCATTAAGTATGTATGCGTTCATTGACTACCAAGTAGTGTGTTATCAGAGGACCTACAAATCTGAGACTCCTGACTTTTCTGGCCACTTGATATATTTATTTATCCATTCAGAAGACTTACGCTGTTGGGATGGGAAGGTGAATGAGTAATGCTATTGCAATTACTAAGTACAGTTTAGCAGCTGTGAATGTATACAATGAAACTGGATTGATAATCTTAGAAACTAATTCTTATTAACAGTGAATACTTTTTTTTTACCTGTATAAAGTTACTTATTTATAAAATTTCAAGGGGAGATGTTATGTCTTTCATAAAATTCATAAAATATGTTCCTTAAGTTAAACATTGATATTTATATTTAGAACAGTACAATAAGTAAAATTTTCAAATTTTTTCTTTTAGGTAATTCTGAATTGCTCAGCTCTGCAGAGTTTATTGCATTTGCTGAGTAGCCCAAAGGAATCTATCAAAAAGGAAGCATGTTGGACGATATCTAATATTACAGCTGGAAATAGGGCACAGATCCAGGTAACCTCATAGGACCTAACTTTTCTTTCAGTATTTTTATTGAAAAGTAAAGTTTTTCTCTCAGTCACCCTTTAAAACATACATTGCTTTCGGCTGGGTGCAGTGGCTCCTGCCTGTAATCCCAGCACTCTGGGAGGCTGAGGCCCGTGGATCACTTGAGGTCAGAAGTTCGAGACCATCCTGGTCAACATGATGGAACCTTGTCTCTACTAAAAATACAAAAAATTAGCCAGTTGTGGTGGCAGGTGCTTGTAGTCTCAGCTACGTGGGAGGCTGGGGGAGGAGAATCACTTGAACCTGGGAGGTAGAGGTTGTAGTAAACCGAGATGGTGCCACTGCACTCCATCTTGGGTGACAGAGCAAGACTCCATCTCAATACAGAATAACACAAAATGTATATTGTTTTCATTATTGCTTTGAAGACCACTAACTTTCAGTGTTGTCTTATTTCAGTCAGCTTTTTACTTTATCCTAGCTTATAGATGTTAAGTCTTTTGAAATTAAGCCTTCATTTTTCCTGTTGCCCTTCATATTTGATGTTTCACCAAGATCCAAGAAATAGTGTCTTGTATTTTCAAATGTTTTGATGGGCTTTATGCTGAACACAATTGGCTTTACTCTTTCCAAGTAAGATACTTATTTTTCCAGTGGATCCATGTAGTAGATTGCCTCAAATTTTCATGAATTTTGGATACCCATTTTCTTTAAATAGTTACTTGGTTTTACTTTTTGTCTTTGTATTGGTGGGAGAGTAACTCAAGTGGACAACAAGCAGTGGGCCAAAGTGTTCAGCCTGGGCAGTGATCAAGGATGGGAACAATGGGTAGGAAAAGATACAACACAGACATAGAAGGCCTTGGAGATTAATGGAAACAGAGAGGTCATCTAATCCAAATTTTTCATTTACCACAATAGTGTGTGTGTGTGTGTGTGTGTGCATTGAAGCATCCATTACATTGTATCCCAAAAATATATACAATTACAATTTGTCAATAAAACAAAATTTGAATAAAAGATGAAACAGCTCATGGAATTAAAATGGTTTGCTCAAGAGCAACTCTAGTAAAATGACAGGACCAGGATTAGGTGTCTTTCCACTAATCAACTGTGTCAAACTTTGTTGACGTCCTTCACAGGTATAATAAGAGTTTTTGGCCAAGAAAGCATTTTGTCCCCAAAATGCTGAATTAGGAACTGAGATTAATAGCTATAACAAACTGTAACATTCACATGAAGTGATTTCATCTGTATTTGATTGCCTGTCACCACCAGGCTTTTTTGTGCAGAACTTCCCAGTTTCTTAATGTAGGAAATGATATAAACCCATGTTAGGTACTTGAGCCAGGGAGAAACAGGGAGAAAGTAATTTTGGGAAGGCTACTTTAGTGTTAGTACATGAATGGGATTGAGTAAAAGTACTCCATCCAACTGTAAGGCTTATTTTTGGTAATCTGGGAGGTAGTGGCTTGGAATAGCATGGCAATGCCAAAGGAAAGGAAAAAGATGGACTCAGGATTTTAAAAATTGAGAACGTAAATTAATAGCCTTTGTGAACTAGAGAGGCTTAAAAGGAAACTTGATATAGCAGGCAGATGATGTGTTTGAGGTGACTGGCAGACCTAATGTAAACTGCTGGCTACCCTGGGCTGATGCTCCAGTGAGAAGTGAGGACTAGAGAGTTCTTGCACGTGCCAGTTTACATGCTATGTGAGAATGGAATAGCAGAGAAGCAGAAAATTGAACTCTTAAAATCTGTTACTATGGGCGGAACAAAAGAGGACAGTAAAAGAGAAAAGAATTCAGAGAAAATAGGAGATTATAAGATCACAAACTCCAGGAAAGATGTTTTCAGGGATACCAAGTATAGCATAAAGGTTAGGGATAGGCCGGGCGTGGTGGCTCACATCTGTAATCCCTGCACTTTGGGAGGCCTAGGTGGGTGGATCACCTAAGGTCAGGAGTTCAAGGCCAGCCTGGCCAACATGGTGAAGACCCTTCTCTACTAAAAATACAAAAATTTGCCGGGCTTGGTGTTGTGTGCCTGTAGTCCCAGCTACCTGGGAGGCTGCTGCAGGAGAATCACTTGAACCCAGGAGGTGGAAGCTGCAGTGAGCTGAGAACCACTGCACTCCAGCCTGGGCAACAGGGTGAGACTCCATCTCACAAAAAAAAGGGGTGGGGGATAATGATGTAACTCTTTCTCATTTATTTCTGACAGGAGAAGGTGTGTTAATAGTCAAACTAGCTTAGAAGTTATAATTAGTATCATGAATGTTTTTATAAATCTTACAGGTTTTTCCATTTAAGTTTTTCTTTAATTTTAGACTGTGATAGATGCCAACATCTTCCCAGCCCTCATTAGTATTTTACAAACTGCTGAATTTCGGACAAGAAAAGAAGCAGCTTGGGCCATCACAAATGCAACTTCTGGAGGATCAGCTGAACAGATCAAGTAAGTACCAATCAGGCAGCATATTGTAAGTTAAAGAAAAATTATTGTGTCTATCACTTTACAACCTCCCACATATTACCTAGAGTAAAAGATTAGCTGCATTTGAGGGGAAAGGTAGGTGAGAGATGATCTTACTAAGTAAGAATGTTTAGTTCCAGTCCTTAGGAAATTGTCCTTGCTGTCATAATTAGATGTATATTTAATTCTTTATATCTCTCCCATTTCTTTTTGCTGAAAAGTAATCCTGGGATATAAGAAGTAAGGCATAGTTGAGGCTTGAGGCAATAGAAATCCTTGCTTCAACCTACTCTGGAGCTACTTGTTAGAAATACCTTGGGTAGTGTAGGTTACTTGTAGAACCTAGAGCCCAAGTTTAATAACTTACTCTTGCCCTTATTAGTTTAGATGTCTTAATAGTAGAATTGGATCAGAATTGAAAGAGTGGTATGTCTAAGAATAAAGTGCCAAATTTAGTAGAGGCAGGTATCTTCTAAACTACTATGGTATTCATTTGTTAAAGGGAGAGAACTGTAGCAGCTCAAGACTTAAATGGCTCCCTTGGTAGCAGCTTAGTGGTTGGTTGGTTGAGATGGAGTCTCTCTCTGTCGCCCAGGCTGGAGTGCAGTGGCACAATCTCGACTCACTGCAACCTCCACCTCCCGGGTTCAAGCGATTCTCCTGCCTCAGCCTCCCTAGTAGCTGGGATTACAGGTGTGCGCCACCACACCCAGCTAATTTTTGTACTTTTAGTAGAGACGGAGTTTTGCCCTGTTGGCCAGGCGGCTTATCTTGAATTCCTGAGTTCAGGCAATCTACCCGTCTCGGCCTCCCAAAGTGCTGGGATTACAGGTGTGAGCCATCATGCCCGATGAGCAGCTTATAAGCTTAATGAGTGGAAGAAAACATAAATATGGATGGGAATCAGTTCTTCAAAGGAGCATCATATAATTAAATGTAAAATTCAGGACATCTAGTATTTCAGACAGGGAAAAAAGTAATGATGAAGAGAAAAATGGAGCCTAGACCCAGCCTTTCTTAACTTTCTTTATGGGGAATCCAAAATTAGGGAAAGATGGTTTCAAATGAGTGCTAAAGCATTAACTGCTTACTCATATGTAATATCAGACAAACATAGCTGCTACTTATATTGTTGCTTTGTGGACTGAAGGTAGGCATTCATCAGATACTAGTTTTGAGTATTCTATTTGGAATTAAAAAATAAAAATAGTCGTAACAAAGTGCAGTAATTGATCAGGTAGAGAAAATAAGAAATATGTACCTGAAATAATAAAATTACAAACAAATTAACACATGCAGTAGCTATTTTGGTAGAGTTCATCATGGGCAAGTTATTCAGGGAGACATAGTGCATTTGTCTTGTAGGTTTTTTCCAACCTCCAAAATTCTGGTTCTAGGGTACTATGATTTTAATTATGCTGTCACCAGATGGCAAAAATAATGAAGTACTATAGTTATTTGAATAAGCTTTATGTGCAGATTCACATTTATAATTATTATCTCTGTATTTTATAGTAAATATATTTTCTTAATTGAAATAAATCAGGCTGGGTGCGGTGGCTCACGCCTGTAATCCACCACTTTGGGAGGCCAAGGCAGGTGGATCACAAGGTCAGGAATTTGAGACCAGCCTGGCCAACATGGTGAAACCCCGTCTCTACTAAAAGTACAAAAATTAGCCAGGTGTGGTAGCATGCGCCCGTAATCCCAGCTACTTGCGGGGCTGAGACTGGAGAATCTCTTGAACCTGGGAGGCAGAGGTTGCAGTGAGCTGAGAGCATGCCACTGCACTCCAGCCTGGGCGACAGAGTGACATTCCGCTTCAAAAAAAAAAAAAAAAAAAGAAATAAACCATAAACATATATATTTTATTAGGCCATCTTTCATGAGAAAGTATTTGGGAGTATTTTGCTCTGTTAGAGAAGCATAGAATTGCATAGAATTGTAAAATTCAGCATAGCTGTTTATAATAAAATTATCAATCTCCTAGCAGTTTCTTCTTCCCCACAAGAAGAGTTATCTTGAAAGAATGTCACAAAAATATTACAGTCCAAATTACAAAAACAAACTGACCTTACCACTTATAAAAGACATCTATCTGGCTTCTGCTTACTCTTGTTGCAGATACCAGATTTCAATGCAAGAAACAATTAGAATATTTTAGGAAATATCTTGACCGGGCATGGTGGCTCACGTCTGTAATTCCAGCACTTTGGGAGGACAAGGCAGGCGAATCACTTGAGGTCAGGAGTTCAAGACCTAGGCTAGGTCAGCCTAGCCAACATGGAGAAACCCTGTCTCTACAAAAATTAGCTGGGCGTGTTGGTGTTCTCCTGTAGTTCCAGGTACTTGGGAGGCTGAAGTGAAAGGAGGCAGACGTTGGTTGTAGTGAGACAAGATTGTGCCACAGCGTTCCACCCTGGGAGACAGAATGACTCTGTCTCAAAAGATAGAATGTTTTAGGAAATACCTAGAATTTTAGGGTGAATATAATCAAATGTTAATAACATACATAACACATGTTCTTAATGAGAGATAAGGATTATTAACTGAAATTAGAGAAAGATTCGTCAAAGAAGTGAAACTTAACATTTGTATAGAGATTTGGCAGTTTTGGAGGGGAGAATAGCATGAGGAAAAGTGAGAGAATGCAGTGTTTTTAGAAGTGGCGGGTCAGTCTTGCTATAGGTCATTCTTTCACAAGGATGATTAAGTAATTGATTGGTGAATACTGGGATGAAAGCCTCAGTCTTGGGTATTGGGAAGACTTGGCCTGTCTAACCTCACGAGTAACACAAAGTAAGGCCTGTGTCTAGTTTCATTATTTTTCTGTATGGATGTTCAGTTGTTTTAGCACTGTTGAAAAGGTGGAATCCCTTCTCCATTAAATTGCCTTTGCTCTTCTATTAAAGATCAGTTGACTGTTTTTGTGTGGGTGTGTTTCTGGGCCCTCTATTCTTTTTTTGTGTGTGCGTGCATGAATTTGCAGTTTATCTGAGAAACCAAACACACACACACACACACACTCTGGTAGTACAGTATAGGAAGTCCTCACTTAATGTCATTGATAGGTTCCAGGAAGCTTTGACTTTAAGAGAAACATTGTATATCAAAACCAATTTTACCATAGGCTAATTAATATAAATCAGTTAAGGAAACATCACCAACCTTCAAAATATAGACCCCCAAACCTTCTAATATTAAACATTGAAACAGATGTGAGTTATACATAAATGTAAGAAAGATTAATAAAAACAAGTATAATTATCATCCAATTTTTGGTGAATCCGTGAATGATGGCAGTAGTAGTGGTGGTGGGTTAAATCAAAGAATACATATTTACAAAACAAAAGTTATTAGAAGCATCTCCTACCATCCTACCACCACACAATTAAAAAAGCAATAATAACATACAAAAGGATTCCCAGCACTAAAGAATTTAATTAGTGAAATAAAAATGCAGTTGAGACCTTCAACAGTGTATTAGATCACGCAGAAGAAAGAATTATTAAACTTAAAGATAGGTCTTTTGAAATAACCCAGTCAGACATACAAGAAAGAAAGAGAGAGAGAGAGAAAGAAAGGGAGGGAGGGAGGGAGGAAGGAAGGAAAAGAAACAAAAGAAAAGAGAAGAAGGAAGGAGGGAGGGAGGGAAGAGAAAAGAGAAGAAAAGAAAGCCGAAATGGCATCTAGGCTACCATCAGGGGAACAGACATTCAAGTATTGTGCATCTCGGGCCTCTCTTTTGTTCCATTGGTTTTTTGTTTGTCCTTTCACCAATACCACACTGTCTTGATTAGATTATAGTAAGTTGATAATGTCATTCCTCCAACTTTGTTCTTCAGTATTGTATTGACTATTCTGGGCCTTTTGCCTTCCCATATAAACTTTAGAATCAGTTTGTGGGTATCTATTGTTGGGGTTTTGTCTGGGAGTATCACATTGAATCCATAGATCAAGTTGGGAAGAATTGCCATCTTAACAATATTGAGTCTTCTTGTCCATGAGCATGGAATATTTCTCCTTTTTTTTTTGTTTAGGTCATCAGTTTTGTAGTTTTCCTCATATATACCCTGTTGTACGTATTTTATTAGATTTACACTTTTTTGATGCTGATGTAAATGAGATACTGTCTTTTTTTTTTTTGAGACAGAGTTTTGCTCTTTCTCCCAGGCTGGAGTTCAGTGGCACGATCTTGACTCACTGCAACCTCCGCCTTCCGGTTTGAAGCGATTCTCCTGCCTCAGCTTCCTGAGTAGCTGGGATTACAGACGCCCACCACCATGCCCAGCTAATTTTTTTTTGTATTTTTAGTAGAGAGAGGGATTCCCCATGTTGGCCAGGCTGGTCTTGAACTCCTGACCTTGAGATCCGCCTGGCTCGGCCTCCCAAAGTGCTGGGATTGAGATACTGTCTTTTTAATTTCAAATTCCAATTGTTAATTACTGGAATATAGGATAGTAATTGAATTGTTACTAACCTTGTATCGTACAACCTTCTAAATAAATTATTTGGGGCCTTCTACATAATGATACCATCTGAAAAGAAAGTCTTAATTTCTTCCTTCCTAATCTGTATACTTTTTATTCCCTTTTCTTACTGCATTATGTGGGACTTCCAGTGCATTGTTGAATAGGAGTGGTGAGAGAGTACATCCTTGCTTTATTACCAGTCTTTCTCATCATTAAGTATAATGTTAACTGTATGTTCTTTGTTGAGATTCTATCAAAGAATCTCTTAACATAAGGAAATTCTGTCTATTTGTTTGCTGGGTTGTATGTTTGCTTGTTTGTTTATTTATTGAGACTGAATTTTGCTTTTGTTGCCCAGGCTGGAGTGCAGTGGTACGATCTCGGCTCACTGCAACCTCTGCCTCTTGGGTTCAAGCGATTCTGCCTCACCCTCCCAAGTAGCTGATTTTTGTGTTTTTAGTAGAGACGGGGTTTCATCATGTGGACCAGACTAGTCTCGAACTCCTGACCTCAGGTGATACACCTGCGTCTGCCTCCCAAAGAGTTGGGATTACAGGCGTGAGCCACCACGCCTGGCCTGTTTGCTGAGTTTTTATCATGAATGGGTATTGGATTTTGTTAAATGCTTTTTTGCATCTGTTGAAGTGATCATAAGTTGATTACATTGATTCATTTTTTTAAAATGATGGATCAGCCTGGCATATTTGGAATAAATCCACTTGGTATATAATTCTTCATACACATTCTTGGATTTGATTTGATAATGTTTTGTTGAGGATTTTTGCATTCATGTTCATGAGACATACTAGTCTAATTTTCCTTTCTTATAATGTCTTTATTTAATTTTGGTATTGGGGAAGTGCTGGCCTCATAGATTGAGTTAGGAAGTATCCCCACTGTTTGTTTTCTGGAAGAGATGGTAGAATACTAGTACCATTTTGTCCTTAAATGTTTGCCAGAATTCACCAGTGAAACCCTCATCCTGGTGTTTTCTATTCTGGGAAGTTATTAATTAATGATTCAATTTATTTAATACATGTAAGCCTGTTCACATCATTCATTTCTCCATGATTGAGTTTTGGTGGTTTGTGTCTTTCAAGAAATTGTTCATTTTATTATCTGAATGATCAAATGTGTGAGCATAGAGTTGTTTGTAGTATTCCTTTATTATTCTTTTACTATCCATGAGATCAGGTGATGATTCTCTTTCATGATATTAGTAATTTTGTCTTTTCTCCTTTTTTTTTTGTTTGGCTAGACATTTATTTTTATATATTTTGAATTCTTCCTCCCCACACAAAAAAGCAACATGTGAGAGAGAAATAGATTAGCACTAGAAGTAAGTTTCAAAATGACCTTACCCATCCACAGAATGCAACTGGATTCATTATCCCTGCCTCTCTGTACTCAACTTGAGAAACCAGAATGATAAAAAATGACATGACTATTTACTGTGAATGTAATCATGTCTCTGCAGTTCAAGTATGATTAATCTTGATTACATATGATTATACATTCTGCTTGAATTAAAGGAAAAATACTAGCTCCAGAATCCTCTGACATTTGTTTATTCTTCCCACAACTTACTTTACTAAAATTCGAATCATGTTTGAAAGATTTGGCCTATCAGGCTTGTGCTGGCTTTTAGCACCAAGAGTGTCATGTTTTGAGAGGTGTGGCTTTCTATGGAAACAAAGATAAAATTGCTCAAAACTATACTATTTTGATGAGTTGCTCATTTCAAAGTTTTAATAGGTGAGTGTTCCTGTTTTTGTAATGCATAAATTGTGAAGGGAAAAGAATGGAGAAAGGTGCCAGAGAACTGGTTTGGGATAATTTATTTAGAGGATGTTTTGTTTTGTGAAAAGGGGTATGGCTTGTATGGTTGAAAGAGCTGCCTTTTTTTTTTTTTTTTTTTTTTTTTGAGACGGAGGTCTGCGCTCTGTCTCCAGGCTGGAGTGCAGTGGGCGGATCTCAGCTCACTGCAAGCTCGCCCTCCAGGTTTACCCATCTCCTGCCTCAGCTCCGAGGTAGCTCGGCGCTTACAGGCGCCCGTCACCTCGCCGGCTAGCTTTTTGTATCTTTTAGTAGAGACGGGCGTTTCACGTGTTAGCCAGGATGGTCTCCGATCTCATGACCTTGTGATCCGCCGTCTCGGCCTCCAAAGTGCTGGATTACACGGCTTGCGCACGCGCCCGGCCTTTTTTTTTTTTTTTTTTAAGTCTTTGCAGTAAGGTTGAGGATGACTTGTTCACTAATTTCATAAGTTTAACAAAATTTAAAGTTTTGTTTGACTACATTATTCTTTGTATTTAGGTACCTAGTAGAACTGGGTTGTATCAAGCCGCTCTGTGATCTCCTCACGGTCATGGACTCTAAGATTGTACAGGTTGCCCTAAATGGCTTGGAAAATATCCTGAGGCTTGGAGAACAGGAAGCCAAAAGGAATGGCACTGGCATTAACCCTTACTGTGCTTTGATTGAAGAAGCTTATGGTAAGATGCTTTGGTTGAAGAAGTTTATGGCGAAGAATTAATTGGGTCATAAACAGTTCAATAAAAACAATACTGCCGCTAGGCACTGGATGAAAAGAGGACTGTTAGAGAAATTGCTGCTTCTGCAGACTGGATGTTGCTTGCATATGTATTTAAGATGTCAGTTTATAATATTAGCTTTCAGATGTAATCCCAGCAGTCATTTCTGTGCTATTATAAAATACTTATGAGATACAAATAATCTTTCTTTACATCAAGAACAGAGATATATGACAAAATATAGTTTGGGAACATATAGTTATGGAATTTCCAATATGTATTGAAGTTTTCAATAAAGATTTTCCTTTATTCTCCATTTTAGGTCTGGATAAAATTGAGTTCTTACAGAGTCATGAAAACCAGGAGATCTACCAGAAGGCCTTTGATCTTATTGAGCATTACTTCGGGACCGAAGATGAAGACAGCAGCATTGCACCCCAGGTTGACCTTAACCAGCAGCAGTACATCTTCCAACAGTGTGAGGCTCCTATGGAAGGTTTCCAGCTTTGAAGCAATACTCTGCTTTCACGTTCCTGTGTCAGACCAGGCTGCCCAGTCAAGTCCTCTTGTGGAGCCCACAGTCCTCATGGAGCTAACTTCTCAAATGTTTTCCATAATACTGTTTGCGCTCATTTGCTTGCCTTGCGCACCTGCTCTCTTACACACATCTGGAAAACCTCCGGCTCTCTGTGGTGGAATACCCTTCTAATAAAAGGGTAACCAGAACGGCCCACTCTTATGGAAAAATCCCTAGGCTTTGGAGATCCGCACTTACATTAGAGTTATGGGAATATACACGTATTAATGTGGCTCCCTTTTCTTGTGGGGAATAAAAGAGGACTCCTCCTCATTCCCTTTAACATGGGGGAAAAAACTGACATTAAAAGATGAGACTAAATCTTTATCTTGAATTTTACACAACTACTTACGACAAGGGAGAAGTTTAGACCTGTTGTGTATACTTCAGAGTACTTTTCATGAGTTCTTCCACAGTGAACCCTTGGATTACCTGGTGGCTTTTTCTAGCCAGATTTGCATTAATCCTTACTGAGATTGGATGGTTTTCTTTCCTCTATTGGCGCCATTCTTCAGATATTAAAAGTTAAACCATCCACTCCCTCACCTTCAGCCTTCAGTGAATGTGCTTTCTAGTTGTCAGGAATGCTGAAGAATTAACACTTTGACTCTTAAATGTGATACTGGTTTGCAGATTTCCTTAGAGCAGAAAGGAGAGGGGCACATATTAATTTGTATTGCTTTTGCTTCTCTTTGGTCTTTTGTGTCTTAGGATTTGGAAGTGGTTCATTTCTTTTGCTGGTATGAGGATTTCGAATACTTAGTAATCGAAAACCATATCCTATAATTTAATAAAAAAAACTAAGGAAGAAAAAACCCTCCAATTTTCCCAAATGCAATCAGTGTAACTAGAGGCTGTGTTTCTGCATTAAAACAAATGTTTCAGGCTTTGTGGTCCTGATCAAGGTCCTCATTAAAAAATTGCAGTTCACCCCAGGTGCTTTCCCCCTCTGTGACTGGCAGATAACACATACTTTTGAAAGTAACTTTGGGATTTTTTTCTTAGGTGCAGCTCGATTCTAATGTTTTCATGCTGCACACAATTCCTTTAATGTAGCGTCCTTATCTGAAAAACATAACCATCTTCTCAACATGACCTGCTTAACCCAAATAAGAACAGTGATCTTACAACCTCATTGTTCCCTAATCATTTTATTTCATCTCCTGCTAGTACTGTGCCGCTTCCCCTTCCCCCCCACAAAAATAAAAACAGTATCTGCCTTCTGGCTCATTTAATGATGACTGCAATCTGTACCTGCAAATGGCGCTTCCAGTACTCTGTTCAGTGATCCACATTTGTGCTTGGACTGGAATGAAAAAAATACGCTTAATTGCCAAGAGAACTGCAAATGAGTTCAATACGACTTCTCGGTGCTAGTTGGCCATCTTGACTCAATGTTGGGATACACTACCAGAGAAGATTTTTTTGTTGATGTGCTGTTCAAGTGAATTCTGAAGGAAAAGGTTGCTCACCTCTGTTTCAGAGCATACCCTTTTAAACCTTTTTAGACTTGTCCTCTTCTAGAATTCATTATAACCCCAAAGTGTAAAAAACTATTTGGAAGTTGCCCCTGACAAGCTATTATACATCTCTGGTAAATCCTGCTGAATGTAAGGGATATTCAGAGCTTTCATACCTCATCATGATGTGATTTAAGCAGCCAACTTATGTGACCTGATTTAAACTTTTAAAAAATCCACTTCAAACTAGAAAGAGTCAAAGACAAAGGACATTTATCAGCCAAGAGTGTGACGCATTCTTCGCATCTAGTCTGTAGTAGTGTCTGTGCTCTGGGATGAATACCGTCTGATGTCTGTTATTGATGGAGCAGCCACTGCAAAACTAGTCAACTCCCATCTATAACTGTTACTTTTTCTAGTGCTGCTTTGTGCTGAGAGAACATTTTAGTTTACTGCACTTGACCTGTAAAAGACTTTGGTTCTTTGTAATTTTAGGGATAAATTAGGTGGTTAATTTAAAGAAGAAATTTCAATGTTGCCTTTACATCACATTAAAATATAACTTCTTTCAGAAGGATACTAGAAGCACTGATTCATAGTAAAATCTTGTTTTAGCTTTGACTTTTTTGTGGCTGTTTTTTTAAATTGTAAATTACTAGTAACATGTCATTTCTATAGGATGTTTTAAATTATGTACTTTCCATTGGATAGTTAAAATAATTTCATTTTATACGCCAATTTGAGTGGGAAAAATACAAAGCACACAGTTGTCTCCCCACATTAGGAACAGTAGTGTGCATTCGGAATTTTTGCTAGCAGTTGCGAGATGTTTCAGTGAATGAATTAAAACAAAGTCTATTTAACTGACGTGATCTATTTTGTGTCTAAAACAGAGGAATTTATCTTGTCCTAGAAGTTCATGAACTATAAGATCTAAGGTTTTTTTTTAAACAATAAAATGATTTTTTCTTAAAGTATCAAAGTTGGAATTGGCTAAAAGTTAAATAGCATAACTCAGATGTGTTGGAACTTGATGGTACTGAAGCAGCCTTTTTGGTAATAGAAATGACATTTTAAGGGGTAACTGTAAATCCTGTTTTTAGTTCTTTGCCTCTCAGATTCTGTTAACTTAAATTCACTGAATACCCTACCACTAAGGCGTTGCTCATTACAAAAGCATGTTAATTTCAATACAGGAAAACTCTTTTGTAGTTTTATATATGGATTGGGGAAGGTGGCTTTGTTTTACCTTTCCTTTTTATTCCCGCCCATCCTCCAAACTTCCAATTTATATTACTTGTAATGAGAACTTTGGTGGGGGAAAAAAATTATTAAGAGAATTTTGATGTAAAGGCATCTGGTATCTGATGGACCAGCAGGTAGATGTGGTTGGATTGAGAAATTCTGGGTAAGGTAGATGATAGAAGAAAGAGATTTTAGGAGACAGAGTTCTCTGTGGAACACTTTCTTTCATGTTCCTGTAACTAATTGTTCAGTTTTAAACGCTTATCTTTGTTAGTTCTGCTTTTGAAAACTCTGTTGCCCTAGGATTGTTTCTTCCATATGCCAGATGAAGGTTATTGGTTCAGTCATTTTCGGCATTATCGTCACAGATAAAAAGATTGGCAATTATCTCCTAAAAAATCTGAATTATTCCAGATTGCTGCCGAATTTTGCCTAAGAAACAATATGTAAGTATATTTTATAAACCAGAGTTTGTCAACCAAATCTTCTGTTGTACGTCTACCCACAGGCAACTTTGAATTTACTTCTCTAGTTCTAAATAAACATTTCAGCGATTTAATCCCCTAGCTTGGGGATGCGTTATGAAAAGGTTATCCTGGAGTCAAGGGGTTTTCTTTCTTGCTAGTTTTGTGAAAATTTTGTATCAACAGGCAAATCATTATAACTTTTTAGGGGTTGATGGTTTTTAAGTATATTGGAAATTGTGGTGTCTAAGGATGATGTTCAGTGAAGAAAAGGGATTCACTTTTAGAAACTGGCATTGTTTGCTTTCAACTTCCACACTGTATGCTAAGTCCTACATTCCAAAATGGTGGCATTTGCAGACAGGTATGCCTATATACATGGAAGTCTCAAATCTGAATTTTTATCCATCTTAATATGACCATTTCTCTGTGTTGTGAGGTGAACAGATTAAATATATATCTGCCAGGTTGGGAAATATTTTGGTCTACCTTTTCCTGTCATCAGAAGTTAAAGTAATTAAAAAAAATTATCAAAGGTCAAATGTGACTCCTACAGTAAGTTGGCTATCATCAAGAATATTCCATAAAATGTTTTATCTATTGTACAAAATTACTGGGTTTATGGCTGGACGTGGTGGCTCATGCCTGTAATCCCAGCACTTTGGGATTACAGGTTATATACAGGTTGTAACAACGGATACCAGGACATCAGAACATGTGATAAAGCAAATATTTATATGCTCATTTAAAATACCAAATTGCTACTGGACATAAAATACATCTGGAACTTGGGGTAAGAAGAAAGAAAAGTAGTGTTCCATTCTGTTTTCAACTAAGGGTAAACAAAGTCGCAGAGTGTTTTCCCTATAGGTCAAATTAAGGTAACTTGTTTTTATTTGATCATCTGTTGTACACCAGATACCTGGCTAAGGGCCTTCCTTTTTTCTCTTAATCTTCCAAATGTTCTTTGATAATTATCACTATATTATAGATGACAAAGTGAAGACTTAAGAGAAATTACTTTGCCCCAAGGTTACAACACTTAGATGGCTGTCCAAGGGAGGGGAAGAGCCCTGCAAATTCTGTGTCTTGAAGAAAGCAGTGGCCACGCAATAGTTCCGTGCCCAGGAACTCCCAGAACTAGACTTGGCAGCCATAGCCGGGCCAGCCTTTTTTGTTGGACCATTCTTCCTGACTCTTCCTCACCATCAGCACCCTTAAAATGATGAAATCAGGCTTAAGTTGCTTTTAGGTTACACAGACTGGAGTTTAGGCCCTCTCAGGCCAAACATCTTTCCTCTTGTGTGGTGCTAAAATTCTGTATCACCAGACAAGTATGGTAACAGGATTTTTTTGTTTTTGGTTTTGGTTTTTGTGCAAATGATTTCAAGTCTAGTAACATAATGGCTAAACAGACAGATCCATTCAAACACACAAATGTGGAAGGTACTGACACAGAAGGAAAGGCTTTGAAGAATTACTGCCTCAGGAAGCAGTGCCATGGATGTGAATTTAATAGTCTACTTCTTTCTTAAGGAATATCCCAAGGAATGTCAAAAATTAAAATCACCTTTTAATGTACTGGTTGTTGAGTATTTCAGCTTTACCTCAAGTCATTCTGACCACTCTACATCCTGCTTCAAAGTGTTCTGACACTTAGATTTGGAATGGCTCTAAGGATTCTTTGTACTTGAATGTGGTCTGTCAGGCCATGGGTGAGTGCCTTGCACATAGTAGACATTCAATAAATACTAAATGAAGGAATTGCATGCATCTTTGTGATGTTAGTAAAGGGTGCTTGACTACAAAAGAAAATTCAAAGGAATTCCTTTATGCTGTTACTTGAAACCAGGATTAACACTTAAGCAAGTGTCTTAACGTGTTTTATATGCAGTTACTTTTCAGAAGACATGATTTGACCTGAAGTTTACAAAATCAAACATTGTCATAACAGAGGTCTGGTGTTTAAAAATAAAGTGTTTTAGAAAAGCTGATGGGTATGTTTGACAGTAAAGAAAAAAATTTATTAGTATCCAACCAGTGTGGAAGCTGCTGGTTGCCTTAGGCTATTAAACGGATTTTTCCTTTTTACATCTTGTATTGGCATAAGTGACAGATGAGTAGAAACAAAGATGATTTATTTCTTCACTCCATGACTGCTGCTTTCTATTTTGTTGAAGAGATTCCACTGACCAAGTATTTTTTTCTGAAAACAACATTTGAGGCAAAACATAGCCTTAGTTCCTGCAGACTATATTGTTGTATCTATTGTACAAAGTTACTGGGTTTATGGCCGGACGTGGTGGCTCATGCCTGTAATCCCAGCACTTTGGGAAGCCAAGGCAGGCAAATCACTTGAGGTCAGGAGTTCGAGGCCAGCCTGGCCAACATGGCGACACCCCGTCTGTACTAGAAATAAAAATTAGCCATCGTGCCACACACAATCCCAGCTACTCAAGAGGTTGAGGCAGGAGAATCGCTTGAATCTGGGAGGTAGAGGTTGCAGTGAGCCGAGATTGTGCCAGTGCACTCCAGCCTCCAAAAAAAAAACACTGGGTTTACAAGTTTATTAAAGATAGCTTGAATGATTGTTGCCCCATTTCACTTGCATTTTGAAGGAGTTGTTTTCTCTCATTTTAAATTAATATAATCATTTCTATGATTGCTTTTTGCAGAAAGTAAAATTACTCATTTAATTCTTCATTCATATCCACTTAACCTGCAGAAGGCCAATAGAGTTCACTGGGAGTCCTCAATAAGGATCACTGCTTTACCCACCACTTGGGCCTGGCATCATTAAGACACAGTGATGGATAAGGAGAAAACAGAAACCCAAAAGACCATAGTGGGTGGTGAGAGAACGGGACCAGGTTTGAGAGAGACCTGCTCAGGCTGAGGTGTAAACTACCAGTGTGTGCAATGTTGCAAGATTAAGTTATGATTATGAAGAGTGTCCTCTTGGGAAGTCAAAAGTAGTAGTTTGCTGGGCACAGCCCCAGAGTTTACATTTGGAGATCAACTAACACCTGTGAATTATTTTACTGCCCCTTTCACTTTTAAAATGTCCCAGTTTAGATAATGTTATGTGGCCACTCCATATTTAGCCCAACTAGATTTTCATACACTGGCTAATGGTCTTAAGCAACTAGGTGTATACATAGTTCTATTAATGCTTGAGACTGGATTTGGTAGTCAAGAATTGCTATGAAGGAAGTTTGAGACATTCCTTAATGTGGGAATCACTACCACGCCAGTTTGGTCCAACACACATAAAAAAAAAATTGTTTTTAAATTAAGAAATTGCCCCATTTGTGGCAACACATCTGTTGAGATATTTACAGTACTGAGGGGCAAGGGAAACACACCTTTAAACTATATTAAGAGACTTTATTTCTAAGATGTCTATGGGAAATTTAAAGAAACCTAGTTGATTTCTATAGTGAGGAAACTTCCAAATCACGTAGATGGTAAAGATTAAGGGCAGCAGAAATAGAAACTGTTAATGAGACCATGTAAGAAATTCTGCTTGGCCAACCCTGGCAATGTAGTGAAACTCCGTCTCTACAAAGTTGTTTGTTTTTTGTGTTTTTGAGATTAAGTCTTGCTCTTGTTCCTCAGGCTGGAGTGTGATGGCTTAATCTAGGCTCACTGCAACCTCTGCCTCCTGGGTTCAAGCGATTCTTGTGCCTCAGCCCCCCGAGTAGCTGGGATTACAGGTGCCTGCCACCATGTTTTCAATTGGTGCAGTTTCTAAACTTCTCAGCAAAATCACTAATCCAGGCTAATGGGAAGAGAAAAGCAGCAGCAGGGTTTAGTTAGAACTGAACTTTAAGATAATGCTGAAGGAAAAAAAAGTTCTAAAAGTGTTAACAAGGGAAGGTCCATGGAGACCTTAATAGCTAAAAAAACAGTCGTAATTTAATGTATAGAAATAAACCATTTTAGAGTCCTTCTTATTCTGAGGACTACCTCACTGTGTTTATACAGTTAATATGCACTAGCTAAGACTAAAGTATTTGTCCATTCTTGTTTAAATTTCCCCCTAGACTGGTAGGGTCTTAAAGTAACGATGTTTTAACTACAGTCGGTTTATTACAGGTGACCTAAGGGTGCCTGTTGTGCCTTATAAAGGCAAAGACTTTCAATTATCCCTAATAAGTATACAATAGGAGACCCTTTGTTTCCAAGTGCTTTTAAATTCTTGACGCTGATGAGACATTTGCATCGTGACCGGCCAGCAGTAAAATCTTTTAAGCCACGCTTTTTCTGCTTCTCTTGGGCACTTTTTTTTTTCCCCAGACGGAGTCTCACTCTGTCGCCGGGGCTGGAGTGCATTAGTGGGATCTCAGCTCACTGCAGCCTCCACCTCCTGGTTCATGCGATTCTCCCACCTCAGCCTCCTGAGTAGCTGGGACTACAGGCGTGCGCCATCACGACCAGCTAATTTTTGTATTTTTAGTAGAGATGGTTGCGCCATGTTGGCCAGGCTGGTCTGGAACACCTGACCTTAAGTGTCCCGCCCGACTAGGCCTCCCAAAGTGCTGGGATTACAGGCGTGAGTGCTCGGCCTCGGGCACTCTTTATTGAGCAACTACAGGTTGGAGAAACTAGTAGGGCTTCCAGTTTTTTGGTAAACCTATTGTTTAAAAGTGTCTGGTTATCAGATTCCAGTCGTCTTGTTTCCGCCTCAGATGATAAAACTCTAAAATTATGGGATATGAGATCTGGAAAATGTTTCAAAACACTGAAGGGGTACAGTAATTATGTCTTCTGTTGTAACTTCAATAGCATGTATATTTTATACACTTTCATTACCATTAATCATCTCCTAAAACTGGGGAAAACTTCTAAAGCCTCCTTAAGAGTAACCTTACCCATCTATTACCTTATTGCACCAACCTCTTTGTCCTTTTCTGTTTCAAGCAACTTTGAGATCCCGACTTCTCTGTGGAAGCTTAAACCGTAGGTGGTAAAACGTCTGCTCGTTACTCCCAGCAAAACACCGGCTTTTAAAGGCCCCCAAAAGACATGTTTCTTAACCTTTACGAAACTTTTACAGGGGAAACGTAAACCAGGAATTTTACAATCTGGTATAAACTGTCACCCGCCCCCTGTGACTCTATCGCCACACACGCCACCAGGCTCCACACCACAACAAACAGGAGGCAGCGGAACCCACGCAAAGCAGGAGCTTCCCCCGTTTCCGGCGTTCGTGTGGATCTACGTTAGCTGCCATTTAGGCATCTTATGCGTCAAGTGTGGGCCTACGCCTGCAGCTAAGGTAGGCATAAGCAAATGTAGTCCTTCTCTGTGACAATTTCCAAAAAGAAACAGTCTTTGAAGTGACGATCCACTGCTTCCCACAGTAGCCAGTCAGGTCTGGCACAAACCCCGTCCAGCTACTGCACTCATCCAACAGGGCAGTGGCTTTCGCATTTGAAGGGCGGGGCGAAAGGGACCGGAAATGAACTTCTGCAACTTTTTTGCGCAGGCGCAGATGGCCGTCTCCCATTGGTCACCTTGGCTCGGTAGTGGTAGGAGGGACTTCCTTTGCACATGCGCCAGGCTGCTTTTCCGGCTTTGTTGGCGATTGACGCGGCTCTGCGCACCTGCTGTTACGTGCTGAAAAAGGTAGCCGGCGGGCCAGAATTTCCAGTTTCGGTGGCTTCGTGGGCTTTTAGCTTCTGAAATCCGCTAAAAGTGGCGGTTCATTCATCTTCAATTACCTAGTCTGACTGATAGGGTTGCTCAGCATTCTGAAACATTTCGACCTGGGGAGGGGGGCGGTGGTGAAAGAATGCTTTCTGTAGAGAGAGCCCCTCGCGTCACCCCTGCTTTGAAGGCTTTACATATTAACAGAATGCCGAACATTTGTGTCCTGCTTGCTGACAGCGCACAGGATCCTTGTAACAGTATTTCTCAAGTACTTAACAAAACGATGAAAAACTGAAGTCCAACCCGTGCTGCTGATTCCGTATATCTCACAGTTTAAAGACTGTCCAGAAACTTTAAGCTTTCAGAACCGTACTTTTTAAATCCAGTGCGTTTATCTTCATTTTGCTGGAAAGAAAGCCAAAGTACTGGACTGCCTTGTTCAGGGCTGGACGCCTAGCACACCTGCTAACTTGGAGCTTCAGAGCCATGGCAACAAAGGAGTCAGGAGACGCCAGAGCACAGTTGGCCCTCTCCTCATCGGCCAGTCAGAGCAAGGAAGTGCCTGAAAACCCAAACTATGCTCTCACATGTACTCTCGTGGGACACACGGAAGCAGTGTCATCAGTTAAGTTTAGTCCTAATGGAGAATGGCTAGCAAGTTCTTCTGCTGATAGGCTAATCATAATTTGGGGAGCATATGATGGAAAATATGAGAAAACACTCTATGGTCATAATTTGGAAATATCGGATGTTGCCTGGTCATCAGATTCCAGTCGTCTTGTTTCTGCCTCAGATGATAAAACTCTAAAATTATGGGATGTGAGATCTGGAAAATGTTTGAAAACACTGAAGGGGCACAGTAATTATGTCTTTTGTTGTAACTTCAATCCGCCATCCAACCTTATAATCTCAGGATCTTTTGATGAGACTGTGAAAATATGGGAGGTGAAAACAGGAAAGTGTCTCAAGACTTTGTCTGCTCATTCTGATCCAGTTTCTGCTGTTCATTTTAATTGTAGTGGGTCCTTGATAGTGTCAGGTAGCTATGATGGCCTCTGTAGAATCTGGGATGCTGCATCAGGTCAGTGTTTAAAAACGCTCGTTGATGATGATAACCCTCCTGTCTCTTTTGTAAGATTTTCTCCAAATGGTAAATATATTCTCACTGCAACTTTGGACAACACTCTTAAACTATGGGATTATAGCAGAGGCAGGTGCCTGAAAACATACACCGGTCATAAGAATGAGAAATATTGCATATTTGCCAATTTTTCAGTTACTGGTGGAAAGTGGATTGTGTCTGGTTCCGAGGATAACCTGGTTTACATTTGGAACCTTCAGACTAAAGAGATTGTACAGAAATTACAAGGCCATACAGATGTCGTGATCTCAGCAGCTTGTCATCCTACAGAAAACCTCATCGCATCAGCAGCGTTAGAAAATGACAAAACAATTAAACTTTGGATAAGTAACCACTAATCCTTTTGGAAATCAAGTAGTAGAGCCAAGTTGGCCAAAAAACTTAGATATTTAAAAAGATGGTTTCTTTTAATTTTGGCAGTTTTGTATTTTTTAAATTATCGATTGTTAAATTTTGAGATTCATATACTACATTTACAAAATGAGATAGTTGAAAAGAACATCTAGAACTCAGAGCTTCTGACTACCAATCTTTTTTGAGAAACTTTTTGTAATCTTTATAGATTTATACCCATGAAACTTTTTTTACAGGGATATATTGCGTAGTGGTGAAATCTGGGCTTAGTATACCCTCACCCAAATAGTATACATTGTACCCAGTAAATACTTTCCCATCTCTCACCCCACTCCCACCTTTGAAGTCTCTAGTGTCTATGATTCTGCTCTCCATGTCCATGTGTACATATTGTTTATCTCCCACTTATGAGAACATGTGGTTTTTGACTTTATTATTATTTCACTTAATGGCCTCCAGGTGCATCCATGTTGTTGCAAAAGACAAGATTTCATTCTTTTTTTATGGTTGAGTAGTATTCCGTGGTGTGTATGTGCGTGTGTGTATGTATATAAGTATACACACCACATTTTCTTTATCCAGTCATCTCTTGATGGACACTTAGGGTCGTTCCATAACTTTGCTATTACGAATAGTGCTGCGATAAACCTATGAGTGCCAGTGATTTTTAAATATAATTTCCTTTGGATAGATACCTACTAATGGGATTGCTGGATCGAATGGTAGTTTTATTTTAGTTGAAAATCTCCATACTGTTTTCTATAGAGGTTGTACAAATGTACATTCCTCCCAAGTGTATAAGCTCTGCCTTTACTCTGCATCCTTGCCATGACTTTTGAGACAGAGTCTCACTCTGTTACCCAGGCTGGATTGCAGTGGCACCATCTGGGCTCACTGCAACCTCTGCCTCCTGGGTTCAAGCAATTCTCATGTCTCAACTTCCCAAGTAGCTAGGATTACAGGTGTGCCACCATGCCTGGCTAATGTTTGTATTTTTAGTAGAGACAGGGTTTCACCATGTTTGAGGCTGGTCTCGAACTCCTGGCCTCATTTGATCCACCTGCCTCGGCCTCCCAAAATGCTGGGATACAGGCACAAGTCACTGTACCCAGCAATTTTTTGACTTTTTAATAATAGCCATTCTAACTGGTTTAAGAGAGTATCTTATTGTGGTTATATTTTGCATTCCTCTGATGATTAGCATATGTTGAGCATATTTTGTGTGTGTTTGTTGGCCACTTGTATGTCTTCTTTAAAAACTGACTTCTAATCTTGAGACCTATTATTAATTTCATTTGTCTATCACTGGACAATTTCCCATTCCTCTCAGTGACTATCCTAGAGGATCAGTGTATTTGAGAAATATTTGGAAATTGACAGGACAGGATGATTGATTAAAAGAGGGGAGCAAGGGAATTTAGAATAATTCCAGGGTTTCTGGTTTGGGAGTTCAGATGAACAAGTGCATAAGCCTGGGACGGTGGTGGAGGATTGGAAAGACATGCCAGATGCTACCTGCACACTTTTGGTAATATCCTGTGTGATGAGATATGAAATGGTCCATAGAATAAAAACCGGAAAAACACGCCAAGGTTAGGTTCATTCTAAGAGTCTAAAAATTTTTAGTTTTTTTCAAGAAAAAAACCAGAACATTATAAATGGTGTTTCTGAAGGACCTTTCACTACCTTTTTAGATTGTGCTTGTGATTTTCAGGCAAGCTAAATGTCTGATGAAGACTGCTCTTCTTGGTTATGTGTCTGACCTACTAATTCCTGCCCATGCTTCAAACTCAGTTCAGAAATCACTGATGGGGCCGGGCGCGGTGGCTCATGCCTGTAATCCCAGCACTTTGTGAGGCCGAGGCGGCCGGATCATGAGGTCAGGAGATCAAGACCGTCCTGGCTAACAGGGTGAAACCCCGTCTCTACTAAAAAATACAAAAAATTAGCTGGGCATGGTTGCAGGTGCCTGTAGTCCCAGCTACTCGGGAGGCTGAGGCAGGAGAATGGCCTGAACCCGGGAGGCGGAGCTTGCAGGGAGACGGAAGTTGCAGTGAGCCGAGATAGCGCCATTGCACTTCAACCTGGGCGACAGAGGGAGACTCAAAAAAAGAAATCACTGATGGAACCATCCACTGCCTGCCTGCCTGTAATCACAGCTGACAGCTGAGTTAGGTTTTCCTGTCCCTATTATTTATCAGTTTGTATTGAAATGCTTTCATGGGCTGTGTTTCCAGATTATGAGTTCTGTGGAATCAGGAAGTATGTCTCTGTATTGTATTCTTTGGCATTTTTGTATAGTAAAGGGACTCAAGTAATGTTTGAATGACAGTGAAGGATACAACTTCATTCCTTGCCTGCTTTGATAAATTTTAGTAATAAATTCCCAAAACTATCATGATGATTAAAAAGTAACCGTAACCTCATACATTAACTGTATTCAAATAGCACTTACAGGAAATATAAAGTAGAAAAATATTTCTGCCCACTTTACCTATGGAGACATGATAAACATGCAAAAAAAAAACTAGAAATTAAGCAAAAAATAGTACATTTAACTGAAAGCAACAAGGGCAAAACTGTCCTATTTTGTAGTTTATGGTACCTTATAGTGCTCATTAAATTTTGTTTTCTTGATACATTCTGAGGAATATGAGATATCAGAGTTACTAGTAGGGGATGAGTGCTATAAGGCTGGTATGTGAGGGTATTGGGAGAAGTAGGGTTAATTAGGGGCAGATCTTGAATTCTGGCCAAGAAACTGGTATATAACCCATAAAGAGATAGTCACTATACGTTATCAAATAGGAGAATGACACAGGAGAAATGACTGTGTAAATTCCTGATGCATAGTAACAGTTGTGAGCTTCAGTTTAATGAAATATTTGTAATAAGAACGTTTGGCCAGGCACCACGGCTCATGCCTGTAATCCCAGCACTTTGGGAGGCTGAGGGAGGCGGATCACCTGAGGTCAGAGTTTGAGACCAGCCTGGCCAACATGGTGAGACCCCCGTCTCTATGAAAAATACAAAAATTAGCCGGATGTGGTGGTGCACACCTCTAATGCCAGCTATGGAAGAGGCTGAGACACAAGAATCGCTTGAACCCAAGAGACGGAGGTTGCAGTGAGCTGAGATCATGCCCTGCACTCTAGCCTGGGTGCCAGAGCAAGACTGTCTCAAAAAAAAAAAAAAAGGTTTCATTAAATTAAAGCTCATCAATGTTACTACGTTTATAATGTAAATCTCCAAGATACAACACATTTTTGTTGTATTGCTCTATGAAGTGGATTACTTATTTTTAAAAGAAGTTCCGCATTAAAATGTATCCATATTTAAAACATTGGTGTAGGTGTCTCAAAGTAAGAGAAACTAATTTTCTAAAATGTACAAGAAACTATGCTTTTTGATAATAAATTTGCAAGTGATAACTTGATACCTACAAAGAAGCTAAGGCCAAATTAAAGTATATGGACAGACATCATAAACATCCTCAGATAGATTATCAAGCTATAGGTAGTATGTTACATTTTACTGGGTATTTTTATTTGGGAAAAAAGTGCCCAGCTGCATGTATTTTTAATCTCTCATAACTGAGAATCAGCATGTTGGTGTGGCTGTATGTAGTAGTCATCCCTTACCCTCTGGGGATATATTCCATGCTTTATGAAATGGATCCTCATACCACATCCTTTTTAATACAGGCTCGTTGCAACATAATTCCTGGATTTTCAAAATCCAGCAAACACGGATACCTCTGCTACTCTGTTTTGGCCTTCATAGCTGCTTCCTCTCTCAGACGAGCTTTCTTTTCTAAGTTCAAGCTTGTTAAAGTCTTGGAATATATCCCCAGATGCCTGAAACTGTGGATAGTACCCAACCCTGCATATACTGTTTTTCGTATACATACATACCTATGATACCGTTTATTTTATAAATTAGGCACAGCACAATGCACTTTGAGGCAATTATTAAATAAGAGTTACCTGAACACTAGCACTGATTCCACAACAGCTGATCTGATAACAGAGATGGCTAGCACATATGGTGTGAATACACCAGACAGAGGGATGATTCACATCCCAGGTGGATGGAATGGATTGGCAAGAGATTTCATCATGCTACACTGAATGGTATGCAATCTAAAACTTACGCATTGTTATAGGAATTTTCCATTTAATATTTTCAGACCTCAGGTAACTGAAACCACAGAAAGCAAAGCCGTGAATTAGAGGGGACTACTGTAATGACTTGTCATCCATGAATAATTAAGAAGCATGTGAGAATCTATGTTTAAAATAGAAACCTGTATTCATACCTAAATATGAAACAACTCGATATCCCAAGGTCAAACTGTAAATGAGATATACATGAGGTGCAAATACTTCTCTTTTAACAATAATAATACATGAGATTTTTGTAATTGAGAAATTTAGCTTCTCAGGTGGTAGGAAAACAGCCAGTTGAGAATTCTAAGGCATGAAGCTAAGAGGGTGACTTGTGTTGACCCCAAGCAACTCCATGATGCTGGGATTTCTAAGTCCTTAGAAATTCCTGGCTGGACCTTGTCAGGATGTTTAAAAAACTGTTCTCCTAAAAGCCTCTATTTGGCAGCATGTTCAAAGATTATAGAATGTGGTCTGCCTGCTTCTCAGGGCTTGCTCTATTAGGGAGCAGCCTCCCCACCAAATACACCAAGGCATTTGAGAAGGCTGGCCCTCCAAGCTGCACCTGGGCCATATACTCAACTGGCCTTCCTTATCTCTACAAAATGAGTTCGCCTGTGGAGAGGTTACTTTGGTAATGAGAAGAGAAGTAAGATACGGTACCTACTTCTCTAAAGAGTTGGTATTCAAGTTGAAATAAATTGTTTCATTTTTGTCCAAAAGGCTGAGAGGCTACACTTTACTTTGATCAAAACAATAAAACACAGACAGTCATTATTTAAGAAAATTTATTTCTACTTCTACAGCAGAAATACGGAAATGGTACAGGTTTGGGCAAACCATGCTTTATGAAATGGATCCTCATACCACATCCTTTTTAATACAGGCTCGTTGCAACATAATTCCTAGATTTTCAAAATCCAGCCAACACGGATACCTCTGCTACTCTGTTTTGGCCTTCATAGCTGCTTCCTCTCTCAGACGAGCTTTCTTTTCTAAGTTCAAGCGTGTTAAAGTCTCGTTTCTTTGGGCAGCCTAAAGCAAAAGAGATTTGAACAGCTGATTTGTATGCTGGTCAGGGGAGGGTATCTTTACCTTGCATTGACGACAGCAGGTTAACAGGGCAGTAGAGGCATGGAGTCCTCTGCTGTTTGGACACTGGGCATGGCAGTCTTCTCCATGTGCTTCAACTTCCTCGTATGCTTCAACTTCCTTGTACTTATCCATTCAAGCATAAGTAAGAAGTGCCACACCTCTCCTTTTTCTTCCCTTCTGGCCCCTTTCTTTCAATCTTTATCCTCTCCTTTTCTCTTATACTTTCTTCTCATTCCACCCCACTTCTCTTTTATACTAAATACCTTCTCATTGCCATTTCTATCCCATTTTTCTTCTTTCACTTTTCTTTGTTGCTACCATTTCTCCTTCCCCAATTTATCTGCATACTCAGACCCTTCTAGTTCCTCACTTCTCTTTTACCAAAAACATTCAGCTTTGCAAATTCCAGACTTTACCAAAATACTACCATTGACGATTTCCACGATTATCTGTACTACAATTCCATCCTTTGAGTGGGGGAGGCAACCGTCCTCTTCCCTCATTTCCCTCTCCATGTAAATGGTCAGATTTCTATGAAGCTTACATACAGGCCAGTTTCAAAACTTTTATACCAAATAAGTGAAACTAGTACCCTAAGCTGATATTTCCTCCTATTTGCATAATTTCATATGTAAAAGAATTGGGTATATGGAGGGGGAGGAGAAAGGAAAGTTGACGGTGAGAGCAAAATACACAATGGCTAATTTTTCTCTTCCAAATTACATTAAGTTAAAAAGTTCTCCATTCCAGTAGCATTTATGGAAATGGAAATTCCATAAAACTAAAATGTTACAATTTCATGGTAAAGAACAAGAGAAGAACTCTCTGCAGTACACAGCATGTAGCCCTGGATGATGCTAGAAGTGATTCCAGGTGAATAATTTGCTTCTGGAATATTTAAACTCAGCAGTACAATTGAGTATACAAAAGCAATGCAAATTTCTCAGAATCCTAGAAGTTTACAGTCCTGTCCACATGTTTCTGCTGGTTTTAACCTGAGAACTATGCATGAGAGGTCAAAGAGGGAGACAAGAAAAAATGAAGTGGGGTAGAACAGAGTTTTCAAGAGAACTTCACCCAGCTCAGCACATCTGCCCCTTTGTACTCCCATGAGGTCAGCCTAAAATGGTCAGTATTTTCATTTAACTACAAGACTGAAGACAGCCAAAAGTACATTTCCTTTTACTTTGGAATTACTGAGGATAAGAAAGTTAAGAGTGGGTATGTAGAAGAACATTTTTAGTATCTTAAAGTAGTTGTAAGACATCTCTTTCCACATGGAAGCTGTGATATACAGAATCATACATGGTATTAAAAGAAGAATTTGACCAAAGCTGCTGAATATAAAAATAACTATAGCTTAATAGCAAGATAGTATAATATGAGGTTTGGTATCCTGCAAACTTAGGTCTAAATTTTTATCTTGCCACTTGTTAGCTATGTGAGTTTGGGAAAACTATTTACCTCTTAGGGTTATGGGGGTGATTAAGTGCCTGTTACATAATAAGCACTCAATAAATGGGAGCAATTTTCCTATTACCTGAATTGGGTCTAGGTTCACATTGTGGCTCGTCATTAGGGACATGTGTGGCCTTGGGCAAGTTACTAAGGCTTTCTAAGCTATAGTTTTCCTCATCTACAAATGAGGCCCTAATAATACTTATCTTACAGTGTTTTTGTGAGGTTCAGACAAGGTATCAGCTAGAAAAGTACCTGGAATGCAGTGAGTGTTCAATTAGTGATAGCTATTAATTATCATAATCTGTGCTAAAGATTTCTGGACTTGCATTCCTATGTACTGCTTAGGAGCTATGGTCCTTAGACATATGGCCCTGTCTGGCTGAGCTTCAAATAAAGAACCCTGCTAGGAAAGCTCACCATGATGAAGGCAGTTATGGTGAGGGTAAATACACTTGGGTACCAAGAGCAATCTGGAAATATGCAATGGGTTATTAAATATGCCAGTGTCATATTTCTTAATTTACATTATGACATCTGTCATCAGAAACACTTTTTAAATTTACATTACACAAAATGAATTTAGTCCTTCTTCACCACGCCAAAGTTAGGATTTGCTATTTATCCCCAAGGATGACATTCCAGGCTGGTTCCCAATATGTCTTATTTTTTTGGCTTATCTTTTCTCATGTAATGTAGAAAGTAGGCTCCTCTTCTCAGAGGGTAAATACAAGGGTCAGTCCTTTAGTTATTCTAGGTTTTTGGTGGAGAACATACACACTGGATAGAGAAAAACCCCTTCTCACCCTCTTGCCCTCGATAATCATGGCGATGCATCCTATCACTGTCAGGGCAATCATGAGATAGCTGATCTTCACGCGGATCTTGTTCTTTGCAGCATCAAGCATCTCCAACCTAGTAATACAATGAAATCATGAGAGAAAGTTATTAACTTTTCCCTTTCAGAAGTTGTGCAGGAAAAAAGTTGTGTATAAATTCAAAATATTGTAGTGTCTATAAATATATATAGGGAGACCTAGAGATCTCTTTAAAAAGGGCCTAGAGATCTCATAGGACTTTGGGGAGGATAAAGCATTTTTAATAACCCATTTATATATAAAATACAAGATAGCACACAATTAAGTACAAAAGTAAGAATAAAAAGTGAAGTCATGAACAAAGCCAAAAAAAAAAAAAAAAAAAAACATGGGCAAGGCATATTAATCTATACTTGCTATGGTGGACCCCAATTTCAGCTCTCAGGTTTCCAACCAGCCTATAAATGCTGAAAGTGAAACAGGTAGCCATTTCTCCCTGAGGTTCTTGAGAAGATGTTATGTGATCTAGTCATCATCTGAAAACATCTTGACAACAGATACTACAATAAGATTCATATGTTTCAACACAAAGCACAATTCAGAAAGATCAAACATTGGAGAAAGTTAACCAATGTGCTCCATATACCCAGCTTTTTTCTGTCTTGAACCCTGAATAGATTTGAGAATATCTAAAATAGTAGGAAGGCCCTTTAAGCAATGCTCCTTAATATTTATGTTTTTAAACTAATGTCTTGCTAAAATTGAGTGACAGTGAACTTGATATTGTGGTCTTTGGCAGGTGCCAAAGTGCAGCTTTTCTAACCTATCCACTGAATACAGACCCATGTGCCTTAAAAAAAAGTTGATGGTTGGTTCATCATTCTTGTGTGAAACCTAAGAGGCTTAACATAGAAGAGCCTAAAGAGAAGGCCAATCTACCTTGGTGATTTTGCAAGCAGGCAGTGAGTCATGCTTCTATTTTTAATTTACTTTATTTAAAGAGATAGGGTCTCACCATGTTGCCCAGGCTGGACTCACAATCTTAGACTCAAACGATCCTCCTCCCTCAGCCTCCTGAGCAGCCAGGGCTATAGGCATGCATTGCCACACCTGGTGGTCACGATTCTGTTACCTCGGTGTCTGGCAGAACCTCAAGGCAGGGGATGTGGAGCCCTTATGGGGCCCAAGATTAACTTCTGGTCTTCTCAGTAGATGTGTAAATAGGAAGTGATTATCTCTAGATGATGGGATTGAAGTGCTTTCTTTCCCCTGAGATATTTAACATGTATTACTTTTAAAATGGGAGAGGATTACTTTAAAAATGCTTGGAAGGAGGCAAAGGATCTGGGATGTTGCAGGTGGAAGGAGGAAGATGAAAGCATGTACAATGTGATGTAGGAGCTGGGACCTGTGAAGCAGCACATGGACAGGGTTCTCCAGGCATTTAAGCTGGGCCTGCAGGCTGGCAGGAACCCAATACAACTGCTAAGGACTGTCAAATTGGTCAGTTAGGAGCACGTGAGATTCCACTAACCACAAACTGACTTCCCATGTTGATGGTATTTTATGGGATTTGAAGTGCCATGATCCTCATGAAAAATAATCCATCCCATAGGGAGTAACAGGAACGGGCAAGTTAAGCAGTGCCTGTTCAGAACTACCAGTGCAAGGATAAATGGCTGCCCAGGCCCAGAAAAGACCCTTCCAGAGTGATTCATGAGGCAGTATTTTGGGCCTGAGGGGATCTTGGAACCAACTATTAGGCAGACTGAGGAAGGTGTTCTACAACAAAGCCTATACAGCATCTGTTACGGCCATGGGTGAATACCAGCTTATTTTCTGTTGGTATAGGAAGAATGAGGGCGTAGGCAAGAACCTGATGTCATGGTTATTTCCAGTATTCTCTTATTACCCAGAAGAATACATGACTTGAGCTAAGAAAAACCAGGGCTTTCCTGCTGAAATAATTCTAGTTAAAGTAATGTGCTATCAACTTGACTGGCAGAAGCAGAAAAGCTCTATTAAAGTTGTTGTAAACAGAAACTAAATACTACATATTTCCCTGGGAAAGAAATCCTGAATGAGCTCAGATCATTTTCAGTCATGACTTGAAACCAGAGACCAGAAGATCCAGGAATAGTTTCTTGCTGACAGGGAACTTCCAGGAGCTTTGTCCAAAGTCCCTGTCCCTGAATAGGATGATGCTTCACAGGAGATGACATCTATTTCTCAGAATCTCTTTTTAGCCAAGGTGCCAGCCAGTCAGCGTCTTTAACATGAGGCTAGGGCACTGGTTCTCAACTAGGGGAGATTCCCACCCCCCTGGTGCCCCTTGGACATTTGGCAGTGTCTGGAGAAATTTCTGGTTGTCAGCGCTGAGGCAATGCTATGGGCATCGAGAGGGCAGAAGCCAGGGATGCTGCCAAACATCTTCCAACAAATAGGGCACCCCCCGCCACAAAGCATCATCATCAAGCCCCAAATATCAATAGTACGGAGTTGAGAAACTGAGTTGGAGGAACCTGCACTCATTATCTACAAACTCTGAAAAATTTCCAAGATCCCAGCCAAGATCCCTTCCCTTAGGTTTAAGGAAATTGGTGACAGGAAGCACTCCTTCCTGAATTCCAGAGTGTTGCAATTAAATACTTTTATGTCTAAGGTTGAGTACTTAAATGGATTTGGGGGAATATAGTCATTGTCAGTGGTACTTAATTTATATACCTAGATTAAAAACAAACTTTAGAAAAGTCACACTTCTGTAGCCGGGGGATGAAATCAAATAATCAACTGACTTCAGAGTACCTGACAGTTCTTCACTAGTCACTATGTAACATACCAATGATAAGACACAGGTTTTCTAGCATTGTTTATATTCCAAGTACTTACCAAAGATAAAACATTTGGAAAAGTGAAAACTGTTTTCAAATTTGGTTGAAAAGTTTTAAACAGCTGGAACTCAGAGACATTGTTTTTCCCTTACATTAGTGAGAAATGAAAGCTGCTTGTAATACTAAATTCAGCACTCACGAGACAGTCTCTGGGATTTCATCTTCCTTTTTGAAGCGACCTGACCATATCAGCATCTTTTTCTGCCAATCCGTAGGTTTGTGTAAAGGCACTCTGTGGCTGTAAGTGCCTACGAGAAAAACCAAACAAGGAATCTTACGTGTTTGAGATTATAACTCTCAAATTTAATAACAGAAAATGGTATTAGTGCTTTTAACTAGTCACTAAACAGAAACAGTGAGAAACTTCAAGTTAATTAGAGCTTTATTTGAATGGAATTTCTTAGGATGCTTCATTTTCCAAATAAGATTATAAAATCCCATGAGGTAAAATAAAAGCATTATTTCCCAATATAAGCCTCATCCATTGAAAACTGAAAGAACATCAAGAACAAAAATATGAAGTAAGGATGAACAAGGAGGGAACAGTGAGAAGCTTGTCTGACTTCAGTAGACTAAGAAAAAGTTTGTAAGGTACAATCAGATTTTACCAGAGCTTGAATGTCAGGCTAAGGGGTTTAGAGTTGATTGGGAACTACTGTACATTTTGAAACACGGAAGAAACTAATGTTTTAGGAAGGCTTACTATCTGTACAATGGATGGAGAGAGAAAAGGGGGACAGGGTAGAGTGGGCAAAAAGTCTAAATGGGAGACTGTAATACAAGGGTGAGGGGATATAGTCTGAACCAGAGTTGCAGCAGTGGGAAGAGAGATGAAGTCAGTCTGAGGATGACTGAAAGCATGTGGAGACTGCTTAAGACAAAGAGGAAGGAGTCACGAGAACATCAAACTTAGATTACTAAGACAACAGCAGTATTGTAACTAAAAGAAGATGGGAAAAGACCCAGATGAGGAAGGAAAGAGCATGAATACTACTTAAAAGATTTGTTGAGTCTGAAGGGAATATACGCCATCTGAGTCATTTCATTAATAAGTAGGGACTAGACTAGAGATAAAAATCAGTGCAAAGGGAGAGCCAGTGAGGGTAATAAGCAGAAGGTCCTACTTATATTTTACCTAACACATAGTATCTTAATTTGGTTCATCTTTGGAGTTCTTTAAAACATAATTTCTGGACTACTATTTACTTTGGTACATCCATTCTCCTAGAGAAAGCTCCAGTCTGGGCCGGGTGCAGTAGCTCAAGCCTGTAATCCCAGCACTTTGGGAGGCCGAGATGGGCGGATCACGAGGTCAGGAGATGGAGACCATCCTGGCTAACACGGTGAAACCCCGTCTCTACTAAAAAATACAAAAAAAAAAAACTAGCTAGGCGAGCTGGCGGGCGCCTGTAGTCCCAGCTACTCGGGAGGCTGAGGCAGGAGAATGGTGTAAACCCGGGAGGCAGAGCTTGCAGTGAGCTGAGATCCGACCACTGCACTCCAGCCTGGGTGACAGAGCGAGACTCCGTCTCAAAAAAAAAAAAGAGAAAGCTCCAGTCCAACCGTAGAGGCAAGATGAAAATGACAAATGGTGAAAATGAAGAAACCACTGTGCATGTGCCCATGACCAGTAGGAGTACAACACTGGAGGTCTGCTGTAGGAACATGGGCCTACATGTGAGTAAAACATGAGAAGTATGATGTAGGACATGAGCCTGCATGTGAGTAAAACATGGGAGGTATGATGTGGGAACATGGGCCTCCCTCAGGCCTCCCATGTTGTATGATGTAGGAACATGGACCTCCCTCAGGCCTCCCACACTGTGCTCATATTGGTCATGTGCACATGCACAATGTAAACACAATGTGTTCTCTCTACATGGGAGGGTATGATATAGGAACCTCTCTCTTTTGGGTTCTTTTGATTCCAAGTTTTCCTACTCCTTGGGAGCTATCTACTTCATAAATAGAAAAAATAAAAACTTACGGGATGGAGCTCTGGGACTTTCCTGTGGTTTTATGCAAAATCCATTTATTATCTTCAAATGAAAGCTTCTGGTAAGCCTTAGAGATGAGGAAACATCTCTTTCACATAACCTAAAACAGCTTCCTAAAAAAGAGAGAAAAATGCTTCAAAGAAAGAAAATGTGATGTTTTCTCAAAATAAGAAATACCTGCAAGTTACGTTTCATTTATAAAAATTAGTTCATTTAGGAAATGAATTTACTATATGTAAGATACACATACTATATTTAAAGTGCTATGCCTGATGCTCTTTTAAAATATAAATGTTTTATTGATTAGGAAATTAGGAATTTACAACATAAAAATGTTACCAGCTGCAAATTTTAAATAAGTACTTCCCACATGTGTCTTATCATAACAATGGCTCTGGTGGCAATATTGTGTATTATGGCATCAGGGCTGTTGAGGTGAAGATTAGTAACCTCCCAAAAGTGATAAACTAGGTCACCAAGTTGCCAATACTATGCTGATAAACTGGTTAGGGGGCTGCAGTGGTTAGCAAAAAGTAACTCTAGAAAGCCTTGCTCCTTGTAAGCCACAAATCCCTAATTAGAAATCAATTTTAGATGTAGTTTTGAACTAAATATAACTTTAAAACTATATATATAAGAATATATGTAGTTTATTTTAAAAATTTAAACTCAAAGCACAGATAGAGAGTAGTATTACGAACCCCTATATACTCCTCACCCATTTTCAACAATGATTGCTATATGGCTAATAAGTATCATTTAACCTCTATAAAAACCCTGGAAGACAACCTAGGCAATACCATTCTGGACATAGGAATGGGCAAAGATTTCATGATGAAGATGCCAAAAGCAACTGCAGCAAAAGCAAAAATGGACAAATGGGATCTAATACATTTAACTTTTACTGTGCAGAAACTAAACAGATTCTGCAGAGCAAAAGAAACTACCAACAGAGTAAACAGACAACTTACAGAATGAGACAAAATTTTTGCAAACTATGCATCTGACAAAGGTCTAATATCCAGCTCTATGAGGAACTTAAACAAATTTACAAGAAAAAAAACACCAGCCCATTAAAAACTGGGCAAAGGACATGAGCAAATACTTTTCAAAAGAAGACACACATGCAGCCAACAGGCATATGGAATAACAAGTAACATCACCGATCACTAGAGAAATGCAAATCAAAACCACAATGCAATGCCATCTCATAACCAGCCACAATGCCTATTATTTATTTAATTTTTAGATATATACTATTTTAATCAGACTACACTTTCAACATTTTACAGATAAAATTATAATCACCTAAGCTTTTAAAAAATAAAAATTAGGCACAAATACACATATTCATAATTGCACTGGCAAACAGTTCCTACGAGATATTTAAATCTTTGTGAAAAGATAGCCCCCTTCTTTTCCCATGTGCCCTCAAGTCAAGCCTGATCTCTCTCCCTGTCACCCATAAAATCTCACTTTATGTTCCATGAACCAGGATCGCATGAACTAACCTGAAAGAAAAGGAGTTCTCTGTCTATATAATAATGTTGGCAAAATAAATCAACATATGTTTAACAAAAGCACACAAAATAAGAGATGCAATCAGGCGAATATTATTAAGTCACTCATCATGAACATAAAATTGTAATTCTACTTTTGTAAATTTTATCAACAGATTCTCAAATGCCACACTTGATGTATACATATAAGAAGAATAAGAAAAAATAAATGAAAAATGCATTTTCAGATATATTAAACAAAATCAGTTTTATGAAAATAAGCAAAGTAGTATTACAGTTATTACTCAACTTTCAAAAGGTCACACAAATATAAGACTTGTTGGCAAATATTAGGATAAAACATTTTCATATAAATATCAAGTATATATGGAAAGCAAAACATATTTAAGATATAAGATGTATTTATGATTTAAAATAATCTGTGCACATCATGAGAATATTCAAGACTCTATTGAATTTTTCCCCAAACAATGAACATCTGTATATAGTAACTATATTCTCAGTCTTGCTTTTTTTTTGAGACGGAGTTTCGCTCTTGTTGTCCAGGCTGGAGTCTAGTGGCACAATCTTGGCTCACCGCAACCTGTCTCCCAGGTTCAAGCGATTCTCCTGCCTCAGCCTCCCAAGTAGCTGGGATTACAGGCACCCGCCACCATGCCCGGCTAATTTTTTCGTATTTTTAGTAGAGATGGGGTTTATCCATGTTGGTCAGGCTAGTCACAAACTCCTGACCTCAGGTGATCCGGCCACCTCAGCCTCCCAAAGTACTGGGATTACAGGCGTGAGCCACCGTGCCTGGCCATTCTCAGTCTTTATTTATTTACTAAGTTCTGGGATACATGTCCTGAACGTGCAGGTTTGTTACATAGGTATACACATGCCATGGTGGTTTGCTGCGCCCACCAACTCGTCATTTACATTAGCTATTTCTCTCAATGCTATCCCTCCCCTAACCCTCCACTCCCTGACAGGCCCTGGTGTGTGATGTTCCCCTCCCTGTGTCCATGTGTTCTCATTGTTCAACTCCCATTTATGAGTGAGAACACGTGGTGTTTGGTTTTCTGTGCCTGTGTCAGGTTGCTGAGAATGATGGTTTCCAGCTTCATCCATGTCCCTGCAAAGGTCATGAACTCATCCTTTTTTATGGCTGCATAGTATCCCATGGTGTATATGTGCCACATTTTCTTTATCCACTCTATCACTGATGGGCATTTGGATTGGCTCCAAGCCTTNTAAACTAGCTATTTCTCTCAATGCTATCCCTCCCCTAACCCTCCACTCCCTGACAGGCCCTGGTGTGTGATGTTCCCCTCCCTGTGTCCATGTGTTCTCATTGTTCAACTCCCATTTATGAGTGAGAACACGTGGTGTTTGGTTTTCTGTGCCTGTGTCAGGTTGCTGAGAATGATGGTTTCCAGCTTCATCCATGTCCCTGCAAAGGTCATGAACTCATCCTTTTTTATGGCTGCATAGTATCCCATGGTGTATATGTGCCACATTTTCTTTATCCACTCTATCACTGATGGGCATTTGGATTGGCTCCAAGCCTTTGCTTTTTTTTTTTTTTTTTTTTTTTTAATGGAGTTTTGCTCTTGTTGCCCAGGTTGGAGTACAATGGTGTGGTCTCAGCTCACTGCAACCTCCACCTCCCAGGTTCAAACAATTCTCCTGCTTCAGCCTCCCAAGTAGCTGGGATTACAGGCACCTTCCACCATGCCCAGCTAATTTTGTATTTTAGTAGAGACGGGGTTTTACCATGTTGGCCAGGCTGGTCTTGAACTCCTGACTTCAGGTGATCCTCCCACCTCAGCCTCCCAAAGCGCTGGGATTACAGGCGTGAGCCACCGCGCCTGGCCAGAATGGCTACTATTAAAAAGTCAAAAAATAAGGGATGCTGTGGAGAGGTTTCAGAGAAAAAGGAACACTTATATGCTGTTGATGGGAGTATAAATTAGTTCAACCATTGTGGAAAGAAGTATGGCGATTCCTCAAAGACCTAAAAACAGAACTACCACTGGACCCAGCAATGCTATTACTGGGTATATCTCCAAAGGAATATAAATGTTTTATCATAAAGACACATGAATGTGTTTGTTCATTGCAGCACTATTCACAACAGTAAAGACATGAATCAACCTAAATGTCCATCAATGGCAGACTGGATAAAGAAAATGTGGTCTTTTCTTTAGGCCGGGCACAGTGGCGCATGCCTGTAATCCCAGCTACTTGGGTGGCTGAGGCATGAGAATTGCTCACTTGAACCTGGGAGTTGAAGGTTGCAGTGAGCCTAGATCATGACAGTGCACTCCAACCTGGGCAAGAGTGAGACTGTCTCAAAAAATAAATTAAAAAAATAAGAAAATGTGGTACATATACACCACAGAATACTACGCAGCCATAAAAAAAGAATGAGAGCATGTCCTCTGCAGGAACACAGACGGAGCTGGAGGTCATTCATTATCCTTAGCAAACTAACACAGGAACAGAAAACCAAATACTGCATGTTCTCATTAATAAGTGGGAGCTAAATAATGAGAACACATAGACAGAAGGGAACAACAAACACTGGGGCCTACCTGAGGGTTGTGGGTGGTAGGGAGGAGAGGATCAGAAAAAGTAATGAATGGGTACTAGGCTTAGTACCTGGGTGACAAAATAAACTGTACAGCAAACCTCTGTGACATGAGTTTACCTATGTAACAAACCTGCACATGTACCCCTGAACTTAAAAAATTTTTAAAATATCATTTCACCTAAACTCTAGCTATTATCTACCCCTACTGGATTGTTTTAAAGCAAATCCCAAATATTAGTTCATCCATAAATACTTCAGTATGTATTTCAAAATCATATCTGAAATATTAATATAATTTTAAAATGTTCCTTAATATCAGTATATTATGATCAAATCCTATTAAGATGAAATTTCTGATAGGCTCATTTTTTTTTTTAGTTGGCTTATTCAAAATAGGTGCACAAACTGAATATGGCTGATGCTTCCTGAGTTTCTTTAAATCTATAGGTCTCTCCTCTTACATTTTTTAAAATCATTTATTTGTTAAAGAAACCAGTCATTAGTCCTATAGAGTGTCCCTCAATTTTAGATTTTGCTTATCACACCCCCATGGTGTTGTCCAACATACTCTCCAAACTCCTCTATTCCTTGTAAACAGATTTTTGAGGCCTGAAAGATTCAGATTAGATCTTTTAGCAAGAATATCATAGGTGGTAGGTACTGTGTATGTCTTATTATGCTACATCAATAGGCATATGCCAATTTTGTCTCTTTTCATATTAAGATTGATCAGTAGATGCTATTAATCTGATTCACCTTTTATAAGGTTCCCCATCAACCTTTCATCTATTTTTTTTTTTTTTTAGCAGACAATGGTGATTATTACCTAGATCCATTTATTTCATTAGGGATTGCAAAATGGTGGTATTCTCCCCTTTCACATTAACTATTTGGTTATCTTAAGGCATAAATCATGCAGAAAATGTGGAATAAATGCTGGATTATTGCCCTTTGCCAGTTTTCAAATGAACAAATTGGTTTTCTTGCAACTGCCTTATGTTGCATTTTTACACCTGTGATGTGCTCTAGACTATTTCAGTTGTTCCTTTTAATCCCATCTTTAGTTATTGAGAACCCTTCTAAATTGGCTCTGAAGTCCTTTGAACATATCCTTAGTGGTAATTGATAGCTTTCTTTCTGACAAGATATTCCAGACTGATTTTAAATGTTTTCTGCCCCTGAGTTGGAATCACACATTCCTACCAATGGGCTCTGGTTCTTTTAAAGAAATGTTTTTAGAGACTCCTTATGGGGGGCTCATTTTTTTTCAGTTTGTCGCTGTTTTTGCCTCTTCAGTGAATAAAGCTAGGAAATACCTTCATAAAATAAATACATTTAAGAAATTAGTTTTAATTAGGAATTCTTACCTTCAGCTTTAGCATGAATAATTTTAATTAATTAAAATCAGAAGCAGAGACAACCAGAAATAGTTTTGATCAGGTGGGAGAAAGGGTGAGTAATTCTGATCTTGGGATTGTGGTGCAGATGAGGCCAGGTCTGGTATAAGCTCCTGAGATCACAAGACATCTAAGAGCCCCTGAGTCTCTAGGATGTGGAAGAGTGGAACAGAAATGAAAGCTGGAAAGGCACCAGAGATAAATCTGACTAGGGCTTTGCCACTATATGATGCTCTAGATGATAGAAATTGAATGCCCAAGACTTGTATTGAATACAGTAAGAGTGTGTGCCCTCAGACCTTTGTGGTTAAAAATGAATTTGCTAGTGGATAAAAAGACTGTGCCTTGGAAGTTCCAAACTCCCACTTGGGTGTCTTGCAGTCTCAGAGTTTGGAGCAATAAGGGGAGGTAAGAGAGGCAGTAGGAGTAAAACATGGTTACAGAGGCAGTTTTCCCAGTGATAGTGAAAAGCATCATTTCCTCACTTTTCCCCCTTGCTGTTAAAAATATATATATATCTTTTGAACATAACAAGTTAAAAGATACTACTGTGGACTTCTCATGGAAATATGTTCATGTTTAAAATTTTAAAAATAATACTTTTATTGATAGATAATTCCCTATCATAAAACTCACTTTTAAAGTGTGAAATTCAGTAGTTTTCATGTATTCACAAAGTTGTGTATTGATCACTACTATCTAATTCCAGAAGACATTCATCAACCCTGAAAGAAATCCTGAATACGTTAGCAGTCATTCCGTTTCCTCTTTCCCCCAACCCTAATTTGATTTCAGTCTCTATGGATTTGCATATTCTGGACATTTTATATAAATGGAATCATGGGGGGAAAAGAAAGAGAGATCAGCCTCTTACTGTGTCTATATAGAAAGAAGTAGACATAGGAGACTCCATTTTGTTCTGTATTTGAGATGCTGTTAATCTGTGACCCTACCCCCAACCTTGTCCTTGCAAGAGACATGTGCTGTGGTGACTCAAGGTTTAATGGATTTTGGGCTGTGCAGGATGTGCCTTTGTTAAACAAGTGCCTGAAGGCAGCTTGCTGGTTAAAAGTCATCACCATTCTCTTAATCTCAAGTACCCAGGGACACGTACACTGCCAAAGGTCACAGGGACCTCTGCCTAGGAAAGCTAGGTATTGTCCAAGGTTTCTCCCCATGTGATAGTCTGAAATATGGCCTCGTGGGAAGAGAAAGACCTGATCGTCCCCCAGCCTGACACCCATGAAGGGTCTGTGCTGAGGAGGACTAGTACAGGAGGAAAGACGGCCTTTTGGCGGTTGTTGGCAGTTGAGATAGAGAAAAGCATCTGTCTCCGGCCCGTCCCTGGGCAATGGAACATCTTGGTGTAAAACCGGATTGTATGCTCTGTTTACTGAGATAGGAGAAAACCGCCTTACGGCAAAAGGTGGGACTTGCTGGAGCAATGCTGCTAAAAGGTTTATGGAGATGTCTGCATATGCATATCAAGGCACAGCATTTTCCTTTAAACTTATTCATGTCACAGAGCTCTTTATTCATATGTCTTACTGCTGATTTTCNAGGAGGAAAGACGGCCTTTTGGCGGTTGTTGGCAGTTGAGATAGAGAAAAGCATCTGTCTCCGGCCCGTCCCTGGGCAATGGAACATCTTGGTGTAAAACCGGATTGTATGCTCTGTTTACTGAGATAGGAGAAAACCGCCTTACGGCAAAAGGTGGGACTTGCTGGAGCAATGCTGCTAAAAGGTTTATGGAGATGTCTGCATATGCATATCAAGGCACAGCATTTTCCTTTAAACTTATTCATGTCACAGAGCTCTTTATTCATATGTCTTACTGCTGATTTTCTCCCTACAGTGATCCTATTATCCTGCCACTCCCTTATCTTTAAGATGGTAAAGATAATTATCAATAAATATTAAGGGAACTCAGAGACTGGTGCCGGCGTGGGTCCTCTGTATGCTGAGCGTAGGTCCCCTGGGCCCACTTTTTCTTTCTCTATTCTTTGTCTGTGTCTCATTTCTTTTCTCAAGTCTCTCGTTCCACCTAACAAGAAACGCCCACAGGTGTGGAGGGACAGGCCACCCCTTCAGAATCATACAACATGTGGTCTTTTATGACTGTCTTCTTTTACTTATATTTTCAAGGTTCATCCATGCTGTAGCGTTTGTCAGTACTTGATTCCTTTTTATTGACTAATTTTATTCCACTATACCAGAGTTTGTTTACACATTAGTCAACTAATGGACATTTGGGTGGTTTCCACTTTTTGGCTATTATGAATAATGCCGTTATAAACATTTGTGTACAAATTTTTAAGGAACATGTATTTTCGTTTGTGGGGTATATACTAAGGGGTGAAATAACTGGGTGATACAACTCTCCATTTAATCATTTAAGGAATTACAGGACCATTTTCCAAGTGGCTGTAACATTTCACATTTTCATATCATGAGGGTTCCAATGTCTTCACATCCATATCCACATCTGTTGTTCTTTTTGATTATAACTGTCCCAGTAGGAATGAAGTGGTATCTCATTGTAGTCTTAAGTTACATTTATGTAATGAGTAATAATGAGGATCTTTTCATGTACTAATTGGATATTTGCATATCTTCTCCAGAGAAATATCTATTTAGTTCCTCTGCCCATTTTTTTTAAGTAGGGTTATGTCTTTTTATTTTTGAGTTGTAAGAGTTCTTTCCTTATCTGATATATAATTCACAAATATAGTCTCCCATTCCATGAGTATCTTTTCACTATTTTGATGATGTCTTTTGAAGTATAAAAAAATTTAATTTAGGTGAGGTCCAGTTTATCCATCTTTTCTTTTAATGCTTGAGCTTTTGGTGCCATACACGAGGTCACAAAGATTTACTCCTATATTCTAGAATTTTATAGTTTTAGCTCTAATATTTAGGTCTGTGATGTACTTTGAGTTACAGTAGTATACTTTATGTGGAAAGGATCCAAATTCATATTTTGGCATGTAAATATCCAGTTCTCCCAGCACCACTTGTTTAAAAGACTATTCTTTCCCTCACTGAGCTGTTTTAGTGCAATATAGAAAATCAATTGACCGTAAATATGAGAGTATATTTCTGGACTATCAGTTCTATTCCACTGATCTAGATGTCTGTCCTTATGCCAGCACCACACAGTCTTGATTATTACAGCTTTGTAGTTTTTAATCAGGAGGTATAAGTCATCCAACTTGGCTTTTCTTTTAAAAGATTAGTTCGCCTACTCAGGGTCCCTTAAATTTCTGTATGAATTTGAGGACAAGCTTGCCAATCTCTGCAAAGGCCCCAGCTGGGATTCTGTTGGGGATTGTGTTCCATCTGTAGATCAATTTGAGGAATACTTTCATCTGAAAAATATTAAGTCTCTCGAACCATGAACATGGGCTGTCTTTCCATTTATTTGGGTCTTCTTTAATTTCTTTCAGTAGTGCTTTTGCAATTTCCAGAGTACGTTTTAAACTTCGTTATTCTTTTTGATGCTATTATAAATGGAATTGTTTTTCTTCATGTTTGCATCATTTATTGCCCATTTATCTTGCATACTGCAAAACTGTTCAACATTTAGTCTAATAGGGTATGTGTGTGTATGTATTCCTTAGGATTTTCTATATACATGATCATGTTATCTGGGAATATAGTTTTACTTCTTTTGCCACTTACTGTTTTTCCTACCTAAATTCCCTAACGAGAACCTCCAGTACAGTGTTGAATAGAAATGTTGAGAATGGACATCCTTGTCATGTCATGGCAGAAAAGCATTCAGCCTTTCACCATTAAGTCAGATGTTAGTTGCAGGTTTTTCATTTAATGTCCTTTATCAGGTTGAGGAAGTTCCTTTCTATTCATAGTTTCTGAGTGTTTATAGTGAAGAGAAGTTGCATTTTGTCAAATGCTTTCTCTGTGTTTACTGATGTGGTTGTGTGTTTTTTTCCTTTATTCTATTAACATGGTGAATGATGTTGAGTCAGGAGTCCTAACCTTACATTTTTAGCATAAATCCCACTTGATCACAATTTATAATTTTTCATGTCACTGGATTCATTTTGTAGCATTTTCTTGAGGATTTCTACATCAATATTCATAAGGGATATATATGGGTCTGTAGTTTTCTTGAGTTTTTTTGGGGGGGGGTTTGGTATGAGGATAATGTGGCCTCATCCAATGTATTGGGAAGTGATCCCTCCTCTTTTGTATTTTGGAAGAGTTTGTGAAAGATTAATTCTATCTTTTTCTTTAAATGTTTGGTAGAATGCACAATTGAAGCCATCTGGGCCTGGACTTTTTCTTTACAGGAAGTTTTAAAATCACTAGTTCAATCTCCTGTTATAGGACTTTTCAGATTTTTTATTTTTTCTTGACTTAGTTTTGGTAATTTTTGTCTTTCTATAAGTATGTCCATTTCATCTGGTTTATGTCATTTTTGGCATACAGCTGTTACCCACTCCATGTTATGTCAAACAAGTGCTGCTGATTATTTTCAACAAATGCACCAGGGAGAACACTGCAGTGAATAAACTCCAAGTCAGGTGAAAAAAGACAAGCCCTATGAATGGGGTTTGCAGCGAACTGTCAGACAAGTCAAATAGTAACAATTCTCGAGCTGGAAGTTTTGGAGAACTCTAAACCCATTCCGCCTTCTTCAGTGCCTGTAAGACTGCTGGTTTTCAAAGCAACTGTGATTTGTGAGGCTGCTGGTTTTCAAGGCTATTGTGAAGCTGAGAGAAGACAGGAATAAAGCAAGTTAAAAATCCACAAGACTTGCTGTCCTACCATGATTTCAGTCTTTTTTTTTTTTTTTGATAAATGCTCCTCAGATTGTTACAAATGCCTGGTAATTTTCCAGAGTTCTGGAAAAGTTGCTTCTGCCAACTTCTGGCAGTGTTATCATTGCTTTTAGGTAAAAATGGATTTTCAGAGGTCCTTACTCTTGACACATCTGAAGTTGGAATCTCTATTTGTGGTTACCTGCCACATGGTCTTTTTCATAAAAGGCCTCATTTATATCCTTTTTCAGGGCTATAAATCCCAGAACGCTTTGCCTGGCTGGGTCTGGTAAGCACAACATCTGTAACACCTAGTGGAAAGGAGATAAATTAATTGCTTTTAGCTTGTTTCCTCATTTAAAACGTGGATAATGCAGTGTTTCTTGTACCAAAGCTGATTTGAGGGTTAAACGGAAAAGCAAATATGGGAGCATCTGGTAAGACACTTGAAATACAGCAGGTTCTCTGTTAAGTTTATTTTTTAAAAAATATTATGTAAAACATTAACTTTGATAAAATGCTTCTAGAACACTTTTCAATTTTACCCAAATATAGTTAGGATTTCTGATAAAGGTAATTATGCAGTTATGAGGCCATGGGAAAAGTCTATGAAACTTTTCAATAGCTTTTAATAGCACTGAGGATTAAGACACAATTATTAAATCTTGTGATCCTCAAACTTTAGTGTTTTAGTGTGAATCAGAGGAATGCCTTGTTAAAACACAAATCATGAGGCTGCCTACCTCCAGTTTCTGCATCCACAGTTCTGTAATGGAGGCTGTGAATTCGCATTTCTAACAAGTTCCTAGGTGATGCTGCTACTGCTGGTTCTGGACTATACTTTGAGAACCTAGGAGTTTCTCTCCCCTAAGATGTGGTTAAACATACGTAACATAATATTTACCATTTTAATTATTTTTAAGTGTTCAATTCAGTGGCGTTAAGTACATTTACACTGTTGTGCAACTAATTACTACTATCCATCTCCAGGACTTTTTCATCTCCCCAGAGAACCACTAGTTTAATGTGACCTATAAGGCCCCATCTCACACAATGCTGTCCCATTCCTCCTTTGGCAGGCACTTACAAAAGGAACAAGGTTAACTGGCAGCAAGCTAGGAGGACTCTGCTCTTTAAACAGAAAAAGAATCAATAATTATTTCCTAAGACAGCTGTCCCTCCCCATCCCTCCTAATTAGAACAAAGGCAGTTTAGGAGAACAGAAGACAAACTGCCTCTCAGCTAGCTCAGTTTGAGAAATAATACAGCAAAAAATGCTAACATGTATACTTACTATCAGTGACATCGATGTATGTTGGAGATATTCATTCAACAAAGTACTTCCTATGTGCCAGGCATTGTTTTAGGAAATATACAAAAAAGATAAAAATCTGTGCCAAAAGAACTTGCATTCTACTGGGGAGAAAGTTATATATATATATATATATCTATATATGTTAGGTACTCAGTTATCTCCATAACTTTACTCTTCCTTTGCCCTCAGGTCTTCCACCTCTCACCACCTATAACTCAATGCCACCTAAACCTACTCAATAATGCGCCATCTTCTCTGCCAAACTAACACAAATCTTTGATGGCGTTTCTGATTATTTTTCCAACTTTCTTATTTCTGACAATGAGGCAATACTTCCGTAGTCCTCAACATTAAAAAACTTGTCTTTAAGTCCTTCCTTACTCAGTATCTTCAAACTCATCCTTTCTTCAAGACACTTCCTGAATATATTCCTTTGTTATTTCCATCATCACCTCACACATCAGTTACTGTAACATCTTCATAGGTAGCAGCAGTTCAACTGGTATATAGTTACTGTGTTAATTTTCCAGAAATGTTTCTTGTATTACTTCTCCTGCTAGATCCATTTATTTCATTAGGGATTGCAAAATGGTGGTATTCTCCCCTTTCACATTAACTATTTGGTTATCTTAAGGTATAAATCATGCAGAAAATGTGGAATAAATGCTGGATTATTGCCCTTTGCCAGTTTTCAAATGAACAAATTGGTTTTCTTGCAACTGCCTTGTGTTGCATTTTTACACCTGTGATGTGCTCTAGACTATTTCAGTTGTTCCTTTTAATCCCATCTTTAGTTATTGAGAACCCTTCTAAATTGGCTCTGGAGTCCTTTGAACACATCCTTAGTGGTAATTGATAGCTTTCTTTCTGACAAGATATTCCAGACTGATTTTAAATTCTCCTGCTAAAAGGTTTTTTTGGTTCAAATTCATTTGGTTCAAACTTCTCCAAACACCACACTTTATCTCCTATTACCTCCTGATCAAAATCCAAGGTAATCTTTCCTCTCGTAGCCTTTTTCAGACTCATTATCGCCCCTACATGTGCTTACATCACTCTCACACCCCTTTGTTTCAAGAATCTCAGAATTCTTGAAGCCAATGGTATACTGGAGGGGGCCAGTGGAGACAAGTCCTGATTTGTAGTGTTTGCCAATAACCCTTACCATAGCAGATCTTAAGCTACTAATGTAACATCACCGAATACGAAATTGGGAAGAGACTTGCACAAAGTCAGTGGCTCCAGGACACCACAGCAGCACTTACAATCTGGTCTGTAATCTAAAGCTTTATATATATACTGTTTTGTATAGGTTATTCTGGTGTATTATATGTTTGTTTGTTCACTGCAATAAATCAGCCATAGGAGTGGTGCAGTCCATTCATTTTAGAGCCTTCACAGTATACATACAGGGCATTCATTGTGTACTCAATAAATACTTGGTAAGACCTGGAGAGGAGCAATGACCAAAGCCAAAGGTGGGGGTAGTTAAAATGGGTATGTTCTCATTTAGGGTTGGTTAGCAAGAACAAACAGAACAATAAGGTAGCAGAATGTGATAGAAATAAAATCAGAATGGGAGCCAGGGGATATTGGCTATGTCCCAGGTCTGTACCTGTGTGATCCTTAGCAAGCCGATTCCCTTCTTGGCCCTTAAGTTTCCTCATCTGTAAAAATTAGAGGACTAGACTACCTGACTTCTAAGATACCTCTCTACTCTAATGCTCTGAAATGTCAGTTAAACTAAAAGGAAGGCAGCCCATAGTCCATTACATTGGTAACAATAATGACGATAATAAATTCATTTTCAAATCTGACCAGTCAACAGAGTTTAGGGCAGCAAAACTTTCTTTCAAGAAGAAACATTCTTGTAAGGTCATTCTATTCCTTTGAACTAATAATCATTCTGTAGAAAGATACAATATCTAAAAGTTGTATCTATTTTATTCTTTCAGGAGAAAAGAGGTGTGAAAACTCACCTTATATCTGCAGCATGTTCCAAGATATGTCCTAGCGTCCTTCGTCCAAAAAATATACATTGCCTGTCTACTATGAGCTGAACACCAATAAGTGGTAAGGATTGAGTAAAAACAAAACAGATCTAGTGTTTACCCTCATGAAACCCAGCATAGTGTGGGTAAATGGCCATTTAGTTCCTAATCATCTGTATCAGTGCTTTTTAACTTAAAGAGCATGAACTGCCCTGAGTAGCAGATACAAGCTATGGACCCTCTCTCTCAAAAATGGTACACAATCATAAAAATTTGAGAAGTTCACAGGACCTCTCAAACATGGAAGTGTCCAGTACCACAACTTAACAACCCTGATCTATATCTACAACTACATCTACAAAATAACAAATTCGAGCTCATAAAAGCCTATATTATGTTTGCTATATTGTTTGCTAAGGGAGTATACCAAAGATTGCCAACAGAAACAAAAGTAAAGGTCCGTCATTTATAAGGTTAAGTTTTGATCATCTGAAATTTCACTTACCTAGAGAATCTTATTCCAAATATTCTGGATAAATAAGGGATGCCTAGATTATGCTTTTTTTTTTTTTTTTTTTTTTTTTTTCCCAGAGACAGGGTCTCACTCTGTTGCCCAGACTGGAGTGTGGTAGCATGACTGTATTATAGCTCAACGCAGCCTCAAACTTCTGGGCTCAAATGATCTTCTTGCCTCAGCTTCCTGAGTAGCTGAGACCACGGGTTTGAGCCACCATGCCCAGCTAATTTTTAAAAGCTTTTCGGAAAGACAGACTCTTGCTAATTTAGCCAGGTTGGTCTCAAACTCCTGGTCTCAAGCAATCCTCCGGTATCAGCCTCCCAAAGTGCTGGGATGGCAGGCGTGAGCCACCACACTGGGCCTACATTTCTATTTGATCTATCATTCCTTTGGCTAAGGCTGCTTATTAAATCAGTCTTCTTTCTTGAAAAGCCATTTGCACATGAAGATGTACTTGCATTTCAGAACTAAATCTGCATTTCATGACTCTTTCATTTCAGATTAATGAGACCCAATTAGTCATGACAAATTCAACACGCACAGCCCCTGAATGAACAGTTTGAACAACAGCAAAAAACACAAAAATTCCAGAATTAGAGGGTACCGACTCCTATCCTGGCTCTAACATTTGCTGGCAAAGTGATCCTGGACAAGTCATCTCTAACCTATGTTTCTTCACTTATAAAGTGTGGGAGGAGTAAGACTCACCTGAGAGGGCTGCTATGAGAAATCCATCCAACAAAATAATGTATATGAAAGTGTTTAGCTAGGAAGTGGGTGAAAGGCAGTAGGCTGTTCTGGAGTTGCTCACAAAGCATCAGATATTCGTGGAAGATCATATGGAGAGCTGCTCACATAACATCCTTAGTGTGCTATTAACATTTTATATCTGAAGTAAAATAAATTGTTCTTAAATCACTCAAGGAATTCTGCTTTGGTTAAGTGGTCAATAGTGAAGTTTTCACACATCAGAAGTTTGCAGAGAGGCTTTGGAATTTTCAGGATGCATAAATATATTATCAAAGCAAGAAGGTGAACTACTTACAATACACTCAGTATTAGTTCCAAGATGTCAAAGTTCTTTTCCTGCAGTCCATTTTAACTTTTTTACAGAGCAATGATCCTTTCACTTGCCTTGTTGAAAAGCTTTATAATGGTTAATATGATGTACAGAAGATATTTTAGGTGAATTAGTTCAACAAAACTGACAAAATCAATGAAATCAATCATAGTACTGAGAATTTTAGTGGAGAAAGTGTTTGCTTTTAAAGGAAGCAAATATAGTAATACTCCTTAGTTTGAGACATGTTTTCCAGTCCACTCTCCACTGGAACATCAGATAAGCTGTGTAAAGGATAATCTTGGGGTGGGGAGGGTTATATACCAAACTTGTGAAACTATGCAACATTCACTTTTTTTTTTTGCATTATTTCATTTACATTTACAATATACATTTATATTATTTGAATAGCCAAGTTTGGGGCTGTTTTTCCTTTAAAAATTGAATTAACATCTTTTTAATAATGTAGCGCCATTGAACAAAAGATCTCTGGTACCTAGAAAAGAGGCAAAATGCAAGCCCTCTGATTTCTCAACCCCTACTATGCCAAGGCTCTGCTGGTTCTCCCAAGAAAAAGAATTAAGTTTTCATTACCTAAGTCCAAAACAGTCATCACACAAATGTCTACCACCAAAACAAACTGCAGATCCTTCAATTACACACTTTCCTCCAAGAAATTCGAATCAATTAATTGTATAAGTGTTTAAAAGCAATGTATCCTCCATTTTAAGAAAATTATTATTATTAATCTGTAAGACCTAAATCGTTGGCTTAATCAGACATTTAATGAGTGGGGAAACTTCAGACTGGAGGTTTTCTGGGATAAACTCCAGAGAGGAAGGGGCAGGGAAGAGGGAAGACTCAAGTAGAGGAACAGATAGGGGTAGTTAGGGTGGAAAGCTAAATGAATGGGTAAAAGGGAAGTCTAGGGATAGTAGGTGTTTTACAGACTGAGCTCAGGGGAGTCTGAGGACTGGGGTGAGGAGAAGGGTAGGCACGTGGGCAGTTAAATTGGTGGGAGCTGAGTGGATGGAGATGAGGGTAACTCACGGGCAGTCTCCAATATCTATCAGTAGCTGCTCACCTAGTTCTCTCCCACACTGACAATAAGGAAGCAGGATTCCGAGCAACCGAGAAAGTGCGTCATGGAATGGAGCCACTCCGGGGCCTAGGAAGGCTTCAGGATTCCCCCACCCGCAGCGGCTGGGCCAGCTGCCCTACCTCCCATAGCCCGACCGGCGTCTCACCCGCTGCCAGGAGCAGACCGCGGAGCCTCCCCATGGCCACCTACTACTCCGCCGACCAGCGCAGAACTTCGCCGGGGACGGCGGCGCTGGTGAGCTCAATGTCACCCAGTGCTGGAGAGGGAAGGACGCAGGCGGCGCCGGGGGTGGGGCGTACGCGACGCTGTGGACCGGCATGCGCCAGTGCGGGGCGTGCAGGACGTGCGCGACGCGCTGGAGACCGGCGGCGCCAGCGTAGTGCCCCTGGGGCCGCGTTCCGAGCCAGTTTTGGAAATGGTCTTGTGGAGTGTGGCTCCGTGAGTTCTTGCCCTAGCGGATATGCATCCATGGAAGGACCTGTGCGAAATAGAAGGGAAAAGTGCAACTTTCGTGAGCTGTAAACGCCCAAAATACACCAGATAAACCAGTATTCCAGTATGCCGCTCTTCCAGTGTTTTCAATGAACATAAGCTTTTATCAGAAAACACGTAATTAGACTCAGTGCTCAGTGACCTTTTGGCTTTGGAGCATCCCTCAGGCAAATCTGAGAAATTAACGTGTATGTTTTCAATTTGTTTTCTATTTACCTATTTTCTAAAAACATTTGATAATCTCCATCCTAAACACCTTACTCATACCCACCCACTCTGCCAGAAATGCCGTTTTTTCTTGACGTTTCTTAGTGGTCCCAAATGCTTAACAAAGACCCCTCTGCTCCAGGGTCAAGGGAGGAAGACAGGCACTGGAGTGAGAGGTATTAGGTCTCACTTGCCTAGATTTCCTTCAACGACCTGGTAGGGGAACGACAAGGAAATTGTTTCCCTTTTGTGAAGATGGGATTGGAGTAAACAGTCCCTTCAAGTTTTGACAATCTTTGATCCATGCATCTGGCCCAGTTCCAGGAGGGCATGTTAAAGGGGTTAGGACAGCAGGGTGACAGGTTTCGAGGTGGATGCGGACCACGTAGAAGTCAAGTCTTCCACTCAGCTTTCCTAAGGATTCTCCTAGTGCTATATTTTTTGTCAGGCGGCTCCGCGGTCACCTTTGCTCCGCGGTGATTGGCCTGCAGCGGGGTCCTCGTGTTTGTCCAATATGGCGGCGCCCAGTGGCGGTGTGAACTGTGAGGAGTTCGCCGAGTTCCAGGTGATGGGGTTTTCCTCATGTGGCAGGCATGTCCCTCCTTTTGTCCCCAGACCCTATTCCCTGCTTTGCGAGGGAGTATGAACCAGCTTTGGAAAAAGCGGGCAATTCAAAGCTGTTTTCTAGAGCCATTGGAGGTCATGAGGGGCGCGGGTTTGGCCTTAGGGAGCAAGGCTGCTCTGTAGGAGGAGGGAGGAGGGGGGGTCATAGTTCTCTCTGCGGCTCGCAGGCCTTGAGTGGGAAACTCTGGGTAATCCGCGGTGGTAAAGCTCGGGATCCGTGGATAAGGATTGTAACAATCTTGTAGCAGTTCCCTGAACTCAGTTTCCAGCTTCTGCCATTCGTCTCGTACTTTTTTAAGTAGAGTTTTTGTGGGAAAGAAAAAGGTGAAGTAGAGTTATTTAGTTGATAAAACAAACACTTGGTACAATTTACTATTTTTGTGGGACAAAACGTATGGAAGCTTGGAGGGAGGATTAATTCTAGTACCTGCTCTAGTGTCATTGCCCATTAGAGAAGATGTTATATTTAAAGGTTCTACCTTTTTATGTTCAAATATCAGAGATCTAGGGCTAATTATTAACCCGTGAATTCAAGAATAGGGATCTGGTTTTGACCAAGTTGCCATTAAAGTTATCTGTTCCAATTCAGTCATAAGTGTGCTTCTGTTTAGTTACAAAGTTGAATTCCAAAATCATGATCTTAAGTATGTATTGCATTAACTAACCCAAGATACTGTAGTAATTGACCTATCTGTAGTAAACTTTGTACTTTGAACGGTTTGAAGGTAGTGGTATTCTTGAATACTGCCTCAGCCTCCCTGTAGCAAGGACTACAGGCACCTGTCACCACGCCCGGGTAATTTTTTAAAAGAAATTTTGTAAGACAGTGTCTCACCAAATAATCCTCCAGCCTCATCCTCCCAAAGTGTTGGGATTACCGGCATGAGGCACCACGCCTGGCCTAAAGTGTTTAAAATTTTTGCAATTCTTATTTTTTCATTACAAAAATTAGATTTAGTACATCTGGAAAATATCCTATTTCCAAATTGAAATAAAATCCAGAAAAGAGTGTTTAAAATCGAGTGCCTAGAATCCCATTTTAGCACGCATTCAAGAATTTATTGGATACCGCATTAGTCTGCTAGGGCTGCCATAACAAAATACCACAGACTAGGTGGCTTAAACAATAGAGATTTATTTTTTTCACAGTTCTGGAGACTAGAAGTCCAAGATTAAGCTGCCATCAGTTTCTAGGCTACACAGTTTGATTTAAGGGGGGAAAAATGCCATCACAATTAGTTATAGTGAGACCTCTCTTCCTGGCTTGTAAATGGCTGCTTTCTCACCATGTCTTCTCTATGTCACTATCTCTTCTCTGTGCCTGCACATGGAAGGAAAAGGATCTCTGGTATCTCTTCCTCTTCTTTTTTTTTTTTTGAGAGAGTCTCGCTCTGTCCCCTAGGCTGGAGTGCAGTGGCACGATCTTGGCTCACTCCAACCTCCACCTCCATAGCTGGGATTACAGATGCCCCTCACCACGCCCAGTTAATTTTTGTATTTTTAGTAGAGACGGGGTTTCACCATGTTGACCAGGATGGTCTCGAACGCCAGACCTCAGGTGATCTGCATCCCCCTTGGCCTCCCAAAATGCTGGGATTACAGGCGTGAGCCATGGCGCCCAGCCTATCTCTTCCTCTCCTTATAGGAACATCAGTTCTGTTGGATTAGGGCCCCACCCTTATGACCTCTATTTAACCTTTATCACATACCTCAAGGCCCTATCACCAGATACAGTCATGTTGGGGATTAGGGATTCATGAATTTTGGGGACACACAATTCAACCCATGACAGATACCTACTAGCTTCCTGGCACTTGCGAAAACCCAGTAGGTGGAGTATAAAACAAGGAATGTAATCTAAGTAGGGCTATAAAATGTGGAAAATATTGGGAAAAGAAAGAATAAAATGCTGAAAGAATTTAGAGAGAAACAAATCAAGAGATATAGTTGAGTTGGGCCTTAGGCAGGCAGGGACTAGGGGTATTCTAGGCAGAGGCAATAGGATAATAGACAAAAAGAGTTTTATGTATTTAAGGGAAATAGAAAATCAGTATTGCTAGAACACATTATTTACACAGGGTCACACTGGGATTACACAAGATTGCAACCAGATTTGTGGAAGACCTTGTGTGTCAAGTGTCAGTTAGGGAGTCCTTTTTGGACAAAGGGGTGAGATGATCAAAGAGGTGCCTTAGGAAGATTCATCACTACTGCCTATGGCTTTGTTTAGGCCCCTGTCATTTTTGGAACTAGCTTTGCAACAGGCCTTACTATCTTCTGGCACTTTTTTCTCTACTGTATTCCCCCTTCAATCTAATCTCCATAATACTGTGGCATATGCTATTATATTCTGAATTTTATAATCTAAGCTATGTTTTTAAGTTTTAGGTTCATATGACTAGATCTAAACATCTTATATGCCATCTTAATATGGCATATAAGACCTTTTAAAATCCAATCCCAAAGTGCCTCTTGTCATATCTCTTACCATTGTCCTCATACATGTCTCTTTCTTCCTACCCACCCCCCAACACTTCAACATGCTTGTTTAAATATTAGTATTTCTATTAGGAACATTAATTGACATAATTGATTTTGAATCACATTGTAATTAGGCACATACTAAATATATTACTTTCTAGCATCAATGATGGTTCCTTTTATACTTATGGGGCTGCTTTCTTTTCCTGTCCTTGGGGATGTTAGGTGTTAGAGGACTCTGGCAGTGTTTCTGGTTTGGGGGAAGCACTGTGGGAGCTTTGTTGTAAAAATAGAGTTTGAGGAACCAAATCTGTCTGAAAAGAGCATCATGTAAAAGGGACCTTGATGTCAAGTACCAATGACGTTACTTCTGGGTACTGTCAGTCAAAGAGAGAGGAGAGGAAAGATTAAGGGAGTTCCATATCATTATTTGGAGTACACTGTATTTTAGTTATACAATGACCACTTTCCTACTCCTCACCCCTATGTACCCTGAAAAATATGTAGAATTATAAAATTACCTGAGAATGAATCTTAGGAATAGACTATAGTATAATTGTAGAGGCAATAGAAAGTTTTCTCTTCTCCTGCCCACTTCTAAATATAGGCACTGCTTCAATACCTAAATTGCCTTCCAAGAGGATGAGAGCTTTACCCTACCAATTAGAGAGAAGGCATAAAATGCATTCCAAGAAAAATGCCTGTATAATTTCAGAGTCAGCCTACAATGAGAGATTCATGATAAATCAGATCTCTTGTTTTGAGGAAGATGAAAGAAGAAGCTGGGGGTACTACAGAATTTATAAAGTTATCTTTGGCTATGATTTAACGTTGAGAAGCTCATGAGGGTTCTACACAAGATGCAGTTTTCAGAGAACCATTGAACTGTGTGTATTTCTGTGGACAGGTGTTGCCGTTTATTGTGTATGATGTCTGTTCTGTTCGGGGTGTCTTCTGTATATTTTCTTGGTGAATTTGTGTGGACAGGAGTGTATGCCATTGGGGCTAGGCCTCAGGTAGGTAGTCAGTAATTCCTTATGGATGATCCACATAATTAAATGGCAGCATTTTTGTGCCTGCATTCACCTTCATTTGCTCATAATCTGTGAGGGCAGCCCGAACTTTTGCCTAGAACCTCTTGGAGTTGCCTTAAGAGCTTTGGCACTTTTTTCCCTGTGAAGAAATGTGAGCCTGGTGAGATGGTTTACAATTCTTCTCCTTCTGCCTTTTCAATTTTGAAAGAAATCACTTCCTGTCTCATTACACCACAAAAACAGTGAGGGACCACTATGTTGGACCACACATTTGCTGTTCTCAACAGGTTCCTATAAATAAAATTCTAATCTCCCTCTTTTCATAACTCAAATGATTGAATAAATGGCATGCATCTACTACTTTATCACCCACACTTTATTTTGCTGCAATGTTCCCTTCCCCAATCATTTTACCTCCCTTTTTTGCTCTCTCTTTAGCTTTTCTGGTATCTCTTCTGTGACGTTTAAGAATGGCATACAGTTTTCAGCAATTCCTGAACAAGTACGTTATCAGTTTAGGGATTGTCATTATATTTTCTAGAATACAGCACTGTCCAATAGGACTTTCTGTGATGGTGGAAATGTTCTGCATTTATGCTATCTCCATATGGTGGCCACTAGTAGCAGGTGGCTCTCGAATACTTGAAATGTGACTACTGCAATTAAGGAACTAAATTTTAAATTGCATTTAATTTTAATTTACATAATCTCATGTGGCTAGTGTCTGCCAAGTTGAAAGCCAAGCTCTAGATCATATATTGTTAATTCTCTAGTACACACAGAAAAATTGATATACAGTCATGCTCCACATAATGACGTTTCAGTCAGTGACCAACTGCATATACAGATGTGGTCCCACGAGATTATAACACCATATTTTTACTGTACCTTTTCCATGTGTAGATATATTTAGATATACAAGTATCACTGTGTTACAGTTGCCCACAGTATTCAGTACAGTAACCTGGTGTATAGGCTTGTAGCCTAAGAGCAATCATCTATACTATATAGCCTAAGTGTGTAGTAAGCTGTAATACCATCTAGGTTTGTGTAAGTACATGCTATGATGTTCACACAACAGAATCACCCAATGACACATTTCTCATAATGTTTCCCTGTTATTAAGCAATACATGACTATTTGATAATCCACATTTGTAGGTTCCATCGGTAAGACAATAAAATTGATGGACTCATTACCTAGTTAATGTGGATAGATTCCCATTGCTATGTAAGAAACTTAGTAGTATGTCCAAATTGTTTTATTGGAGATGAATCGGGCTAAAGTGATTAAGGTCTAGCCAGTGTTCAAACTTAAAACTGGTTAAAGTTCAGAGTCAATAAAAATCCCAGGAAATGTCAAACGACGTAATCTCACCTGGATTGCTGCAGTGTCTAACTGATCTTTTGACATCTACTGTAGTTCCTCTCCAGTCCATGTTCCACACTTTAACCTAAGCAGTCATTTTAGAACACAGATCTGATCGTGTAAGCTTAATCATAACAAAAAATACATGTTTGGTTCCCTGTGGGTCTCAAAAAAGACTAAAATCCTATCATATGACCTCTAATAATGGACCTCATGTTACACCATGTTTTATCTTTCTCTCTGTACTTAAGCCACATTACCTTTTCAGTCCATTAAACACTCTGTTTAAATGGCTCTCTTTAAGGTCGCCCATGATTTCCATCCTCCCAAGTTTAAAAGTTTAATTTCTGTTCATAGAATCATTTGTTTATTCATTACATTTTTTTTTGAGACATAGTCACCAAGGCTGGAGGGCAGTGGCACATCATAGCTCACTGTAACCTTGAACTCCTGGGCTCAAGTGATCCTTCTGCCCTGGCATCCCAGGTAGCTAGGACTGCAGGCACATGCCACCATGCTTGGCTAAATTTTTTACTTTTGTTGAGACAGAGTCTTACTATGTTGCCCAGGCTGGTCTTGAACTCCTAGCCACAAGCAGTCCTCCTGCCTCAGCCTCCCAAAGAGCTGGGATTACACATGTGAGCTACTGTACCTGGCCCCATATAATTCTTGAGTTAGTAACATTCAACACAAATGACCATTCCCTCCTTTAAACCTTTCTTCTGACTTCGGTGACATCACAGAATTTTTCCCCTACTTGTAGATGCTAGAATTCCTTAATTCATTGGCCCCCTTCGCTCTGTACAGTCTCCTTCAGTGATCTCTTCTAGTTCCATGGCTTTAAAGAACATCAGTTTATTGGTATAACTCCACCCCTGATCAGTGTCAGACTGGCATATTCTACTTTCTATTCCACTCTTCTACTCAGATATCTAATAGGCATCAAACGTAACAAGTCCAAAACAAAACTTTGTTTTTTGTTTTTTTAATTTTTAAAATTTTAGATTTAGGGGTACATATACAGGTTTCTTTTTTGAGATGGAGTCTCACTTTGTCACCCAGGCTGGAGTACAGTGGCGCAATCTCGGCCCACTACAACCTCTGCCTGCTGGGTTCAAGCAATTCTCCTGCCTTAGCCTCCCAAGCAGCTGAGACTACAGGCATGAGCCACTGCACCTGGCACTCATAGCCTTCTAATTTACCCATCACGCAAATTGTGAACATTGTACCCAACAGGTAGTTTTTCAGCCCTCACCTTCCTCCTTCCCCTTATCCTTTGGAGTCCCCAATGTCTATTCTTTCCATCTTTATGTCTAGCTACCACTTATAAGCAAGCACATTTGGTATTTGATTTTCTGTTTTGAGTTATTTCACTTAATGGCCTCCAGTTCCATCCATGTTGCTGCAAAGGACATGATTTCATTCTTTTTCTTCTTTTTTTTTTTTTTGGAGACAGAGTTTCGTTCCTGTTGCCCAGGCTGCACCATCTGGCTCACTGCAACCTCTGCCTCCTGGGTTCAAGCTATTCTCCTGCCTCAGCCTCCCAAGTAGTTGGGATTACAGGCACCCACAACCACACCTAGCTAATTTTTTGTATTTTTAGTAAAGTCAGAGTTTCACCATGTTGTCCAAGCTGGTCTCGAACTCCTGACCCCAGGTGATCCACTTGCCTCGGCCTCCCAAAGTGCTAGATTACAGGCGTGAGCCACCACACCTGGATGATTTCATTCTTTTCTGTGGCTGCATGGTATTCCATATATATGTGTGTATACATACACTACATTTTCTTTATCCAGTCAACTGTTGAGGGACAGTTAGCTTGCTGCTGTGAATAGTGCTGTAATCAACATATGAGTACAAGTGTCTTTTTTTGTTTTTGTTTGAGACGGAGTCTCACTCTGTTGCCCAGGCTAGAATGCAGTGGCACAATCTCGGCTCACTGCAACTCCACCTCCCTTGTTCAAGAGATTCTTCTGCCTCAGCCTCCCGAGTAGCTGGGATTACAGGTGCGCACCACCATACCCATCTAATTTTTGTATTTTTAGTAGAGACGGAGTTTCACCGTGTTGGTCAGGCTGATCTCGAACTCCTGACCTCGTGATCCACCTGCCTCGGCCTCCCCAAAGTGCTGGGATTACAGGCATGAGCCACTGTACCCAGCCTCTAGGTGTCTTTTTTTATATAATGATTTCTTTTCCTTTGGGTAAGTACCCAGTAGTGGGACTGCTAGGTCAAATGGTAGTTCTGTTGTTGGTTCTCTGAGAAATCTCCACATATTCCATAGAGGTTGTACTAATTTACATTTCCATCAACAGTGTATAAGCATTCCCTTTTCTCCGCATGCATGCCAATATCTGTTGCCACAACAGAACTTAAAAAAAAAAGTTTTATTCTACAAAATTTTAAACATAACACAGAAGGAGAGGCTGTACCACAAACACTCATGTACCCATTCCCCAACTTCAACAACCAATTCATGGCCACTCTTGTTTCATCTGTTCGCTACTACCACTTACCCCACCCTAATCTGATTATTTTGAGGTCATCCCAAATACCATACCATTTTTTCTGTAAAATTTCTGACTGTATCTCCAAGAGATTATGACTTTCTAACACCATACCATTACCACATACAAACAATGAACAGTAATCATCAGGCAGCCTGAGTTAGAATACAATTCTTGATGTTCCCACTCTTTCCAAGTCTCTTCCTTCCCCAGTCTCCCACCACCATAAGTTAATGGCATTTCCATACATTTAGTTGCTTAGGCCTCAAGCTTGAAAGTCATCCTGTTTTCTTTTCTCGTCCCTGACCACCAATTCAGCAATTTCTGTTAGCTCTGTCTTCAAAATATACCCAACAGTTGGATATATCTGTCTTCAAAATATATCCAACTACCTCTCCTTAGTTTTTTTGTGTGTTTGCCCAGGCTGAAGTGCAGTGGTGCAATCATGGCTCACCACTGCCTCAACCTCCTGAGCTCAAGCAATCCTCCTACCTTGCCTCAGCCTCTCAAATTGTTGGGATTACAGGCATGAGCCACCATCCCCAGCCCAAATGTTCCTATAGTTGGTTCAATCACGTCATTTAGGTTTCAGCTTAAATGCTACATCCTCAGAAAAGCCTTTTTTGATCTCTATCTAAAGTAGCCCCCAAGCACCACTCAGTCACTCTTCATCTCGTTACCTTAGTTTGTTTTCTCTTTCATAGTACCTTTTAGTACCTGAGATTATCTTGTTTATAGGATACTTGTTTAATTTCTATCTCCCCCTTCAGGAATTTTGCTGTATAAGAGCAAGGACCTCTTTTATTCATTACTGTGGCCTTGATGTTTTGAATAGTGCCTGACACATACTAGACATAGGACAATTGGCCCTCCCATATCTATGTGTTTTACATCCATGGATTGAATCAACCGTGGATGGAAAATAGTCGGAAAAAAAGGTTGCATCCATACTGAACATGTATAGACGTTTTTCTTGTTATTATACCCTACACACTACAGTATAACTAACACCTATTTACATAGCATTTATATTGTATTAGATATAAGTAATCTAGAGTTTATTTGAAGTATATGGAAGGATGTGGATAGGTTTTATACAAATATTGTGCCGTTTTATATCAGGGACTTGAGCATCCTTGGATTTTGGTAACCATAGGAGGACCTGGAACCAAATCCCCATGGATACTAACGAATGACTGTAATTATATTTTGAATGAAGAATGAGTTAATAAATGTATGAACTCTGTGGTACTCTCTCTTACCGCTGCATTATTTAAAGACAAATATTGCTGAGGGCTTTCATAACCAAGAAAACCTCTATCCAAAAGGCACAACTTAACCCTTGGCCTCAGAAGATCAGTTCAGTTTAGCAAGTGAAAAGGAAGGTTTTGAAGGGGAGTTTAAAGGAGACATTTTTTTTTTTAATAGGCCAGTCATAGGAGGTAAAGTGGCAAGGTGGGTCCCTGTCTTCTACTTACCTTTTCTTTTTTTTTTTTTTTGGACTCCCCAAATAGCACTACCATCATTTGTTTGGAATTTGCCACTTAAGCACAATACATATATCCTCCACTATGTATGGTGGTTGCCCAGTGAATATGTTGAGATTATCCCTTAAGAATTCCAGTTTACAGAGAATACTGTTAAAAAAATAGAAAGATACAGGACGAGAAGATAATGAACTTGGTTTTAGACCTGATATTTGCCAGTGTTTTATTAGTCTGAATTATGAGCCTTCTGGAAGCTGTTTCACTTCTAGATTGAGGTATAGAAAAGGCCATTAAATTCACTAATTAAAAATTAATGGAATGATAGAATCTAGACTACAGACTTAGATTGAATGGGCTAAGTGGTTTGTAATTGGAAACTACCTAAATGTTCGTTAATGAGAAAGTAACCAAATGAGTTGTGCTTGAACAGGATAGAATACTTATGCAACTATTTAAAATATCTTCAGGGCTGGGTGTGGTGGCTCTTGCCTGTAATCCCAGCACTTTGGGAGACTGAGGCGGGCTGATTGCTTGAATCCAGGAGTTCGAGACCAGCCTGGGCAATGTGGCAAAACCCTCTCTCTACAAAAATATACAAAAAAATTAGCTGGGTGTAGTTGCACATGCCTATGGTCACAGCTATTTGAGGGGCTGAGGTGGGAGGATCACCTGAGCCCAGGAGGCAAAGGTTGCAGTGAGCCAATATCACACCACTGCACTCCAGCCTGAGCAACAGAGTGAGACCCCGTCCCCCCAAAAAAGAAGAAAAAAAAAATCAAGACGTTTCTAGCAACAAGAGCAGAGTGCTCATAATATAATGTCATAAAGCCAGATTTTAAAATGTCACATAGTACCTCAGTTTTATAAAAACATTAATAGGTATGTGTAGAAAAAAGACCAAAGGAACATATTAAAGTGTTGATAATGGTTAACTATAGATGATTTTATTTAAAGTGTTTTCTAACTTTTCTAAAATGAAAGTAATAATTTAATCATAATAAGAATTTTTATTTTAACAAATGGATGAGGAAAGAAAGGAATTGGTTTCAGTCATGGATTTAAGTTTGGGAAAGGTAAGAAGTAGGATAGTATATTGAGGGAGAAAGAATCAAACGTTGCTTTTAATACATATTAATATTGAATGTTAACTTGGATGTTTTCAATAATAAGTGTATTCCTAGTATTATATAATTCTGTTTTATTTTCTTTCGTTCTTTCTTTTTTTAAGAGACAGGATCTCACTATCGCCCAGGCAGGAGTACAGTGGTGTGATCATAGCTCACTGCAGCCTTGAACTCCTGGGCTCAGTGATCTTCCTGCCCTAGCCTCCCAGGTAGCTAGGATTGTAGGCATGAGTCACCATGCCCGGCTAATTAAAAAAATTTTTTTTTTGTAGAGACAGGGTCTCACTATGTCTGTCATTCAGGCTGGTCTCGAATTTCTGGGTTCAAGCTATATTCCTGCCTCAGCCTCCTAAAGTGTTGGGATTACAGGTGTGAGCCACCGTGCCTAGCCATTTTCTTGATGCTTTGTAAGTGACTGTGGTTTTTTGTTGTTGTTGTTGTTCTTGTTTGGATATTTTGTAAATCTGAGAAACAAAAAAGAAAGAGAAAGATACACTGCCAGAAACTTCTCCCAGAGTTTAACTGAAGACGAGATGTAGCTGATGTCTGATGTCCAGCCTCTCTCTAGTGACAAGTGAAAAGAAGTACACTGATCACATGTGGGTAGGAGGGCTATGCTATGTGGGTAGTTACTACCAGTCTTTTTAAGTTCCCTGCCCTTTTGATATTATTTTCTGTTGTTTTTTTTTTTTTTGAGAATTGGAGGCTTTCTGAGGGAAGAGGGATCCTTGGGACATATGAGCTACGGTTACTAAGAAAAAGTAAAAACAAGTAGTATACTTTATTGACTGTATGCTGGAGATGGAAGGAGCATACACTGTTTGCTAAACACCATGCCAGCAAACGGGATTTCAACGTGAGTAAAACAGTCTTAACTCTTAAGACAGTCACATTTGAGCCAAGGAGGCAGAGTTGGTGCCCACTGTTAAGATTACCATTACTTAACCTACCTATCATCCTTGAACATTTTCTTATGGTTACACTGTATTTGGCTTGGTTTCCTCACTCCTGACTTAAAGGATTGTAAAATATCCAAGAGCTTTATTTTTTACTTAAATACTTATTTTTTATCACTAACTTTCCATTCGGGTTATATTCTTTTATTTTAAATACATATAGGAATTACTCAAGGTGATGAGGACAATTGATGACAGAATAGTACATGAATTAAACACTACGGTTCCAACAGCTTCCTTTGCAGGGAAAATTGATGCCAGCCAAACCTGTAAACAACTTTATGAGTCTGTAAGTGTATTTTTTGAGTCTTTTGCTTCTTTCATGTCTTTCTTTGCAGACTGAATAAGAAATCAGTTATCTTGTAACTCAACTGTGACTAAAGGAATGCCATCTTCAGGTTTCTTTGCCTATACCTGATGGTGTATATAAGTTTTGATCTGGTTACTACACATTCAAGAAAATGTGTGACCTTATGCTTGTGAAATCTTACCAAACCTGAGAAGAAATGGTTCTAAAGAATGGGAGCAGTTGTTTTGCAGCCTTTACCTCACGGAGACCTTATGTACAAAGGAATGAAAGAGGAGAGTGAAACAGTGAAGTAAGACAGTAACAAGAGCAAGGACTGTGAGTACATCAGTCCTAAAAAGACAGACAACTGGTATAAAAAAGAATTAAAACCCTTCACACCTTTAAATCTTCTTTTTCTCACTCCTCAGGAAGGGGAATAGAAGCATTTGGCAACTGGGAGAGAAGGAAAGCCAATGGATCAGTTGTCCTTTCCTGAGGCTTTGGTTTCTCAAGTATATTTTTTTCATTGCCCCCCTTTATTTCTCTTTTTTATTCTCCAAAAGCAGAAGGAAATAATGATGCAGCAAAATCTTTTTCATAGTTTATTTACCTATATTCTTTCATTAATGCGGAAGCTAAAGTTCAAATGACACTTATTATTTTAAGTTCTACCACAAGGTTATTGTTTGGATTCATAGTCATAAAGAAGGCATCCTTAAAACCTAAAGTGCCTCTCTCAAATCAGTTTTGGACAAGCTTATCTATGTCAGTTAAATTCAGAGCATTAACTACTGATATTTTTGTTCTGTGTTAAAGTGTGTTATTTTAAATGAGCAGGTAAGTCTTGTGGCTTGAGAAAACCATAAGGTTGTGGACTTAATGAGTGGAATTCAGTGTCCAGAGTCGATAGTATGGGACCTAGTCCTAATTGGCTATGAGGTTGTTTGACAGTTCACTTTCTTTGGGTACCTCTGTCTGAAGAACTAAAATTTATGGTCACTTTGGTGATACTCCCTCTCTCACCTCACTACTCATATAATTTCCATAATCTATAAAATTGTTTCCATTTACAGTCTTCCTATTAACCTAGATGTTTATAGTGTAGTGATTAACAATATGGATGCTAGATCTAGATTATTCACATCTGCTACCTCCTAGCTAGGTGACCTTGAATATGTTACATAACCTCTGCCTCAGGTTTTTTTTTTGTTTGTTTGTTTGTTTGTTTTGAGACAGTGTCTCACTTTGTCACCCAGACTGGAGTACAGTGGAAGGATCTCAGCTCAGTGCAACCTCCACCTCCTGGGTTCAAATGATTCTCGCACCTCAGCCTCCCAAGTAGCTGGGACTACAGGCACACGCTTCCACACCTGGCTAATTGTTTTTGTATTTTTTGGTGGAGATGGGGTTTTCACCGTGTTGGCCAGTCTGGTCTCGAACTCCTGACCTCAAGTGATCCACCCACCTCGGCCTCCCAAAGTGCTGGGATTACAGGTGTGAGCCAACATGCTCGGCTGTCTGCCTCAGTTTTAATATTTGTAAACTAGTATAATAATAGTACCTAGTTCATACAGTTGTTGGCGCATTGAGTTATACAGTGCCTACAGTACTCAGTGTTTTGTATATAAATATTGCTGGTCAGGTGCGGCAGCTCACGCCTGTAATCCCAACACTTTGGGAGGCTGAGGTGGGAGGATCGCTTGAGTCCAGGAGTTCAAGACCAACCTGGGTGACATAGCGAAACTGCATCTCCACAAAAAATACAAAAATTAGCTGGGCTTAGTGGCGTGCGCCTACAGTCCCAGACACTTGAGAGGCTAAGGCAGGAGGATTGCTTGAGCCCAGGAGGCAGAGGTTGCAGTGAGCCAAGATCACACCACCACAGTCTAGCCTGAGGGACAGAGCAAGACCCTGTCTCAAAAAATGTTTGCCGCTACTGCTATCATTTTTTTTAACAGGCCCTGTGAGAGTCACAAGTTGTTATTTTTTATCTCCTTGTTGAGTCAGGATAAGCTTGCATACTAAATTTAGAACTCTTCTGTTTTGGAAATCCTGTGTGTGTGTTTGGGTTTTTCTCTGTATCTTTATCCTGGAAGGATTCAGCAACATGTATATCAAGTAAAGCTTAATTTTTCAAGTAGCTTTGTGCCAGGGATCAAGCCTGCAGCAGAGTGCCCATACCAATAAGTACCACTGAGTTCCCTTAAATATTATGTCAGTCAAGAAGCAGAACTCTATGAAATGTCCAAGTTGCTCATGTTCACCCTGACTTTAATCCCTGGCCCAGCTTCCTTCTATAGCTGAAGAAGGGATATTTGCCTTTTCAAATAGCACTTCTTCCTAGGAGATGATCAGTAAAGTTATTATGAAGCACTTGTTTAAGAAATTTCAAAACTCAAAAGTTACTCAAGATAAAACTTATAAATGTCAATGAGATCTCATTAGAGCATATTCCCTTCAATATGTGACTTTTTTTAGCTTTACATTGTTTATTCCCATGGTAAACATAAAAATCAGTACTGAACAATAAAGTCTACGAACTTGAAACAGTGCTTTACAAATGCAGATTTTGGGGTATTATCAAAATGTGGCTGTGATTATGGAAGTACGTTTGAAACACGACCATGATACTTTATGAATCAAGATGGGAAATAAATGAGAACTGTTTTTATTAATTCGTTGCATTAAGATGGAGGTTATCAAAGAGTTGTTCTGTCAGACATCCTTAATTTCAATCAGCACACACAATTGATGCAACTACTAATCTGTGCTTCATATATAAGTTTTCCTTATCAGTACTTATACTTTATAATCTTGAAAAGGGCTCTGTCTTCCGTAGGTAAATGTAGCATTCTTTGTTATTCTTTATTGTAGTGAAATCTTCTATACATGACTTAGTTTATAATTTCTTTCACTTGTTAACAATGTGAGACAGAAAAAAATATGAAAGGACAAAGAGAGGAAGAATAGCCGTCCGTGGCCAGGCGTGCGCGGGTGGTTGTAGAATAGAGGAACACATGAATGGAATCACAGGAAAAGTCAGTGGTGTAAGGTAGACGAAACTGAAGTGAAAAGCCCAGTGTGGGGAATGCAGGAAGCCGAGGGCAATACCGGGAGTATATTGAGGAGGAGGACAGCCCCAGACTTCATACCTTCCACCCTCAGAGATGCTGCTGGTTATGTTTTTAGATGAAGTAGCTGATTCAACACAATCTTCTCTTTCATGGTTTCAGTCATCAGAAATTGTTTTAGAAAGTATTAAATTTGTATAGTCTCAAGAATTTTTTTGAAAAGCACTAAAATGTGATAAATTGATGCATTTTTCTCCTTTCATTCCTTTGTTCTTTTAGTTGATGGCAGCTCATGCCAGTAGAGACAGAGTCATAAAAAATTGTATAGCCCAGACCTCAGCAGTAGTAAAAAACCTCCGGGAAGAGAGAGAAAAGAATTTGGATGATTTAACGTTATTAAAGCAACTTAGAAAAGAGCAGACAAAGGTAAGTTGAACAGAATTAACATTTCTCAGGCAAAGTTTTTCCAACTGTGGCCCTCAAAGTAAAATTTTTAATATGAAAATTTTGGCATACGAATGCTTCAATTTTAGTGGGCTTTATTTTATTATGGTTAGATATTAATTGGTAAATTAATGCGCACGTCTTGAACAAATGCAACATAGCAGCTTTGTCTAAAATGAGCACAGTCATAATTTATTTTCATTTATTTGTTTCTTTCTATTAAAGACAAGGGATCACTATAGGTGAAGTACCACATCAGAAATTCTGGGGAAATCACATCTGTATAGTATCTCCCTTTTGAGACATAACTTGAGAAAAAACATCTCTAATATATTTTGAAAATAGCTCCAGTTTCATTCTGTAGAAATCTGCTGAAATGTAATATAGACTATTTAACTTCAGGATATTACCCTCGTTAGCCATAAAAATATAGTGTGATTTAAATACAACCAGATGCACTTGTACCTCATTATAATTGATTTCCCTACTGTGTAAAATTGCTAGGGATCTTTGGCCTTTTCTTGGACATGACTTTTCCCATTTCCTCCCCATTCCTGCCGTGTTTTACTTTTAAGAAAACAGGAAGTACCTACCTAGGATGTGTCAGAGGAAGCCTTATTTTCCCAAGTCAACTATAATGTAGATAGGGTGTAGACTTCAGAATACAGTTAATGCAGCAGAACTGTTTCTTTACAGGCCTTGTGTGTGATGAGTCAAGGAAAAAATAGAAAAATACAGCATATTTTATTATGTGGGATTTATTGCTGTCTTTCTTTTGAGGGGTCTCTTAGCGGCAACTTTTTATCTTGTATAATTTCAAACTTACAAAAAAGTTGTAAGAATAGTACAAGGAACTCCCATGTGCCCTTTACCTATATTCACTTATTATTTATATGTTGCCCCACCTGCTTTACAGTTTATTCTCTTCACCCTCCCTCTCTCCTTCTCTTCATCCTTCCCTGCCTTCCTCACTCTCCCTCTCTCCCCACACACCTGTGTGCATAAATATATTTTTTCCATGAACCATTTTGAGAGTATGTTGTACACATTGTGCCACTTTACCCTTAAACTCATTAGTTATTTCGAAGAACAGGGACTTTTCCTACAGAACCAGTGTACAATTATCAAAATCATGGTTTTTTTGTTTGTTTTTGAGATGGGGTCTCACTCTGTCACCTAGGCTGGAGTGCAGTGGTGCAATCTCAATTACTGCAACCTCTGCTTCTGAGGCTCAAGCAATCCTGCCTTAGCCTCCCCAGTAGCTGGGACTACAGGCATGAACCACCACACCCAGCTCATTTTTTGTATTTTGGGTAGAGATGGGGTCTCGCCATGTCACCCAAGCTTGTCTCAAACTCCTGAGCTCAAAGTGATCCACCCTCCTCCACCTCCCAAAATGCTAGGATTATAGGTGTGAGCCACCACACCTGACTTCATGTTTGTATTTTAAGATGGCATAATAGGTGACTTATGGATCCTTGTGGGATTGAGTCATGCTTTTCATACTGCACAGTCATGAAGTTTGCCCTTTGTTTAGAAGATGTAGCTAAACTGTGAAAAGGGGACCTCATCATCTATTGAAAACTATTAGTAGAAAAGAAAAGAAACCTCTTTCCTTGTAGCTGGCTGCACACAAGGTGAGTAGGCCAGGCTGCTGCACTTTCTCGATCGTTCCGCCAATTCAGGATGTCTCACTGGATCCAGGACTCAGCCACTGTCTTTGCTGCTCTCTTTGTTAATGACTACATCAGGTCTGTATTCGATACCTGCTCATGCAACAGGCACTGGTGGATCCCTTGGACAGTGACCTAATGCAGTGATGTTGATCTTATTCCCCTTGCTGTTCATGAAGGCGTATAGATTATTTATTTATTTATTTATTTACTTATTTATTTATATTTTTTTTGACATGGAGTCTCACACTTTCGCCCAGGCTGGAATGGTGCAATCTTGGCTCACTACAACCTCTACCTCCCAGGTTCAAGAGATTCTCCTGCCTCAGCCTCCCTAGTAGCTGGGATTACAGGTGCCTGCCACCACGCCCAGCTAAATTTTTTTGTTTTTTGTATTTTTAGTAGGGACGGGTTTTCACCATTTTGGCCAGGCTGCTCTCGAACTCCTGACCTTGTGATCCCCCCGTCTTGGCTTCCCAAAGTGCTGGGATTACAGGCCTGAGCCACTATGCCCAGCTGGCATATAGATAATTTATATAAAACTGGTGAAAGTCTAGTAATATTGGAGTTTGTATTTCAATGCTCTTGAAGGTGTTGACAAAGGAAACTGCAGGGCAAAGGCTGTTAAATCAGAAACTGAAAAGTCAGTGTTTACAGATCAAGTCAAACAGAATAGAGTGACTAGTTAGTGAAGAGCAAAGTTCAAAACTCTAAACTACTGAGTGTTTGGGAGTGATTGTGACACACAATTTACTCAGCCTCCAGATCTGCCCTTGTGTCTTTAGGGCCCAGATAGAATCACCAGGATGACCACTGCAAGGAGGGGTTGAGAAACCAATCAGTGAGTTGCATGAGATTTGCTTTCTAGCTTGATAACATATAGGGCTGGAGGTAACCATGGGTTAGTACATAAGCAAATAAGGAAACGTGAATTTTTTTTTTAATTTTCAAGTTTGCTATGAAGATTATGGAATCAGAAAGAGCTCTTGGAGATGGTACAACTCTACCTCTTCATTTTCTGTCTGAGGAAAAAGACTCAGAGATACTAACTGACACCCCCAAAGCCACAAGCTAGTAAGTGGTAGAACTGGGACTTTAACCCATCTCTTCTGACCCTGGATTCAGTCAATTTCTTTAAGTTGTGACTAATAGTCAAATACTTTAGTGAGTATATTTTATTGATAGACAGATGCCAGTCAGAAACTCCCCACTACTTTACCTGAACCTTTCTAACTCAAAAAAAGCACCTTTCTTGCTGGACCTCTGTAACTGCTGTCACATGTTAGTGGCCTTAAGTTTACCTGTTGAAGACCTAGAGACAACTGTCTCAAAGGTGACAGTTTGTTGGTAGCACTGATAAAATTATATTAGAAGTTGGCTGTAATATCTGCAATGTTGTAGAATTTTAAAAAATAATCCAAAGGCAGACAGCTCTAAGGAAATAAATCCCACCTACCTTGGTGGCTTTGTAATCTTGTTCTGAAAATTCTGATTTTGAGTCTGTAAAATAGAGCTGATACCTAATAACTTCTTATTTTTTTTGAGGAGGGGGGTGGTGTGGGGAGGATTCAAGGATGTAAGAAAGACCTTGCATATTGGCTGCTACAAAGTAGCAGTTTCTTTCCTTTATGAGTCTCTGACACTCCATATTTGTTGCATTAATCCTCTTTGTCATATCACCAACCAGTGGTTTCTAGCTTTTGTTTCACTACTGCTTAAGGGCAGGGTGTTGTGGCAGGGGAGGATCCCCTGTCTCAGCGTCAGTGTATTCTCTTTGGACAGTTCTAATTGTTCCAAGATTTTCATATATATTGTGAAATTCTGCTCCCATAATATATAAGTACTGCTTCTTCTTATTCTCTCTGGAGTTACCCAGGATAATTCTGAACCCTTTTCTACATAGTATCCCTTTAAATATTTGAGAGCAGTTTTGAAGACTATCTTAGTGACTTTCACACTGTTCCTCAACTGAAATTATTTCTTTGGCAGTCAGTCCAGGCTTTGTCAGAGAAGTGGAGCTTTAATGATTTTGGTCTGTATAGCTGATTAAAAGGGGAACTTAGGTTGCATTGGTGGGCTTCTTCAGGCTTGTTACTACTGCACAGCACAGGACTAATTGTCAGAATGCAGTCCTTCTCCTTGTTCCACTGTTCTTGCCATGTGTACAGGCCTACGCTTTGACACCAGTTCTGAATCTAAGAAGGGAGTTTGCAAGGGGCCATTGGACCTGTACCAAGTTCCATTCTTATCAGTGTTGCCACGAATGTCTCAAACCTCCTGCCTGAACTGCGCTCCTGGTTGGCCAGGGTCTTTGGCCTGGGTGTCAGATTCATGCTTGCCCAGATCTTGTTGAGCTCTCTGGCATTTTATTCCCAAATCTGGTCTGGGTTCTTCACTTTGGCCTGAGGAAGTCATCCTGGTGTTAAACTCTTAGGTGGCATCAACCTATATTTCATGCTTTTTCTCCTCATTTTCCTGAATATTTTCAAGCCTTCTGCCTGGAACTAGCCAGCTTTTTCCCCTTCAAGTCCTCTAACAAAATGTTACCGGGAGTATTGTGAGCCCTGCTCTCAGGGCCTGGCAATGGAATTGGCTACTTTTCTCTCGGAGTAATTAGGTTGGCAATTATAAAGAAAGCTAAAGACTTGGCATTTTTAGCCTGAGACCTCTGACTGTATGGTTAAGGTGTGAGGAAGCGCATGCCTTTCTAGATCACTTCCACCTATATTCTCTTTCCTCCCTGAGGTTCTTTTTTTCTTAATTCTCTATTCAAATCAGGTTTACACTTCCTTGTCCTTTTTTTCCTCTGTGCTATCTTTGCAAATCTGTAGTTGTATGATCAATCTCTAGAACTGGAATCATTGGGTTCAAGGACATGAGAATGTACATTTCCTGTGAGTCTTGACAAATTGCCCTCCATAGAAGTTGTAACAATTTATACTCTTACTAAGAATATATAGGAGTATGTCTTTTCCCATACCTTCACTAATGTTAGGTTTTATCAGACTTACTCATTTTGTCATATTATGGCTTAATTTGCATTTCTTTATACATTAGTAAGACTGGCATTTTGTATGTCTTCCGTGAACTGACTGGCCTTGGGATTTTTTTTTAAAGCTCTCAAGGTGATTAGAATATGCAGCAAAGTTTGAGATTAGCAATTGATTAGATATGGGGAAAGTTGATTGTGTCAAAGAAGCTTCCAAACTCTGCCATTAACAGACAAAAATACTAGAGCAGCAGCAGGTTTTGTTGGGTAAACATGAGTGTGGTTTTAGCTCTTTAAATTTTATAACTTCAATTTTTTTCTTGCTCTTTAAATTTTATAACTTCAATTTTTTTTTTCTTGCAGTTGAAATGGATGCAGTCAGAACTGAATGTTGAAGAAGTGGTAAATGACAGGAGCTGGAAGGTACAAAATAACGTTGGTGTTTGGAAAGAAGTAGCAGGGAAACTGAACTAACAAAGGGAAACCAAGGGAGGGGAGTAAAGAGTGCCTTGAGGCTGTAAGGAGAGTAGAGATCACTCCTTTACATTTATAGTTGAGGGTTGTAACCTTTTGGGGGGTGGGGGAGGGAGAGCAGGATTCAGTTAGCATCTAATTAGAGCCATTTTATAACAATTAGCTTTACTGGGCCAGGCGAGGCGGCTCATGCCTGTAATCCCAGCACTTTGGGAGGCCAAGGCGGGTGGATGACCTGAGATCAGGAGTTCAAGACCAGCCTGGCCAACGTGGTGAAACCCTGTGTCTACTAAAAATACAAAAATTAGCCAGGCGTGGTGGCTCACACCTATAATCCCAGCTACTTGGGGGGCTGAGGCAGGAGAATTGCTCAAACCCGGGAGGCAGAGGTTGGAGTGAGTTGAGATCAAGCCATTGCACTCCAGCCTGGGCAACAGAGTGAGACTCCATCTCCAAAAAAAAAACCAAAACAAAACAAAATTAGCTTTATAAGCATATGATAGAACTAAATGAGCTGCCATCATAACAACATTAAAGGCATTCTCTATGTCTCCTAACACTAATTACAGGCATAGTTGACATTTAGAGTTACTACTCAGAACCTTCAAGGAGGCTATTTGTTAAAATTAGCCTTTTTGAGCTCAGTTACTTTCCGTAAGTTTTCCTATCATTAGGTAACCTATACAGTTGCTTCTCTTCTAACTTATCTGATCATAAAACTTGTTATTATATGTAGTTTTACTGGTATCTGATAATAAGGCTTTTGATCGCTCATAGATTTACAAGCTCCTTATTATCATTGCATAGTTCTTGTTAGGAACAAGATTAGGGGACCAGATCCCAGAAACTTACATATAGTCAAAATTCATAAAACTCTGACTTTAGTTTTCTGAAAAAGTGTATCCATTTACCCCTCTCTAAAACTCTAAAAGATTTACAAAGGGCAAAAATCTATTAAATCTGAGAAAATGTACTGAAAATTCTGTTTTATCATTTGAATTTAACTACTGGAATGTTGTTAAACTATATGCTTATAAGAGAGGTTAGCTGAACCAAAACCAGAATGTACCAGCTTGCTGAGACATGAACAAATTGCAAAATACAAATTGACTTTCTTTGCTTTATCACATTTCTCTATCTTATCCTCTTTGCTGAGGTTTCCTATTCCTGCCCTTTCCACCAACATGATAAGGTGTCTGTCACTTGAGAGGATTTGGCAATATTTTCCCATTTTTACTCTCTGGAGAAATCATATTTACTCTTGGGATTGGATGGGGAAGGGGTACAGTGAAACATCTGGCTTGAAACAACAAGTGCAGAAGTTTATGATGTATGTAAAATGTGGTGGGAAGAGTGAACTACTTTGGATTTAGTATTAGTTTTAAAGAAAATATGGTCTGTCCACTCCACAGAAGATGAGGCCCGTACTTGTTTTAAAAAGAGGAAAATGTAGCCATTGTGCTCTGGTGCAGTGGGCCAGCAGAAGTGGACAGGAAATCATTTGGGAAAAGGATTTGGAGAGGCTCAGCCAAGTTGTATATATCACCCCAACCAGTGTGTCCAGGCCACTAAATTGAAGCCTCCCTCTTGTCTGATTGGGAATTTCAGGGAAATGTCAGGGCTGGAAATGAGTGAGATGAATCGTAAAAAGGCTAGAAAGAGTCTATATAATTTCTGCATATTTTCTTTTAATTGTGAGATGCATATGCCAAAGATATGTGACACGTAGAATTTAATGAATATTAATGAAATGAACATTCATGTATCTACCACTCAGCTTAAGAAACTGAATAGTAGGCCAGACGCAGTAGCTCACGCCTGCAATCCAAGCACTTTGGGAGGCCGAGGCAAGTGGATCTCTTGAGGTCAGGAGTTCGAGACCAGCCTAACCAACAGGGTGAAACCCTGTCTCTACTAAAAATACAAAAAATTAGCCGGGTGTGGTGGCAGGTACCTGTAGTCCCAGCTACTCGGGAGGCTGAGGTGGGAGAATTGCTTGAACCCAGGAGGTGGAGGTTGCATTGAGCCGAGATCACGCCATTGCACTCCAGCCTGGGCAACAAGAGTGAAACTCCATCTCAAAATAAATAAATAAAAGAAATAAAATAATAACAATACCTCACAACCTCTGTGTTTTGATTTTTCTTTTATTTTTATAATAGTCAATGGCAGCCAACATAGGTAGTTTGTTTTTTTTTAACCTGAAAAGTGATTTGTTCTTTACGTTAATGATGTATGGGGTACATTCTGAGAAGAAATTCTTTTCAATTTCAGAATTGTTTTAATTGGACACTTAAAAGTTTTGACATGTGATTTAAATTTTTTTAATATTAATAAAAATTTTAATTAGTAATATACACAAAAAATTTCTACTTTCTGTCCCCCTTCCCTCAGCCACCTCCTTCTTTCCCCCTTCTTCTCTGAAAATGGGGGTGTAATTGCCCCCCTTCAGGGATACACCTTTTTCCTGAAATTTTGTTGGGGTTGTGGTTTGTTTTTTCCAACCTTTTTGTTACACAAGTGAAAAGTGTACTATTCACACTTTGTTTTCTTTTTCCCTTAATAAATTCCTTGGAAGATCTTTTTTAAATAAAGAACAAATAAATTTATTTTTTAAACCTTGCTTGTAAATTCCCATTTTGAAAATAACCCATAACCAATTTTTATTTAACCATAGTTTACTCCATGTGGACCAATTTTAGTTTTATTTGAAGCCCCATTCCCCTTTATTTTAAACTTATTTTAGAAATATTTTTTTGGGGTGGTAGTTTGGTTTTAAAAATGGTTTCCAGAAAATGTGGGAAAGTTGAAATGTTTTTGCCTAGTTAACTTAAATTTACCTGGCTCTTTGAGGATTTTTTTTCCCTTTAAAGTAACTTAAAGTTTTTATTAAAAATTATTAGAAATTGTTGTAAATTACAGTCCCCCCAAGGGGCCTCTGTGCCATTTCCAGCACCTCAAATAAAGTTCAGTTTTGAAACTAGTGGACGGAAAACCTTCTGTTTTCCCTAAATCGGTTTTGGAACCTTAGGACAAAATGGTAATTAAACCTTTTTGAAGCAATAACTAAATTGAAATTTAGTTCCAGGGCTGATTATACAGGAAATAACTCAATGAAAACCTTTTTTATTCTTGTTCCAATTATTTTTAGGTTGTTTTAAATGGAAACCCTTTGCCCGAATTCCACTTTTCAAGGCCCCCTTCCAAAGAATGAAAATAAAAGGAGAGGAATTCCCTTTTTTTTTTTTTTTTTTTTTTTAAGGACTGGGTCATCTCATAAGAGCTAAGCATGACAGATATCAACAGGGCGGGCTTCCTAGGATGATTTCTGAGCCAACAGTCCAAGACCTTTTGTTGATTTCAGCCCCACTTAGCCAAGACCTCAAATATAAATAATTCTGATAATTATGGAGAAATCAACTGCTATTTTATACTGATTCTGTAAAAAAAAAAAAAAAAAAGTTTTGTAACTATTAAAATAATTTTCTGACTCAGTGTACATATTTATTTGATTGTTTTCTATGTTGAGACAGTTCTCTTTTTATTTATTTATTGAAATTTTAGTTTTCATTTTTTAGTATCCTGTCAGGTTGTACGACAGTTCTCATAAGAGAATTTGCATGCACTTTCAATATCTGATTTGTATTGTACTTTTTTATTTTTATAAATGTATTGGCATGGATGTGGACCTTTTTGGTTATTGATAAGTTTATTCCTTGATTATCTTTGTGGGTTGATTATAAAAGGGCGGTGTTATAAGCTGGACACTGTCCAAAGAAGTTTTCTTTTAGTACCTTAACTGATCTTGTTTTCAGATGTAAAAACTAATTTTTGGTGGAATTCTTTCCTGGACAGTATTTCCATGGTCATGGAAAAGGAAAGCAGAAATTCAGGAAAGGGAAAAGCAGGGAAGAGCTTGCATGAGAGCAAATGAGTTAGTAACAAACCTGCTGTAATTGCAGGATTTGGTCGTTGCAAAAAAAAACCACTTTCTAGTATGGAATGGTTATGTTATTAGTTTTCTATTGCTGCTTTACAAATTATCACAAACAGTATTTTACAGTTCTGTAGGCCAGATGGGCAGATTTGACTGACCTTTTTTTTTGTTTAGGGTCTTAAAGCTGAAATCAAGTTGAGTGCCAGGCTGGGCTTTGTTCTGGAGTCTCTAGGGGAAGAGTCTGCTGCTAAGCTCATTGAGTTGCCGGATCGTTGCATCATGGGCCTGAGGTCCCCATTTCCTTGCTGACTGTCAGGTGCACTCTCAGCTCCAGGAAGCTACCCACATTTCTTGACACGTGATTCCTTCCATCTTTAGGCTGGCAATGGTGCATTCAGTTCTTCTCATACTTGGAATCTGTCTGACTTCCCTTTATGCTACAAACCAGATAAAATGATTTTAAAGGGCTTGTGTGATTAGACCTACCACATCTTTTTGCTTAACTCAAAGTCAACTGATGAGAATCATAATTACATCTGCAAATCTCTTGCCAGGTTTTTTAAAATGACAGACACCAAGTCCCATATTCATGGTCTGAGGGATATCTTGAGCCAATTTAGGACTCTGCCCACCATAGTGATTTAAACAAGCCACCTGGCTGTGGCCCAGTTAGATTAGCCAGCTAGGTCTCTGGTAGGCCTGTGTACATTGACCACCATCAGATTATGCATTTAGAAATGAGTGATAAAGATATAAAGTGCCCACCATTCTTTGAACAAAACTTTTTGAGCACTTACTATAGGTCAGACACTTTTTGTGGAGATTTTAGTTTAGTCTCAACAAAATTTCCTAGAGGTCCGCAGTGAAAATGGCTTATATAAAGTTGAGTAAGTAATTTTGGGTAGATAAGTGAATTGAAAAGATGGATACAAGAATAGAAAGACGAAGATCTCCCTGATTCTGCTGCTCAGGAGGGAATTCAGATCCTTGGAAAGGATTCATTAACAGTCTTTCCAGAATTTCAGGTCGGCCAAAATACCATCTAGCTAATCCAATTATGTTAGTAGAGTGCCTGAATCATTCCAGTGTAACATTTGAAAAATGTGCAATGGTGGCAGTGTGGAGTGATAGTATAAATGAATAGGTTTGGTGTGATGAATGGCATTTAAAACCTCAACTAATGAAGGAAGATGGATGACATTGCTTTTGAAAGTTGAGTTGCCTGCTGATAAAGTGTCCTGTGTGTAATTACTGCCTTAGAACAATTTGTTGATTCGCTTTTGTTGCCTGAAAGATAGGTAGGATTCAGCAACTCACACACACAGAAAAGAAGTAGAAGGTGCGAAAGTTCACAGATGAGTTTGGCCCTTCCTTGGCAGAACAGACAGCCATATGAAGAAACACCTATGATGATACATTTGCAAATTCTTTTAACAAATATTCGAATGCCTTCCTAGGCACTATTAACCACTATTGTTACATCACTCAGCAAAACAAAAATACCTGGTTTTAAAGAGCTTATATTTGGTGAAGGAAGACAGCAGTAAGTTATATGGTATGCTAAAATGTGATAAAGTTCTATGGAAAAAAAATAGAGAAGGAAATCAGGAATGGGGTGGAGAGTAGGTTGCAAATGACTGTTTTCAGCTGCCTGGAAAATATAATGCCCTTGTCTTTGAAAAGTTGCTTTAACTTAAGACTGAAATGTACCAAGGAAGTGCAGTAATAAAAAGGGTGTTTTCTAATATGTCATTCTTTTATAAGTAGTACTCTGGACTAGGTGTGGTGGCTCATGTCTGCAATCCCAGTACTTTGGGAGGCTGAGGCATGAGGATCAAGAGCCCAGGAGTTCAAGACCAGCCCAGGCAATATGGTGAGACCCAGTCTCTTAAAAAATTTTTTGAAATGGTGCTTGTCTGTAGTCTCAGCTGCTCATGAAGCTGAGACGGGAAGATCTCTTGAGCCCAGGAAGTTGAGGCTCCAGTGAACTATGATTGTGCCACTGCCTTCCAGCCATGGTGGCAGAGCAACATCCTGTTTTAATAATAAGTTGTACACTGAAGATACTAGTTTGGGAAATGTAGTGATAATGTACCCAGTGCTGCTATAGTAGTCACTGCTAATGTGCCAGTGTCCAGGAGTGATAAACTTGTAATCTTGTAAACTGGGAGATTAATCAAATGTGTGAGCCCTTTTGAAACCAAGAAAAATGAACATTCTATCTAGAGTTAGGTGATCTAACCAAACATGTTAGAGATTATTTAGGTTACTCATGATTTCTGTGTGTATTTAGCCTTGTAGAATACCCTTGATGAACTTGATTGACCCTTAAAAAAGAATCTTTATTATTGAGCATAAACATTGAAGAATAAAGAAGATAGAAAGTGATGCCTCCTCATTGGGGTAGCATTTCCAGGACAAGCCTGATTTTAGCCCATAGAATTACGTTGGGAAGGAAATTCAAAACGTTAACAAGAGGTTTAGACAAACATGACTTCCAGCTTCTGAAGGCAATGGCCAGCTGGGGGCACCCCTGTCCAAGGGGAGAGGACTTGCCTGAGGTGCATTTGTATATCTCCTGGTGCATTAAGAAGGGATAGGTAATCTACTGGCGCTTAAAGATAATTGCTATGATTGAATGATTTTCCCACTCCAGTTTTTAAAACCAGCAAGAAAAATTTCTCCTGCTTAAAAGCCCCCAGTGGCTGGCCAGGCACAGTGGCTCACACCTGTAATCCCAGCACTTTGGGAAGCCAAGATGGGCGGATCACTTGAGGTCAGGAGTTCAAGACCAGTCTGGCCAACATGGTGAAACCCCATCTCTACTTAAAAAACAAAAATTAGCCGGGCATGGTGACAGGCGCCTGTAATCCAAGCTACTCAGGAGGCTGAGGCAGGAGAATCGCTTAAACCCAGAAGGCGGAGGTTGCAGTGAGCCGAGATTGCGCCACTGCACTCCAGCCTGGGTGACAGGTTTTTAACAGATTTGAGACTCTGTCTCAAAAAAAAAAAAAAAAAAAAAAATTGCACCCCCAGTGGCTTCTCAGTGCCTTGAAGACAGGTACAGATTCCTTAAAGTGGCTTAGGAAGTCCATCCTCTGTCTCCTGCTCACCTCCAACCTCACTGCTCGCTATGCTGCACTCTGTTCCCCACTAAACTTCTTTGTGCTCCAAGAAAAGACCCAGTCTCACCTCTGAACATCTGTGCATTCTCACACTTCCCTGGCCAACTCCTACCCGTGCTTCAGGTCTCAGCTATCATTTCCTTCAGCAAGGCTTTCCTGACCTCTCAAGTACAAGTTATGTGTCCCTTTTATGCACATCCACAATAACACCTCTATCATCATCTTTATTACACTGTTACAATTTCTTGCTTATCTCTTTCCTCCACCTGTTTTTGAGGGCTGCCACTGTGCTTCTCAGTGTCTGAGCTGGATGACACTGCTAGTTTCCTACCCTATATCCATTTTTCTCTTCCTTACCAAGAGAATCCTGGTTTTGTTTAAGGGTAGCATTGTGCCCAGCTTCCCCTGCAGCTCCAAGTATCAGTCAGACAATCCTGGCCAATGAGATAGGCTAGGGCATTTTTGAGAAACATTTACAGTGCAAAGAGAACTGTCCCTTCCTCCTCTTTTCCTCCTTCTTTCTACCTGGAATGTGGTTAGGGTGGCTAGAAGTGACAAGGATTAGGGCTGTTTGCCTATGTGGTGACAAAGACGAAAGACGACGAAAACCATGTTAAGGACAGCTGAACAGAAAGAAGGAGAAGGAATTGTGTGTTGTCATTCCAGCCCTGGGCTACCTGCCTTCAAACTTGTTATTATATGAAGGTGGTGAGATATTATGTGAGATGTTGTCATCTGTTCATTTGGGGATGTAACAGGGGTGCATTCTATTACATGCAGTCAAATGTAGCCCATAAGTGATACACTGCTCATATATTTGTTCAATTAATGAAGATTATAATAATAATTGCTGATTTGCCAAGTGCTTGCCACAAATTAGGCTCCATTCTAAGTACTTTCCATGACTGCCTCATTTGGGAGAAGAACCTTGGCAGATTCTATAGGAAAATTCTGGAGAATACTAAGCCCTACATGAAGAAATAGCCAGAATCGTGTGGAAGAATTTGGGAGAAATCTCTTATTTCTCTAAAATGAAACTTAGCATTAATAGCTAGCCCAACCAGGACCTGTCCATTACTTGGTTCCTAAGGGTGGGGGTCAGATCTCTAACATATTGCAACATGTTGGCTAGGTGCGGTGGCTCACACCTATAATCCCAACACTTTGGGAGGCCAAGGCAGGCAGGTTACTTGAGCTCAGGAGTTTAAGACCAGCCTGGGTAACATGGTGAAGCCCCATCTCTACCAACAATACAAAAAAATTAGCCAGGTGTGGTGGTGTGTGCCTGTGGTCCCAGCTACTCTGGAGGCTGAGGTGGGAGGATCACTTGAGCCCAGGAGGCAGAGGTTGCAGTGAGGCATCATCACATCACTGAACTCTAGCCTATACAATACAGTGAGACCCCATCTCAAAAACAATAATAATTAAAATAAAATAAAAGATTTCAACATGTGAATGCCGTTCCCACCTTGCTCAATTGTTCAACCCACACTAAATCTCTTCCCCTAATTAATCTCTCCCTACTTCTCTAAGGACAGATATGCTGGTCAGTCTATGTATCTCTATCTGGCTGTCTAACTCTATCTATCTGTCTGTCTATCTATCTATCTATCTGTCTATCTATCTATCTATCTATCTATCTAATCTGCCTTTCTGCTTTTTATCTACCTATCCATCCAGTTATCCATTTGTCATGTGGATTAGATGCCTGCCACATCAGAGCCCTTTCTAAGGAAGACTGACCCACAGCTCCTACTGAAAAAGCACCCCCAGATGACCCATTTTACACTAGGTTGATTAGACTAAGGTTGGGCAGCTCACCCAAGAACTGCTAAACCTTAAGTTGTCCAGTGTCCTGTGACATGTCTTGGGGCAAAAAGAGGATCTGGGCAATCAAATTTTTCGCAGCTTTGAACTGAGAAATACTGAGAGAATTATGTAGTGAGCAGGAAGTGAGGCCTGAAGGAGAGGGGTGATGAGGCACAACAGGGGCCATGGAAGCTCAATGTTCTGAGAAAGCAGAAGCTGTAAGGATGTACACCATAAGGTAGAGAGGAGTTATACAGAGTAGAAGAAAGAACGCCAGTTGAAACTGGCAGAAAAGTAGACACAAAGAGAAGTACAGACAGCTGCTTAGGGAACAGCTGAGACCCATTAATGATGGAGCCCTAGAACAAAAACCCATTACCACAGCTCCTCAGGTTCTTAGAGCTGCCTGGATTCTGATTCTGGCTGTGAGACCCAGTTCTGTGTGGGCCCCTTTCCTCTAGGAAGCCTGGCTGTTTGGCATTTTCTAGATTTCTAAGCAAATGCCTCTTTATAAAGAATCCCTGTGACATAAAATAAATTCTCTTGAACCAAAAGAGCCTATCTAAAACATTCCCAGTAAGCTAGCATCCAAGCAGTATCTCCCTGTTAAATAATCCACCGACGTTAGCACGTTATTTTCCTCATGAAATACTTCTCATATTGTTAGAGCAGCAGGGATGGGCTTGGATAGCTCCTTGGGTGAAATTCGTCACTGTGTCTGAACTTCAAGTCCAACAAGGTAAGCCTCTGAGCCTCCAGGGCCCAGGATGAGTCTCTGGAACTCACCAAATGAGAAACTAGACAGATAATGATTGATTCTCTCCCTCAGGTAGGGGAGGAAATCTGTTTCCCAGAAAGAACAGAATAAGCCCTGCCCACAGCCCTGGGCACAGTCATACCCTCTGAATCTTCACTTGGCGCAATACCAGTGGCCACACACTGTGCCAAAAACACAGTCTGTGGCAGAAAATTCTAGGAGTGCCTGCTAGAGTAGGGATTGAGTCTCTCAACTCTGCAAGGCAAGAGTACATTCTCTGTCTCTCCCTTTGGGGTCAGGCAAAATAATATTTGCGATAGAGTACAAATTCTTGCTTCCAGATTCCATTTCAAATTTGGTGGGGAAAATATTTCGGAGATGTAATTTTTTCCTTTGGTTGCAAGAGTACTGCTGAGGGAAGACCATTTTTTTTGAGGGGAAACTTGTTCCTTTAACAGCTGTTAATGGCCAAGAAACTTCCAAACACTCTTTCCATCAGCAGTTTATCAAGTTGCAGGTCTATCTTTTTCTCATTTCTCTGAGAATCCCAACAAGTGGAGAATAAGGCTAATTCAAACACTACCTCCTAATCCTTTAGAATAAGCTTTTTTTTTTTTTTAATCATCTTCTGCATTAAAGTTGATTTTAAATTATTCCAATTTTTCACTTTTTAACCAATTTGTAATTCATTATGGTATATATGAAATTTGTATCCAAATTGTTGATTGTATTCCAAAATAAAATGCAGTATTTCAACAGCATTTAGTAAATAAAAATATTTTTTTACATTGCTTTTATTCTATCTGGCTTAAACAAATTTGGCTCACATTTATTTTTTTCCTTTGGGGGAAAATCCTTGCTCTGTCACCCAGGCTGGAGTGCAGTGGCGCAATCTTAGCTCACTCCAACCTCTGCCTCCTGGGTTCGGGGAGGTTCCTGCCTCAGCCTCCTGAGTAGCTGGGATTACAAGCAGGTGCCACCACACCCATCTAATTTTTGTACTTTTAGTAGGATGGGGTTTCACCATATTGTCCAGGCTGGTCTCTAACTCCGGACCTCAAGTGATCCGCCCACCTTGGCCTCCCAAAGTGCTGGGATTACAGGTCTGAGCCATCACGCCTGGCCTGGCTCAGTGGAATATTTTGTAATACATTTTATACTTTAAGATATATTTTTAATTCAATTAGAGCTAGTATTTCCATTAAACCTTTTCTCTTTATATCACACTAGCACTCAACCCTGGCTGACATCAGAATCACCTGGACTATTTTCCAGAGATTATTTTTTAATCGATCTGCAGTTGTACCCCACCTTGGATATTTTGGTGTTAATTTATAAATTAAGAGACTCTAATATGCAGGCAAGATCAAGAATCACTGCACACATTACTTGATATTTTTTCCTATTTATTTTTATTTATTGTTATGTTCTCTTTAACATGAAGTATACCTAATCAGCAACAGGATATGTTTATCTATTTGTTCAAGTCTTTTATTTTGGACCGTGAATTATTGTAGAGTCACATGTTACTGAACAATGGGGACACCTTCTGAGAAATATGCCATTAGACAATGTTGTCAGTGTGCAAACATCATAGACTATACTTACACAAACCTAGATTGTACAGCCTACTACACACCTAGTCTGTATGGTATAGCCTGTTGCTCCTAGGCTGCTAACCTGTATAGCATGTTACCATAGTGAATACAGGACAGTAGGCAATCATAACACAATGATGAGTATTTGTGTATCTGTGTAAACATAGAACAGGCACTCTGGGATACCAAGACAGGAGGATCACTTGAGCCCAGGAGTTCAAGACCAACCTGGGCAATATAGCAAGACCCTATCTCTGCAAAAAAAAGAAAAGAAAAGAAAAAGAAAGAAAGACGAAAATCTGCCAGGCATGGTGGCATGTGCCTGTAGTCCAAGGTACTCAGTAGGCTGAAGCAGAAGGATCTCTTGCACCCAAGAATTTGAGGTTGCAGTGAGCCACGATCATGCCACTGCACTCCAGCCTGAGTAATAGAGTGAAACTGTGTCTCCTAAAAAAATTAAAAAAGAAAATAAAAAACATATAGAAAGGTACAGTAAGAATCAGTATGAAAGATTTTTAAATGGTGTGATAAATGGAGCTTGCAGTACTACAAGCTGCTCTGGGTGAGTCAGTGAGTGAGTGGTGAGTGAATGTGAAGTCCTGAGACTCACTGTGCTCTCCTGTAGACTTTATAAACACTGTACGCTTAGGCTATACTACATTTATTTTAAAATTTTTCTTTCTTCAACAATAAATTAGCCTAAGCTTACTGTAATATTTTACTTTATAAACTTTTAAATTTTAAATTTTTTTGACTCTTATAATAACATTTAGCTTAAAACAGAAACATTGCACAGCTGTACAAAATATTTTCCCTTATATCCTTATTCTAGAAGCTTTTTTCTATTTTAATTTTAATTTTTTTACTTTTAAGATTTTATTAAAATGAAGATACAAACACAGAGATTAGCCTAGGCCTACACAGGGTCAGGATGATCAATATTACTATTTTCTTTCTTTCTTTTTTTTTTTTTGAGGCGGAGTTTTGCTCTTGTTGCCCAGGCTGGAGTGCAATGGCACGATCTTGGCTCACCACAACCTCGGCCTCCCGGGTTCAAGCGATTCTCCTGCCTCAGCCTCCTGAGTGGCTGGGATTACAGGCAAGGTCCACCATGCCGAGCTAGTTTTTATATTTTTAGTAGAGACAGGGTTTCTCCATGTTGGTCAGGCTGGCCTCGAACTCCCGACCTCAGCTGATCCACCCTCCTTGACCTCCCAAAATGCTAGGATTACAGGCGTGAGCCACCACGCCTGGCTGAATATTACTATTTTCAACCTCCACATCTTATCTCACTGGGAGGTCTTCAGAAACAATAACACACGTAGAGTTATCTCCTACGATAACAATGCCTTCTTCTAGAATACCCCCTGAAGGATTTGCCAGAGTCTGTTTTACAGTTAACTTAAAAAAAAAAGTGCAAGGAGTACATTCTAAAATAATGATAAAAAGTGTAGTACAGTAAATACATAAGCCAATAACATAGTTGTTTATTATCATTATCAAGTGTTATGTACTACACATAATTGTATGCACTATATTTTTATATGACTGGTGGCAAGGTAGGTTTGTTTACACCAGCATCACCAAAAACATGTGAGTAATGCATTGCATTAAATTTTACTATGGCTACGATGTCACTAGGTGATAGGAATTTTTCAGCTGCACTATAATTTTATGGGACCTCATTGTATATGTGATCTGTCATTGACAAAAACATCATTATGGCAGTGCATGAGTGTCATTCTCTTTGCATAGGTTTTGTATGTTGCTTATTAGATTAATTTTTAAATGTGTGATGTATTTAGACTTTCCACCCCAAAATCAGGTTAAAGTAAATCTAATCACCCTAATTATGGAGTTTCAAGTATCTTTGATCAACTGCTTTGTGTAAAGAGCTACCGATGTGTGTGTGTCTATGTTTTTGCATTGCTCAGAAAAGAATTCTTATTACTGAGCCAGTAGAGTTGTCTCTAGTTGTTCTTGTTACCTAAGAGCTCCAGAGTACTAATACTAGTCAGCCAGTGGAGATCATTTAGTTCACTTATTGACTGTTTATGTGCTAGGAGCTGAAGGCAGATGGATAGGATAGCTTCTCCATTCTGAGGCAGTAAGAGTTAGTAATGGCTATTTAAAAACAACCAGTGTTTCAACTCTCCCTTACGTATCTGCTTCAAGGGGTCAGAATAGCTGAGGGAAGGAATTCTGAGCATATGTTAGTAAAGTGTAGGGGTTAAGAAAGAGCATTGGCCCTGGAGGCAAACAGCCTGGATCACATCCTCACTTCTCTACTAACTGGTCATGTGGGCTTGCGCAAGTAACTTCATCTTTCTACACTCAGTCTTCTGTAAAGAGGGGATAGCAATAATATTTACCTCATGAGATTGTTAAAAATGTTAAATAAGTTTTATTTATAAAGTCTTTGAAACACTATCTAGACTATGGTAAGCATTTAATATATATTAGCTGTTATAATTATTTGGGACAGAGGATTGTCAAGTGGCACTAATGGGGTGATGGACAGAGTGCAGAGCCCAGAGGGAGACTTTAGAGCAGGGGTGTCCAATCTTTTGGCTTCCCTGGCCACATTGGTAGAAGAATTGTCTTGGGCCGCACATAAAATGCACTAATTCTAATGATGGCTGATGAGGAAAAAAAAAAAAAACTCATGTTTTAAGAAAGTTTACGAATTTGTGTTGGGCTGCATTCAAAGCCATCCTGGGTGACTGTGGGTCATGTCGTGGGTTGGACAAGCTCACTTTAGAACATCTTTTTTTTTTTTTTTCTTAAGAGACAGGATCTTGCTCTCTCACTCAGGCTGGAGTGCAGTAGTGCAATCATAGCTCACTGCAACCTCGAACTCCTGTGCTCAAGCAATCCTCCCGCCTCAGCCTCCCAAGTAGCTACAGGTGCATGCCACCACACCTGACTTGAGCAATTTTTTTTTTTTTTTTTTTTTTTTTTTAAAAGGGTTTTCCCCTTTGGGCCGGGCGGGGGGGGGGGGGGGGGTTTTGGGCCCCTCCAACCCCCCCCCCCAAAGAGCCACAGGGGCAGCCCCCCCCCCCCGACTTGAGCAATTTTTTTTTTTTTTTTTTTTTTTTTGAAGATGGATTCTCGCTCTGTAGCCAGGCTGGAGTGCAGTGGCGCGATCTTGGCTCACTGCAATCTCCGCCTCCCGGGTTCAAGCGATTCTCCTGCCTCAGCCTCCCCAGTAGCTGGGACTACAGGCACATGCTACAATGCCCAGTTAACTTTTGTATTTTAATAGAGACAGAGTTTCACCATGTTGGCCATGATGGTCTCTATTTCTTGACCTCGTGATCC
>NW_016819072.1:310100-329214 GCF_001698545.2 Rhinopithecus bieti
TTTTTTTTTGAAGATGGATTCTCGCTCTGTAGCCAGGCTGGAGTGCAGTGGCGCGATCTTGGCTCACTGCAATCTCCGCCTCCCGGGTTCAAGCGATTCTCCTGCCTCAGCCTCCCCAGTAGCTGGGACTACAGGCACATGCTACAATGCCCAGTTAACTTTTGTATTTTTAATAGAGACAGAGTTTCACCATGTTGGCCATGATGGTCTCTATTTCTTGACCTCGTGATCCACCCACCTAAGCCTCCCAAAGTCCTGGGATTACAAGGGTAAGCCACTGTGCCCGGTCCAACCCGAGCACGTTTAAAACAAGTTTTCTCTTCACTTTGCCTCTCTCATTCTCTCCTTTTCCTTTACTCTCCCCTCCACTCCCTCTTCCTCTCTCCTTCCTTAACAATTCAGCCCCAAATCCATTAAGTAGGGCCAAGAACAACAGATATTGGTTTTGGATGGTCCGAAACTAGATGTTGGACTTGGCCTCTCCATGGGTAGGTGCCCACCCACCATGGTGGAGGATAGCTGGCGTAGAGAGGGCAGGTACTTAGGTAAAGGGATAGTGGCAGTGGTCTAGGACAGGATGTAAAAGACTGAGCATTGGGGGGCAGATGATGGGGTGAGGAGGGTGGAGGTGGGAGTCACAAGGATGGGGGACAGGAGCAAGGATGGAAGACTTTACAAATACGTAGAAATTAAACAATGTACTCCTAAATAATCAATGGGTCAAAGAAGAAATCAAGGAAAAATCAAAAGGAAAGTTAGAAAATACTTTGACATGAATGAAAATAAACAACATACCAAAACTTATGGAATGCAGCTAAAGCAATGCTTAGAGGGAAATTTATAGCTGTCAACACTTATCCCAAAAAAGATAATATCAATCAATAACCTAAACTTTTACCTTAAGACACAGCAAATAGAAGATCAAAGTCAACCCAAGGCAAGCAGAGGGAAAGAAATAATAAAGATTAGAGTAGAAATAAATAAAATAGAGAATAGAAAAACACTACATTGAATCATTGAAACAAAAGTTGTTTTTTTGAAAAGATGAACAAAGTTGACAAACCTACAGGTAGACTAAGAGCAAAAAGAGAGAATACTCAAATTACTAGAATCAGAAATGAAAGGGGAGACATTAATACTGACCTTACAGAAATGAGGATTATAAAGGAATACTATGAACAATTGTATGCCAATAATGGATAACATAGATAAAATGAACGAATTCCTAGAATAACACATACTCCCAAAACTGACTCAAGAAGAAACAGTCAACCTAAATAGACCTATAATAAGTTTGGATATTGAATTAGTAATTTAAAAAACTTCCCACAGAGAAGTGCCCAGGCCCAGATGGCTTTACTGCTGAATTGTACTAAAGGTTTAAAGAAGGCTGGGCACAGTGGCTCACACCTGTAATACCAGCATTTTGGGGGCCCAAGGCGGGTGGATCACTTGAGGTCAGAAGTTTGAGACCAGACTGGCCAACATGGTAAAACCCTGTCTCTACTAAAAAAATATAAAAGTTAGCCCAGGGTGTTAGTGGGTGCCTGTAATCCCAGCTACTTGAGAGGTTGAGGCAGGAAAATCACTTGAACCCAGGAGACGGAGGTTTCAGTGAGCCGAGATTGGGCACTGCACTCCAGCCTGGGCAACAGAGTGAGACCATTTCTTAAAAAAAAAAAAAAAAAGTTTAAAGAAGAATTAATAACAGTTCACAAATTCTACCAAAACCAGACAAAGGTGTTACAAGAAAACTATAGACAGGCCGGACATGGTGGCAATCCCAATGCTTTGGGAGACCGAGGAGGGTGGATCACCTGAAGTCAGGAGTTCAAGACCAGGCTCAAGATGGTGAAACCCTGTCTCTACTAAAATACAAAAATTAGCCGGGTGTGGTGGTGCATGCCTGTAGTCCCAACTCCCAACTACTCAGGAGGCTAAGGCAGGAGAATCGCTTGAATCTGAGAGGCAGAGGTTGCAGTGAGCCAATATTGTGCCACTGCACTCCAGCCTGGGTGACAGAGCGAAACTCTGTCTCAACAACAACAACAAGAAAACTGTAGACCAATATCTCTTACGAATATAAATGCAAAAATCCTCAACAAAATTCTAGCAAACTGAATGTAGCACGTCTAAAAATAATTATATACCATGACCATAAGGGATTTATTCTAGAAATGCAAAGTTGGTTTCATATCAAAAAATCAATATAATATACTGTATCAATAGAATGAAAACAAAACCACATCACTGTTTCAATAGATGCAGAAAGAGCATTTAATAAAATCCAATATCGTTTCATAATAAAAATGAGCTAGAAGGAAACTTTCTTTTTTTTCTTTTTTTGAAACAGGGTCTCACTTTGTCACTGGAGTGCAGTGGACATAATCTTGGCTCACTGCAGCCTCAACCTCTGGGTTCAGGTGATTCTCTGGTCTCAGCTCCCCAAGTAGCTGGGACTACAGGTGTGCATTACCACATCCAGATAATTTTTGTATTTTTTGTAGAGACATGATTTCACCATGTTACCCAGGCTGGTCTCTAACTCCTGAGCTCAAGTAATCTACCCGCCTCGGCCTCCCAAAGTGCTAGGGTTACCGATGTGAGCCACCATGCCCAGCCTTGAAGTAAACTTTCTTAACTTAATAAAAGGCATCTATGAAAACTCCACAGCTAACTTTATACTAAAGGATAAAAAAATTATATGTTTTCCCCCTAAGATCAGGAACAAGACAAGGATGCCTGCTCTCATCCTTCTATTCAATTTTATATTGAAGTTTCTCACCAGTGCAATTAGGCAAGAAAGAAAAATTATCCAGGTTAGAAAGGGGGATATAAAACTGCCTATATTTGCAATGATATGATCTTGTATATAGAAAATTTTAAAGAATCCACCAATACACAAATTCATCAAGGTTAAAAAAATATACAAAAATCAATTGTATTTCTGTAAACTTGCAATACATAAGCCAAAAAAACTCATTTATAATAGCATCAATAAGAACAAAGTATTTGGGAATGAATTTAACAAAAAAAGTACAAAATATATGTTCTGAAAACTAAAAAAAATTGTTGAAAAAATACAGATCGAAATAATTGGGAGAACTTCTTATGTTCATGAATCAGAGGCTTAATAGTGTTAAGATGGCAGTATTCCCCAAACTTATCTACAGATTCAACATAATCTCTATGAAAATCCTAGCTGACTTCTTTGTAGAAATTTATAAGCTGATTCTAAAATTCATGTGGAAGTTCAAAGAATTCAGAAGAGCCAAAAAACTCTTGAAAAGGAAGAACAAAGTTGGAGGACTCACACTTCACAGTTGTAAAACTTATTACAAGGCAACAGTCATCAAAAAAGTGTAGTACTGGTAAAAGGATAGATATATAGATTAATGGAATAGAATTGAGAGTCGAGAAATGAACTCATGTGCCTGTGATCAACTGATTTTCAACAAGGGTGCCAAGATCCTTCGATGGGGTAAAGAAATCTTTTCAACCAGTGGTGCTAACTACATAGCCACGTGCAAAAGAATGAAGTTGGACCCTTACCTCACACCATATACAAAAATTAACTCAAAAGGGATAAAAGACCTAAATGTAAGAGCTAAAGCTACATAACACTTAGAAGGAAACAGAGGAGTAAATCATTATGAGTTTGGATTTGGCAAAGGATCCTTAGTTATGAAACCAAGAGCATGAGTAGCAAAAGGATAAACAGATAATTTGGACTTCATTAAAATTAAAAACTTTTGTGCTTCAGAGAATGCCATAAAGAGATTGAAAAGATAACCACAAAATGAGAAGAAAATATTTGCAAATCGTATATCAGATAAGGGGCCTGTATTCAGAATATATGCTGTGGTTTGAATATTTGACTCCTTCAAAACTGATGTTGAAGCTTAATCCCCAATGTGGTACTATTGAGAGGTGGGGCCCTTAAAAGATGATTGAGTAATAAGGACTCTGCCCTCATGAATGGCTTAATCCATTCAAGGGTTAATGGATTAATGGGTTATCATGGGAGTGGGGCGGGTGGCTTTGTAAGAAGAGGAAGAGAGACCTGATCTATCACGCTCAGCCCCCTCACCATGTGATGATGCTATGTGCTGCCTCAGGACAGGACTCTGCAGAGAGTCACCAACTGCAAGGAGGCACTCACCGGATGTGGTCCCTCAACTTTGCACTTCTTTTTTTTTTGAGATAGGGTTTCACACTTGTTGCCCAGGCTGGAGTGCAATGGCACGATCTCAGCTCACCGCAACCTCTGCCTCCCGGGTTCAAGTGATTCTCCTGCCTCAGCCTCCCAAGTAGCTGGAATTGCAGACATGTGCCACTGTGCCTGGCCCTGAACTTTGGACTTCTCAGCCTCCGTAACTGTAATAAATAAATTCATTTTATTTGTAATTTACCAGTTTCAGATATTCTCTTATAAGCAACAGAAAATGGACTAAGACAGGTAATTTTAGTTTTGTTATTATTTTAAATGACAAAACTACACTAACTTTTGCACCAACCTAATACAAATGGCTAATCATCTCATGAAAAGATGTTCAACAGCATTAGTCATCAGGGAAATACAAATCAAAACCACAATGAGCTATTATTTCACATCCACCAGGATGGCTAACCTTAAAAAACTCAGATAGTAACAAATGTGGGTGAGGATATGGAGAAAATGGAACTCTCATCCACTGTTGGTGGGAATGTAAAATGCTGTGGCCTCTTCAGAAAACAGTCTGTAAGTTTCTCAAACAATTAAACATAGAGTTAGTTACCATATGAACCAGCAATTCTACTCCTAGGTATATATCCAAGAGAAATGAAAACATATATACACACAAAACCTTGTACACAAATATTTATAGTAGCAGTGTTCCTGATAGTCAAAAGGTGAAAGCAACTTAAATATCTATCAACTGATTAGTTAACAAAGTGTGATATATTGATAAAATGAAATATTTGTGCATAAAAAGAAATAAAATACTGACACATGCTACAACATTGATGAATTTTGAAAACTATGCTAAGTGAAGGAAGCCAGTTGCAAAAGACCACATATTATATAATTCCACATATATCAATGTCCAGACCAGGCAAATCTAGACAGAAAGTAAATTAGTTGTTGCTTAGGGGTTAAAGTATGTGTGGAGGAGGCTGGGGAAGTGATAGCTAACAGGTATGAGACTTCTTTTTGAGGTGATGAAAATCTTCTAAAATTGTGTGAGGTTTGCATACATTTGTGAATGTGGTATAAAACCATTCACCTGTACAGTTTAAATGAGTAAGTTGTATGTTTCAATTTATGTCTCAATAAAGGTGTTAAACAAGAGGAAAATGGCAATTAAATGGAACATGTGATTTTGGATTGGATCTGTTTTTTGAGATGGTGTCTTGCTATGTTGCCCAGCAGTAGCTATTCACGGACATGATCATTGCACACCATGGCCTTGAACTTCTGGCCTCTGGAGATCCTCCTGCCTCTGCCACCTGAGTAGCTAGGACTACAGGTGCTTGCCACCTCACCTGGCTTGGATCTTTTTGTCATAAATGACATTATTGGGACAATTGGGGTAATTTGAATGGTGTCTGGGGATTAGATGCTACCAGTGTATCAGTGTTAATTTCCTATTATTTTTAATTTTTATTTTTTTAGAGACGTGGTCTCTCTCTGTCACCCAGGCTGGAGTGCAGTGGCATGAGTATAGCTCACTGTAGCCTCGAGTTCCTGGGTTCAAGCCATCCCCCCACTTCAGCCTCCCAAGTAGCTAGTACTACAGGTGTATACCACCATGCCCAGCTAAATTTTAATTTTTTTTTTTTTGTAGAGGCATGGTCTCGCTATGTTGCCCAGGTTTGTCTTGAATTCCTGTCCTCAAGCAATCCTGCTGCCTTGGCCTACCAAAGTGCTGGGATTATAGGCATGAGCCACTATGACCTGCCAATTTCCTGATTTTGATGGTTGTATTTCAGTTTTGCAGGAGAATATCCTTGTTTGTAGGAAATGCACACTGAAGTATTTGTTGGTGATGGGGCATCATGGTAAGTAACTTAAGTCTCAAATGTCCAGGAAAAAAAAGTTGTTTTTTTGTTTTTTGTTTTGTTTTTTTGTTTTTGCAACTTTTCTCTATGTTTAAGTTTGTTTCAGAATAAAAATATAGGCCAGGCATGGTGGCTCACGCCTGTAATCCCAGCACTTTGGGAGGCTGAGGTGGGCAGATCACCTAGGGTCAGGAGTTCGAAACCAGCCTGGCCAACATGGCAAAACCCTGTCTCTACTAAAAATACAAAAATTAGCCAGGTGCGGTGGTGGGCGCCTGTAATCCCAGCCACTTGGGAGGCTGAGACAGGAGAATTGCTTGAACCCAGGAGGCGGAGGTTGCAGTGAGCCAAGATTGAGCCATTGCACTCCAGCCTGGGTGATAGAACAAGACTCCATCTCAAAAAAAAAAAAAAAAATACACACACACATACACATACACACCCTTTGTAAAATACTTGATTTAATTTTAAAATATGAGGGTAGAGATGGAATGTTGGGTTATCAGCAGCCACAGGGAACAAGGAGGCTGACAAACTGATAGTCTGTGATCTGGCCTGCCTATAGTGGGGGTGAGTGTGGTACTATCCTTTAGCCAGTTGCATTAGGCTTGACTAGTTTTTATAAGATTTCCAATTGCCATCAATTTATATGGAATTTATACTCTAAACCAATAGCACTGATCTTGAGAAAGAAAAGGTAATTTCTACTTAATACAATAAATGAGAAATAATTGAAGAAATAATTTCTTTGGAAAAGAATGCTTCTTTATTGATGGTTTTATTTATCAGCAAGGATCATGACTCAGTAGCCAGTGGAAGGAATCAGAACACTTTGGGAACATGCTGCTAAAAGCCCGTCAGCTCATCGTCCTTGTTTTTGTCAGCCTGGTATCCAGTAAGTACCAAGTCCTCATTTTGTCCGGGAAGACTTTTGAATACTTTCAAGTGCATATAATGATTATCACCTGCTCGTACCTGAAAAGTATTAAAAAAAAGAGAAAGCAAAAGGAGATTAATTCAAATGGGTCTACATTAAGTGAGAGAGCTACAGGTCTATAAAGACTTCTATCCAAAAAGCTGCTGAGGAATAGCATTGCTAGACCTAGTCCACCCATTCTTAGACTCTTTGTATTCATAAATCTACCACCTTATTTTAGGAGAGAAAGAGTAGAGTAGGCTGGGCGCCGTGGCTCCCACCTGTAATCCTAGTACTTTGGGAGGCTGAGGCAGGTGGATCATGAGGTCAGGAGTTCGAGACCAGCCTGGCCAGCATGGGGAAACCCTGTCTCTACTAAAAATACAAAAAATTAGCCAGGCATGGTGGTGCATGCCTGTAATCCCAGCTACTCGGGAGACTGAGGCAGGAGAATCACTTGAACCCAGGAGGAGAAGGTTGCAGTGAGCCGAGATCGCACTGCTGCACTCCAGCCTGAGTGATAGAGCGAGACTCTGCCTAAAAAAAAAAAAAATTGTAGACTAATGGCATGGCAAGAGGCATAGGTCCTAGGTTTACTTTGTTATTTTTTTCAGTATAATCTGGGCACAAAGGACAGCATTTTATTTTCAAAGATGCATGGAGCAAGAAAACCAGTGACAGCCTATATTTTTGGTGATGCTGTTTTCTGACTCCCAACTTGGGACACTTTATTTGCCATACAGTCTGATAAGGGAAAAGAAAATATACGTATATCAGCACCTACTTTATAAACGCCCACTGGTAAGATTGAGCAGAGCCCAGGGGGTGGACACCCTCCCTTCTAGAGTGAAGGGATCGGGCACTGTGGCTCACGCCTATAATCCCAGCATTTTGGGAGGCCGAGGTGGGTGGATCACCTGAGGTCAGGAGTTTGAGACAAACCTGGCCAACATGGTGAAACCTGGTCTCTACTAAAAATACAAAATTAGCTGGGCGTGGTGGTGCACACCTGTAATCCCAGCTACCTGGGAGGCTGAAGCAGGAGAATCACTTGAATCTGGGAAATGGAGGTTGCAGAGAGCCGAGATTGTGCCACTGCACTCCAACCTGAGCGACAGAGTGAAACTCTGTCTCAAAAAAGAAAAAAAAAAAAAAGCTAAGGGGTTTTGCTAGGAAGTCATTGGTATGAAGGTTGAAGCAGCAGTTTGGACATGAATCTGAGACCTGGAAAATTATGGTAAGAATTTTTACTTTGGTTCTTGCTTGAGACAATAAATGCTTTGTCTTATAAAATATTTATAAAAATATTTATTGTGCTTCTGATGTCACTTCCTATCCTAATTTTAACAAATGCCATATATCAAATGTTTACTGTTAGCCAGACACTGTGATGAACATTTTATATAAATGATTATATTAACTTATATTATAGGCCTGAAGAAAGGTGAAGCAATGAAATTTTACAGATGTGGAAGCAGAGTAAGAGAGATTAAGTGATTTTCCATAAATCTCTCAGCTAATAAGTGGCACAGCCAATATTCAAACCCAGATTTGTTAGGCTCTAGCATCTACATTCTTTTCACTCTACAATGTAACCTCTTTGGAGGGTACTGATGGGGGAATGAGGCCTCGCTCTGTTGCGTGGGCTGCAGCGCAGTGGTGCGATCTCAGCTCACTGTAACCTCAAACTCCTCGGCTCAAGTGATCCTTCTACCTCATCTTCCCAAGTAGCTAGGACTACTGGTGTGCATCACCATGCCTAGGTAATTAAAATATTTTCTTTGTAGAGACAAGGTCTTGCTATGTTGCCCAGGCTGATCTCAAACTCCTGGCTTCAAGCTATACCCCCACCTTGATCTCCCAAAGTGTTGGGATTACAGGCGTGAACCACCACACCAGGCCAGTGTAACTTTTTTAAAGCTCTTATTTTGTGCTTTGTATTAGAGGCAGCACAGCCAGTAGTTAAGCTCAGTCTATCTGGGCTCAAATCCTGACTCGGATCTTACAGTTGTATGACTTTTTTAGTCTCTTCACCACCCTGGAGCTCAATTTTTTCATTGGTAACCCAAGAGAAGTGATTGTACTTATCTCACAGATTTGTTGTGAGGATTAAATGAGGTAATACAAGCCCTGTTCTTAGAATAGTGCATGATGAATTGTAAGTGCTCAATAAATTTCCAGCTTATTTATTCCTCACAACACCCTGCTAAGTAGATTATTACCCTCATTGTGCAGATAAGGGAATGAAGGCTCAGAGAGGAGGAGGAGCTTCAAGAGTTCAAACCCAGGACACTCTGACACCTAAGCCTGTGGTCTTTCCATTCTACCATCTGCCTCTTGGTAGGTACTTGAAATACATAGAGAAGGTCTTGTCACTGGCAAGACCTTAAATCTAGAGAGGCTCAGAGCAAAGGGATCGACAGCCAGACTACCAGGAAGTAAAAGGGAACTGGGATCAGTGGCTGAGATCCAGTAGGAAAAATATGATAGCAGAAGGAAGAAAAGATGAGAGAGACAGAGAGAGAAAGAGACAGAGACAGAGAGAGAGGAGACTGATTAAGAGAGGGCAAAAGGGTGGTCAAGAGAAGAAATTTTCAGGCGGAAATTTTCAAGATAGTTATCTGATGAACTGTTGAAGAGACATGTGAGCTGGTAATATGTGAAATGTATGCATTTGAATTAATCATAAATTATTAAAATAAATATTCTAATGTTGATGGAATGTTTCCTATCTTTGCACGTAATCATTTTTAACTGGAAAACGTTCTTTTCCAGCCATGAAGAAATCAGATTGAAAATGGAGGAAATGGTGCCATTGTTTTCTGAGGATACAGCAGGGTCCTCTGTGACATGTGTCTCCCCTGGACCTGGTCTTTACTAGGAGCTCACATTTGGCAGAACAGGGCTGATCCATGTACATAGCTCGGTACTGAAACTTTCTTATGCTAAGCTGACTACCTCCACTTACTTATGTTCATTTTTTGCTGAAAACGTCTTTTAAAATGTTTATATTTTAATTGAATTGTTTGTTAAAGAGAAATAAGCCACACTGTGCCCTGGTCGAATAGTTAAGTAAAGATTAAGTAAATATACTTTAATATTTGTTTTCATTTTTAAAATCAGAATTATCATCTTCTTAATACATAAGGACAAAAATGGCTCTTAAATATTCATGGTTGACTTGTTCAATTGGTTTCATCTTGATAACTTCAATTAGAACTGGATCAATGCATCGTGTAATTTTCTGACAGAGCTATAAAATTAACTTTTAAACTATTTTAACTACTCCACTGCTTTAAACTATACCTAGAGTGCCATAAGTTAAATCTACTAATTTGAATTACAAAATAATATTTACATTATATTAATCAAAATGCTTAGAGGACAAAAAAGGATTAAATTATTTTCCCAGCTAATGATTTGAGTCGTTACTTTAATTTATTTAATTTAGACATATAGAATCATACAGCTTTGAGGTGGAATCGGCTTCAAGATACCATGTGGTCCAGCCCCACGCCTTCAGGCAGATGAGACGTGATCCTCCCTCCTTACCTAGGAAGCAGTACAACCACAAATCCAGCATGCCCTGAACTGTTATGAAATCTTTTTCTATACAATTTCCAGAAATCAAGAATCAATGTAATAAAGCTTTCTGAATTCACAAGAAAAAAAATGGTATCAACATCATTTACCAAATTTGAGAGTCTACCACTTGGAAGGAATCATGCTGGGCATCTTAATTTAGGACAACTGTAAGGAAGGAATTATATGGTAGGGAAATCAGGGAACATTTTACATAAAATGAGAAATAGATCTTTTGGCGCTAAAGTAGGTACTGAACTCTAACCTTAATGTAGTAATTTATTCCAGCAACGACTTGAGTTTTATACTCCACAGCTTCCAATTTTTCGTAACTCTGATTTGTTTTTTCTTCAAGCTGTGGTTTAACCTAAAGAAAAGAAAAGAGGAAACAAATAATCAAAGCTATATTAGACTCCATCTATGTGACGTACACATCTGGGAACCTCATCCTCCTAAAAGTCTTCAAAGATGGTAATGAAATCTATGAGCTGTTTTTATTATTTCAATAGAAAAGTCCTATTTTAATACAATTACATAGATTAAAACATCAAATTTTGTTGCTTTAGGCTGAATTCACATAAACTCAGTGTGGTAATGCAATATAGGAGCATTTTGACTGTTAAACTCTAAGAGTTATATATATCTTTGATTAACAAAAATCAGTAGAGCAATAATTACTACTTGATTAAAACATTATTTTAAAATAATTTCAGACTTAGAAGTTGTAAAATTAGTATAATGAATTCTCTTATATCATTTATAGTTCCCCTAATTTTGCCATTTTACATAACATAGTATAATCATCAAAATCAGGAAATTAACATGGTATATCACTATTAAGTAGTCTCTAAACCTTATCAGAATTTTGCCAGTTATCCTGAAAATGTCTCTTTTCTGCTCCAGGATCTCATGCAGGATCCTACATTGCATTTAGTTGTCATTTCTACTCAGTCTCGTACAATCTGGGTTCATTCCTTTGTTGTTCACAACCTTGATGTTTTCAAAGAATACTGGCCTGTTAAATGGCAGAATGTCCCTCAATTTAGGTTTGTGTCATCTCCTCTTATGTTAGTATTATACATATTTGTAAGGATAGCACAAAAGTGATGTTGTGCTTAAGTGCATCCTATCAGGAGCTACATTTCATTACTGGTGATGTTAATTTTGATCGCTTAGGATGTCTGCCAGTTTTCTCCACTGTAAAGTTACCATTTTTTTCCCTTTGTAATTAGTAAGTGTCTTGTGAGGAGTCTTGTTTCTCGCTGTACTTTCATTCATGAATTTTAGCATCCATTGATGGTTCTTGCCTACAACAATGATTAATTGTGGTGTTGGCCAAATGGTAATTTAAAAAATAATTTCTTGTACATTTATTATTTGCAATTCTACTGTAAGGAAGAGCTGTTCTCTCCTCTTCATGTAGTCAATTACTTATTTTATATTAATATGACTCATGGATATTTATTTTACTCTGTGGATTACAATTCATTACTCTTTATTTTGTTACTCAAATGTCCTAGATTTGGCCATTGGGAGCTCCTTCACTTGATGCCTGTGTCCTTTCAACACGCCTCCATCATTTTATAAGCACTTCCTAACTTTCTGACTTTACGGAAGTAGAGTCAGATGTTCCAGGTTTATCTTGAAGTTTCCTTGCCTCCTCGCTGGAATCAACTATTTCTCCAAGGAGTCCCCACTCCTTTTATTGGAGAATGGTATTTAAGACCCAAGATTTGGGTGCTGTGTCTCTTGTTACTAGATGTCATTGCTTCTAGGCCCACTCAGTGGAAAGGGCTACAAAATAATATGTGTACTCACACACACATGCATACATCTTTACTCATTTGTATATGTGTGTGCATATACACACATTTATGTGTGTGTCATTATATATGTGTGTGTATGGGTGTGTATGTGTATCACACACATATATATATATATTTTTCCTCTGATTAAAATCAAATACCATGGCTGGGCGTGGTGGCTCATGCCTGTAATCCCAGCTCTTTGGGAGGCCGAGGCGGGTGGATCACTTGAGGTCAGGAGTTTGAGACCAGCCTGACCAACATGATAAAACCCCGTCTCTACTAAAAATACAAAAATGAGCCGGGCGCAGTGTTGGGTGTCTGTAATTCCAGCTACTCAGGAGGCTGAAGCAGGAGAATCGCTTGAACCTGGGAGGCGGAGGTTGCAGTGAGGTGAGATCATACCATTGCACTCCCGTCTGGGCAACAAGCGTGAAACTGCACCTCAAACATAAATAAATAAATAAAAATTAATTAATTAATTAATTAATTAAATTTAAAAAATCAAATACCACAGGACTCATTTAGCTTTTCCCCTTTCCTTATTATAACTCCTTTCTCAAACACTGAGGAAGAATCCTGGTTCTTCTTATTTGCAATGTATTTGCCTATTTGTTCAGTTCTAGCGTATACATAAAGTAATTTCAGAATTGCTGACCTATGCCCCTGTGGAAAACAATATACTAACTAGAGTGCAGTATTTGGGTATAATTCTAATAAAGACCCTGTGGTTGCATGGGCTTACCTGGATAATCCAGGATAACCTCTCCATCTTGAGAGCCTTAATTTAATCACACCTGCAAAGTCTCTTTTGCTGTGTAAAGGAAACTAGTCACAGGTTCCAGGGATTGGGACATGGACATCTTTGGAGGGCCATCATTCTGTCTACCATGGAGGGATATGGGTTGGGTTTCAATGTCAGCATTCCCGAACCAAGCATGAGAAGGGAGACAGAGTCCCAAATTTAATATGTAAATTTTTACGGAACCCATCAGCTTTCTGTACAGTACTTCATTCCCACTCTCAGCTGGGCCTGATATGCAAGAGTCTACTATGAGCTCTTGACTCAGTTCCTGCTAAGTGTAAAGCTTGTCTTCTGCCAGGGTGGAGGACAGTGAGGGAGAAGGAACTCGGGGAGGTCTCACTGTCCCTCATACAGATCAGTCCTCTTGCTTTTGGTCCTGGGCCTTACTCCTGGCTACGAGTTTTTGGTGTTGTTCATGCCTGCGCCTTTGTGATGTTCTGCAGGTGAATCGGCTTGCTTCTGGCTTAGACTTTCCCCTCCGTGGGCTTAGCTTCTGTTTAGACTGCTCAGCATTTTCCATTGTTCATCTCTTTTCCAACTTCCAAAATTTTATTGCTGTTTCTGAGGTGGTGCTTGCCTATCTCCTGTTGTCTTTATATCTGTGGGTTTGTCCTTCAACCTCAATTCTTTTCTATCCTTTGGAGGAAAAAGGATATAACTCTGTATTGAATATACCTTGTTTATTGAGAACTTGCCTTTGTGCCCTTCACGAAAGCATTTCATGTCCATACAACTTCAATCAGGTCTCCAATGCATCTAGAATTTTCCCGAGGCAGTCTTTCCCATCAGTGGGCAGTTTTTTGTTTTTTGTTTTTTTTTTTAGTTTAAGAGACAGGATCTCCCCCTCACCCAGGCTGGAGTGCAGTGGCGTGATCATAGTTCGCCGCAGTCTCAAACTCCTGGACTCAAACAATCCTCCCTGGGCAGATGTTTTGAATCCCTTACTACTGATGCCTCAGTTTCAGTACCAGAACTGTTTTCAAAAGGTAGACATATGCAAACTGTGAGCTCTCAGACCACTGCTGAAAGGCCAAACACTCCACGGACCACCACTCAGTTCTCCTGTAACCTTGAGAATAGATGGGAAAAATGCGACTGCTCTGTTGAGATGGAAATGAAATTTCAAAGTGGAGAAAGGGAGAAGACAAACAGTGAGAACAAAACAGAAGTGGGAAGAGCTAGGGGCAAGAGAGCGGAGAAAGGGTGCACAGAGAAGCAGAGTAAGGAAACGGGTTACTGTCTTAGGGTCCCTTTCCAAAGCCTTTTGAGATTCCAAAGGAGGGGTGGACAGCATTGGACACCACTCAAATTAGGAGCTGAGTTTGAAAGGGCTAATCTCTACACTAATCCCCAAAGTATCCATTTAAACCTCATTTTATAAATGAGGAATCTGAGGCTATGGGTTGAGCATGACTGCTTAAAGTTGAAAAATTATTAATCATAGTTATTTTAAAGTCCTTGCCTGATAACTTATATATCTGATCTGTGTTCCTTCTGCTTTTCAGTCATGTTTTTTTTAAGCACATATCCTAAGCCAGCCAGTCTTTCTTTTCTTTTCTTTTCTCTTTCTTCTTTCTTTCTTTCTTTCTTTCTTTCTTTCTTTCTTTCTTTCTTTCTTTCTTTCTTTCCTTTCTTCCTTCCTTCCTTTCCTTCCTTCCTTCCTTCCTTCCTTCCTTCCTTCCTTCCTTCCTTCCTTCCTTCCTTCTTCTCTCTCTCTCTTTCATGGAGTCTTGCTCTGTCACCTAGGCTGGAGTACAGTGGCATGATCTTAACTCACTACAACCTCTCCCTCCTGGGTTTAAGCAGTTCTCCTGCCTCAGCCTCCTGAATAGCTGGGACTATAGGCATCTGCCACCATTCCCAGTTGATTTTTTATATTTTTGGAGAGACCGAATTTCACCATGTTTGCCAGGCTGGTCTCGAACTCCTGGCCTCAGGTGATCCACTCGCCTTGGCCTCCCAAAGTGCTGTGATTACAGGGGTGAGCCACCATGGCTGGCCCCAAGTATTCATTTCTATCTGTCCTAGAAATATATCTAAATCTTTAACCTTTCCATCGTATCTGTGTAATCCACAAATGCAGAATTTTCCATGAGAGGGGGGATTTAAAAGATCTGGTTTGTTTCTTGAAGTGCTCTGGCACCTGTCAGACTGTGGACCTTGATTTCTGGTTCACTCTACTTGTAACTTGCAGCCTCCCTCCCTCTTTCCAGTAAAATAGATTTGCGTGGTTTAATGTTAGATGACGTGGACCTGAGTGATGAGATTTGAGCGGAGGAGCAGGGAAAGGGGCAGAGTAGGGGAGCTTGTTAGTGAAACCTTAAGTCTCAGAAGGTAGCTTGGCACTGAAAGACTCCCCAGGATGGGCACTAGAAGGATGCAGGCCAGCTGGGAACGGTGGTGGGAGACTGGTGGTGAATGGACACATCTTCTGCTGAATGCAGTTGGCCTTCACCTTTCTCAGTCTGCCATGTGTGATGGTGACGGGAGCTGAAGGAATACAGAGGAGGTTTGTCGCTTGGTCTCTAGCCAGGGGAGGAGGTTACCAGGGAGGAGCACCTGGTATGATGCATTTACCCCAGAGTTCTTCAAGCATTTCTCATTGTTACTGAGCATGAATCTTAGTGTGGTGTTTATTCTCTGAGATCTGAGGATGTGAGCCATGGGGCACCCAACACCTAGGCTTTCCCTCTAATCTGTAGTCATTCTACAGAAACAATAGGACTGTGCCTACTTTAGGAGAAAACAGATAGAAAGATATTGGTGGCAAAGTGTATGCATTACATTTGGGGGAGTTTTCCAGAGTGAGGAAGGAGAGTTTGAATGGTGACATGAAAGGACAACTAAGGGCCAGTAAGACGTGACTTGTGGACATTTGTTGTCTAGTATGTTCTGAAGGAAGAAGAAAGTGCGGGACAAGGCATTGAGGATGCAAGAAATGAAGTCACCTGGCTAAGAGAGGAAGGGCTGGCTGAAGAGAGGAGAACAGAGCCTAGGGCGGAATGAGATCCAGCAAGAGATAGGGTCAGCTGGGGCATTTTCTTACCAGAGGCCTGCAATCTCCTAAGACAGGAGTCCCCAAGCCCTGGGCTGCAGACCAGTAGCCATCCACCGCCTGTTAGGAATTGGGCTGCACAGCAGGAGGGGAGCAGTGGGCCAGTGAGGATGATGGCCTGAGCCCCGCCTCCTGTCAGATTAGCGGTGGCATTAGATTTTCATAGGAGCGGGAACCCTATTGTGAACTGCATGCAAGGGATCAAGGTTGCGTGCTCCTTATGAGAATATAATGCCTGATGATCTGAGGTGGAACAGCTTCATCCCAAAACTGTCCCCTCCACCACATCTGTGGAAAAATTGCCTTCCACAAAGGTGCCAAAAAGGCTGGGGACGGCTGGCGTAAGAAGAGTAGGAACTGAGACATCCTGCTGGAGGGAACATGGGGGTGGGAGGGACTGAGGAACTGAAGAGAGATTTACATTTGTGGGGTTTCTAGAAAAAGACCAACAAATATGACTGAAAGTATGTTCTGGCAGTCCTGGGTCCTGTCCGGGTTGTTCAGCATTAATCCACAGGTTTGTAATGGGTGAGTTTTCTGTGGTTCTGCACCTCGCTTTGGCAAAGTTCTTTGATTCTGGAACAGTAGTAGCTGCATAGAAAGTGGTGGCAGTGGGCATGACCTTTAATTGAGAATTAGAAAGCCAGGAGCTCCCAGGGTCAAGGAAATCATCATGAGTGGAGGAGTATTTGAGGCTATCCTCCTTTCATGGGGTCCAGGCTGGATGAGAGACTGAGTGGGCCTGGGTGTGTTCTCATGAAGATGGGAAGGTAGGTGCCTGAAGGATTCTGGTGTGGCTAAATGGCAGGTTCTTTGGGTGTGGGACAGTGGGAGAGGCGACTAATGAGGAGGCTGTGGTCAGAGAAGGGAATGCAGATTTGTGGATGGGGTTAGAGCCATGACATACTAAGTTCCAGGGTGTGCCCAGGATGGTATGCAGATGAGGTGTTTGTGTGGTGTCCTGACCGACAAAAATCGTGTTCTGTGTGTTAGCCAGGAATAGTATTTAGCAATTAGGTTTATGACTAAGGGGAGCGTGTGTGTGTGTGTGTGTGTGTGTGTGTGTGTGTGTTCATTGTGTGCATGCACATTGCATGTATAGTAACCCTTCTAAAAATAATTAAATAACATTTCTTTCCTTCTCATAAACATGCTCAGAATTCTCATCAAATGCTCATTAACATATTATATAGATAATGAATTAGCAATAATGATCTGGAGGCTTTTGCTATTGGGCCATTCATTTATTTGGTTCTTCATTATACAGATTGTGGCTTTTCATGAATGGGGTTACGTATGGCTCTGTCTTTCTGGGATGTGTCCCTCTTAGATCCATTCTATTTTATAAATTTCCACAAGGGCAGGCACTATTTTATGTCCCTGCTACCCCCATAGCAATTCACACAGTTCCGTCTACCTAATCAATGTTTTCTGAATGAAAAGACCACAGTTGTTTTCCATCCTGACAACTTGTCTTCCCAAATAGGAAAGATGAGTATAGCAATGACCTCAGCTAATACAGAGAATCTTGGAAGAGGGTTTTCTTCAAGTGTACTTTAGTACATGATGCTACAATGACATATTCAGTCTCTGTTATTTTCAGAATGGGAAAACTCATTTCCCCTGCCTTCGAAAACTTTCAAGTTTTCTCGATTGCCATCCCCTTTGTTTGCCTTTCTTTTCTTTCTGCCCTCATCCAATATTCCTCTTTCATTGTGATATCAAATTCCTTGACCCTGCAGTTAACATTTGTCTTTGATACTCTTCCCTTCTCTACGTGATGATCTTTTTCTTCCTTCTTTCTCTCCTTCTAATGGGGTTCTTCAGTTGGCCTTCCACTAAGAAGCTCTCTGAGAAGGCCAAGGAAAGCTGATAAACTTCAGGTCCTCTGAGAATACTTGCACTTTAACAGGTGATTTTAAAAAACAGAAATACATTCAAAAATCAAAAAAGTAAAACTATCAAGAAAGTGACAGGTAGTGGAGATTGTCCCTGAATTGCCAGCACCTACTCATTTTCCCTGTTCCTGCATGGGGACCTAACTGTAATTTTGGAGAAGGAATTGACTCAAGTTTCTCACCTATAAAGTGGTTGTAATAATACTTGCCTCTTGGGGCTGTTTGTAGGGGCATAAATGATATAATTGATGTAAAAGTGCTCCCTAAACTACAACGAGTTTTTCAACTCTTCCTCTACCTTCTAACACTGAACTGGGAATGGTGCCCTAAGGCTCACTCCTGCAAGAGAGGGCAGATAAGTGATAATCCGGGCTTTAACACGGGAGTAGCTGAACTGCCTCACAGTAATTATTCACCTGAAAGGAAGGAGGTTTGACCAGCAATCTCTAACATCTTTTCTGGTCCAAAACCTATGATTATGAAAAAGTACTTAATTGGATATTGTTTTATATACTGTTCCAGATATCTCGATTTTTCCCAACTAACCTGTAAACTCCTAGAGGCCAGGGGCCATATCTTACAGCCCTCATGTAGCTTCTATAATAATTAGCATAATGCTAGACACTTAGGAGATATACAAGAAATGCACCAACCATGAAATGATTCATTGATATTCATTTCCTATATTTATTTATTTATTTATTTTTTGAGACAAAGTCTCACTTTGTTGGCCAGGCTGGAGTGCAGTGGCGTGATCATGGCTCACTGCATCCTCAACTTCCTGGGTGCAAGTGATCATCTCACCTAAGCCTCCCAAGTAGCTGGGACTACAGGTGTGTACCACCTGGCTATTTTTTTTTTTTTTTTTTTTTTTTGTATTTTCGAGGGGGTAGAGACAGGGTTTTGTCATGATGCCCTTGAATCCCCCAGATCAAGCAATCTGCCCGCCTCTGCCTCCTAAAGTGCTGGGATTATAGCCATGAGCCACCGCACCTGTCCCTCTAATGACTA
>NW_016819072.1:329416-335803 GCF_001698545.2 Rhinopithecus bieti
GTAGCTGGGACTACAGGCGCCCGCTACCTCGCCCGGCTAGTTTTTTGTATTTTTAGTAGAGACGGGGTTTCACCATGTTAGCCAGGATGGTCTCGATCTCCTGACCTCGTGATCCACCCGTCTTGGCCTCCCAAAGTGCTGGGATTACAGGCTTGAGCCACCGCGCCCGGCCCAAAAAATTTTTTTTAACTTTTAAATTTTACAATTTTTTTACTTTTTGAGATGGAGTCTCGTTCTGTCATCCAGGCTGGAGTGCAGTGGCACGATCTCGGCTCACTCCCACCTCCGCCTCCTGGGTTCAAGCGATTCTCCTGCCTCAGCCTCCTGAGTAGCTGGGACTACAGGCGCCCATCACCATGCCCAGCTAATTTTTGTATTTTTAGTAGAGACGGGTTTCGCTATGTTGACCAGGCTGGTCTTGAACCTGACCTCAGGTGATCTGCCTGCCTTGGCCTCCTATATTGACTTAAATTTGAGGCTGGTGCTTCCACTGAGCAGACAAACTTAACACACTCTCTCCACTCAGTGTATTTCCCTTTCCTAACAAAGCTCCTCTGTGTTCTGCCACTGTGTGGTGGAGAGTGCAGGCAGTCAGACACTGGGGGTGAGCTAACTTCTTAACTAGGTGACTCTTTTTTTTTTTTTGAGACGGAGTCTCGTTCTGTGGCCCAGGCTGGAGTACAGTGTCGCGATCTTGGCTCACTGCAGCCTCTGCCTCCCAAGTTCAAGTGATTCTCCTGCCTCAGCCTCTGGGTAGCTGGGATTACAGGCACCTGCCACCACACCGCCTAATTTTTGTATTTTCAGTAGGGATAGGGTTTCACCATGTTGGCCAGGCTGGTCTTGAACTCCTGACCTCAGGTGATCCGCCCGCCTCAGCCTCCCAAAGTGCTGGGATTACAGGCTTGAGCTACCTCACCCAGCTTAACTAAGTGACTCTTAATCTCTTTGAGTCTTGGTTTCATCATCTGTAAGATAGACACAATACCTTCCCTGCCTGCCCCAGGGGTTATGAAGATGAAATCAGAGTTTGAATGGAGGTCAAGCTTTTAAAAACTGCAAAGCCCCTTTCTGGGGTGAGGTAGCTGTTCTTAATAGTTATCTCTCATTCTACCTCTCTGATGACATTGGAGCCAAAGGGAAGCAGCTTCCTCTCTGCCACACACACACTTTCAAATCAATTTTATAATTTAAGATGGGACTCACAGATAGGTGTTATTAACAATGCAAGGCCCTCTGGTAGCTTCTTATTTTAAAAATTGATAATTATTGCTAATCAAGCGGAAGATTTTTAAATAAATCATTAAAATTTTCTGTACTGTCTCTATTTCAAATTTATTTTTCCCTGTCTTCCTACAGCTCTGGTCCTTAGAGAGTCTCAGGGGGATTTTTTAGGGTCAGGGATGCTTTCAGCCACAAATTTGAAGCAAACAATTGTGATGCCTCACCTATGCACATTTCTTTTTCATTTTCAAGTTATTTTTATGCACATTTTCTCACTTAGTCCTTACAGCTCTGACATTGGTAGGGCAAGAGGTGTTACCTTCATATTTCAAATGAAATAGACAAATTTTATTTTGGCACCCTGACTTTCTTTGTTGAGGCAGGGTCTTGCTTTGTTGCCCAGACTGGAGTGCAGTGGCACTATCTCAGCTCACTGCAACCTCCGCATCCCAGGCTTGAGTAATTCTTCTGCCTCAGCCTTCCGAGTAGCTGGGATTACAGGCACCTGCCACCACCCCCAGCTAATTTTTGTATTTTTAGTACAGACGGGGTTTCACCATGTTGGCAAGGCTGGTCTCGAACTCCTGACCTCGTGATCCAACCGCCTTAGCCTCCCAAAGTCCTGGGATTATAGGCATGAGCCACCACACCCAGCCTGCACCCTGGCTTTTAAAGCCCCATCTCCTGCTGGCCTTGTAGGATGTCATATATCTCTGATTCTGCAGGCAAGTGAGGCCATGGGTGGCAGCAGCAGCAGCACTTGGGAGTCTGGTAGAAATGCAGAATCTCAGATCTATCCCAGGCCCCCTGAATCAGAATCTAAGGTTTATGAAGACCTGCAGGTGATTCATGTGCACATTCAAGTTTGAGAACATGGATCTGATCTGTGGATTCGCATGAAGAAATTACTGACTTAACTTCCTCTCCCAGAAAAAAAGCTCCAAGATATTTATTTTTTAAAAAGAACATTTGAAAGAGAAATAATTAGTCCCCAAGAATGAGTGATGGGATTCTAGGCATCTGGCCCCTTAGAGAGCTTTCTAGTTCTCTGAATATACAGGATCCCAACTCTTATGATCACACAAAAGCTGATCTTGTGTTCCACGCTGTCATAGAATGATGTTTCAGAGAGAAAAAACAAGAAGGAATAATACAAGAAAATAAGGTAACAAACTAAAAACCTAAAATGGTAATTTGTACAAGTTTTCCTTCACAAAATATGCAACTAAATGTTTACTACATAGCTAGATGATAGCTAATCACACAACACTTAGAAAAATATATCAGGGCTGGGTGTGGTAGCTCACACCTGTAATCCCAATACTTTGGGAAGCCTAGGTGAGTGGATGGCTTGAGCTCAGGAATTCAAGACTGGTCTGGCAACAGAATGAAACTCTATCTCTAAAAGCAAAATAAAACCTCCAAAATCAGCCAGGCGTAGTGGCATGAGTCTGTAATCCCAGCTACTCAGGAGGCTGAGTGGGGAGGATCGCCTGAGCTGGAGAAGTTGAGGCTACAGTGAGCCATGATCACACCATTGCACTCCAGCCTGGGTGACAGAGTGAGACCCCATCTCTTAAAAACAAAACAAAACAAAAAAGAAGAAGAGAAAAACATATCAATCCGCTAACAACATTGAGTTCTATTTTTCCATATATGATTTGGCAGCCTATGACATTTTGGAGTCACTCTAGACTGTCACTTCTCTTCTCCATTAGCTGAATCACTCTTTAACTCTGAAAAGACTAAAACACTGTATATTTCGGCAAAAGTGTATGAAGTTTGTAAATAGATTGCCTTTACAATGTTATTCTTCGTTCAATCTGTGTTTTAAAAATTTCCCTGCAGTGCATTCCAGGACTACTTCATCAAACTGTTAATAACCTTAGACTTCAATTACATGTTGGCTTCACTTGGTGAGATTAGAAGAGTTGCATCAGAAACTGAATTAGTAATCCTAGAATCACATCTTGTAAGAGCTTTAGAGATGATACAATACAAATTCTTCTTTTACACATGGAGAAAATGAAGTTCAGAGAAGAAATGTGATTCGCTCAAGGTCACACTCACAGTTTGGGGATTATTCGAGGTTTCATCTGAAAAGCTCTTATTTCATCTTAGTTGTAAAGAAACCTGAATGAAGTCACACACATCCTAAACTTCTGGTTTTCATGTTCAGCCACATCCTATCCACAAGGACAACTTATGAATCAAAATTTTGGCTTAGACTTTTTCCTGAATGGCATCAACTCACCTTATCAACAATCTCCTGGATTTCTGGAGTGGCGGATTTGGCCTCAGATAAGCCTCCAGGTATCATTTTGGCTGATTGCTTCTTTGCTGGACAGGATGCTGGAACCAAAGTGAACAGGGAAGCGTGGAGACTCGTGTGTTAAAAGAGGCATTCGCTAGCTCCGCCTATAGCATGCTTTATTTTCCAGAAATAGCAAAGAGGCATGGGGAAAATGAGTATGCCTCCAAGCAAGTCTTCTTGCTTCCTGAACAGAATATACTACATGGAATTTGGAAGAAAGAGGGGTTGGAGGATGAACAAATGGGCAAGTATAGGAATCATGTCCTAACAAGCATCGAACATCCCCGCATTCTCTTTGACAATGGTTCCATCCTGTTGCATCATCTGAATTATGAAATCTGAAACTGCAACTAGAATTTCCAAGTGTTTTAAAACTTCTAACACAAAATTTTATTTTTTTAAAGCAAAACTTACTAATAATGTCAAGATTAGTTTAGAATTTACTTGACTTTAGAAAGAAAGCAAAAGGATGTATCTGGAGGACCTTGGCTGGATGTGTCTTCTTTACTCTTATTTAAATATCTGGAGATGTTTAACATACAGAAAAAACACAAAGAATAAAATAACAAACATCTATATTTCTATCACTCAGAGTTAAAACTTTTAACCTTTTTGTCATGTTTGCTTGCTATCTTTTATTTTGGTAGTTATTTTTAAGAAATAAAATATTATAGATATGGAGGAAGCCCCACACTCCACACCTTGTCTTCCAGAAGGCAAAGTACGTTGTGAATTGATATCCTTCCAGGTCATTTTTATACGTTTACTTGGTGTGTTTTTAAAATTTCACTTAAATTGTATGCTAAATATATTCTATATTATGCTCCTTTTTCTCTTCAACATGTTTTTGAGCCTTTCCATGTTCATATACACATAGATCAATCCACAGATAGATCAATCCTGTTCATTTCCTTTAACTGCGATATGCTACTTTATGCTAGACCTATCTATTTAGTCTACCTATCTAACTGCTATATACTAGTTCATATTTTATATACTCATTTCCCTATTGATGATGATTTTGGTTGTTTCTAGTGTTTCATTCTTACAAACAGCGTTGCATTTTTTTCCTCTTTTGTACATGAGTGAGTGCTTCTGCAGGCAACTTATCTAGAAGCAAAATGACCACGTTGTGTGAATATTTATGTATGTTATATTATTCAATTTTGGGAATATATAATACATACACAGGATAAAAATGTTTGGAAGGAACAAGGCTTTACAATATAAGGAATTAATCACTCACTTAATTCCTTAGACACCCTTCTACTTTCCAGAAACAACTATTGGCACCAACTTCTTCTGTATCCTTCAGAGACATTCTTTACACATACAAATATAAAAAAAATTGGAGGCTGGGCACGGTGGCTCATGCCTGTAATCCCAGCACTTTGGGAGGCCGAGGCAGGTGGATTACAAGGTCAAGAGATTGAGACCATCCTGGCCAACATGGTGAAAGCCCATCTCTACTAAAATAAAAATTAGCTGGGCATGGTGGCATGAGCCTGTAGTCCCAGCTGCTTGGGAGGCTGAGGCAGAAGAATTGCTTGAACCTGGGAGGCAGAAGTTGCAGTGAGCTAAGATTGTGCCGCTGCACTCCAGCCTGGCAATAGAGCAATACTGTGTCTCAAAAAAATATATAATAAAATAAAAAATAATAATAATTGGCTACACACACATGCACACACACACATAGATAAATATACATCTATATAGGTTTTCTTTTAAAAAATGGTATTCTATATAAATGATTACACTTTTTGTTTTATTCCTAACAATATATTTTGGAGATTGTTCTATATCACAATACAAGGAGGTGTTTGTTTCTTTATAATGATGTTTGGCGGGTGTTTGGCAAATTCTTGGAGCTAGGTGAGTGTCTTATAGGCTAAACTAAGGGGCGCTACACAGGTAATCTCTCCACAGAATGCCTTTACCCTGTGGATTAAGAAGAACAGTGAATGTGGATGAGAAGGTTCTCCCTCAAGAGGCCACAGGTCGTCTGAAGATTTTGGCTCAGCTTTCATAGGCCACTGGTTCTACTCATCTTCATGTGACCTCCCCAAGTCAAGTCCTTTCATATTCAGGCCCCTGACATTTTTCCAAGCCTGCAGCCCATTTTTAGTTGTTCACTTACATCCTAGTCCGGGCCATCCTTATTGAATCTCCCCAGTGGTAAGGGATATGATAAACAGCAAGTCTACTCTTCTCTTTTCAGGGTCTATGCCCTGTGCTTTCAGCTCTTTCCTATTGATTCTCAATAATTTATTGTAGAAGTAAAAACTTCCCCAAAGCAAATATTGCTTTTGTCTTTTGTATTCCTCCTGTAACTGTGGGGAAAAGAAAACGAGATCAGACTGTTACTGTGTCTATATAGAAAGAAGTAGACATAAGAGACTCCATTTTGTTCTGTATTTGAGATGCTGTTAATCTGTGACCCCACCCCCAACCTTGTCCTTGCAAGAGACATGTGCTGTGGTGACTCAAGTTTTAACGGATTTTGGGCTGTGCAGGGTGGGCTTTGGTAAACAAGTGCCTGAAGGCAGTATGCTTGTGGAAAGTCATCACCATTCTCTTAATCTCAAGTACCCAGAGACACGTACACTGCCAAAGGTCCATAAGAGGAAAGAAGGCCTCTTGACAGTTGAGATAGAGAAAAACATCTGTCCCCTGCCCATCCCTGGGCAATTGAACATCTCAGTGTAAAACCCAATTGTATGTTCTGTTTACTGCGAAAGGAGAAAACCGCTTTAGGGCTGAAGGTGGGACGTGCTAGCCGCAATGTTGCTCTTTATGCACTAAAATGTTTACGGAGATGTTTGCATATGCATGCCAAGGCACAGCACTTT
>NW_016819073.1:0-892 GCF_001698545.2 Rhinopithecus bieti
CTTTGCAACTCTGTGAGATGAATTCACATATTACAAAGCAGTTTCTCAGGAAGATTCTATCCGGTATTTATCTAATGATATTTCCTTATTCACCATAGGCCTCAATGTGCTCCCAAATATCCCTTTGCATATTCCACGAAAACAGTGTTGGCAAACTGCTCCATGAAAAGAAAGGTGCAACACTGTGAGATGAATTCCCACATCACAAAGTAGCTTCTCAGAAAACTTCTTTATTAATTTTATCAGAGTATATTCCCTTTGTCACCACAGATTTCAATGCAATCCAAAATAATCCTCCTCGCAATCCCCAAAAACAGTGCTACCAAACACCTCTTTGAAAAGAATTGTGTAACTCTGTGAGGTGAATTCCCAAGTCACAAAGCAGTTTCCCAGAAAGCTTCTTTCTAGTTTTTATCTGAGGATATTTACTCTTTCACTATAGGCCTCAATACACTCCCAAATATCCCTTTGCAGATTCCATGAAAACTCTCTTAGCAAACTGCTCCATGAAAACAATGCTGTAACTCTGTGAGATGAATTCACACATCACAAAGAACTTTCTCAGAAAGCTTCTTTCCAGTTTTTATCTGGGGATATATCCTTAGTCACCGTAGGCTTCAATGCCATCCAAAACATCCCTTCTTATATTCCCCAAAAACAGTGCTACCAAACTGATCCATTAAAAGAATCATGTAACTCTGTCAGATGAATTCACAAATCACAAAGCAGTTTCTCAGAAAGCTTCTTTCTAGTTATTATCTGAGGGATATGTCCCTTTTCACAATAGGCTTCAATGCACTCCAAAATATCCCACTGCAGTTACCAAAAAAACAGTGTTAGCAAACTGCTCAATGAAAAGAACAGTATAACTCTATTACATGAATTTTCACAT
>NW_016819074.1:0-736 GCF_001698545.2 Rhinopithecus bieti
AGTTCCGATGGGAGTGGACTAATAATACATTTTGAGTGTTCAAGGGGCAGGGATTTGCTTTTGAGAGCTAGTATACATCTCAGAGATGACTCCAGGCTAAATGCTAAGGCTCAGAGGGAGAGTGTGACTTGGCCAGCACTTTGGGAGGCTAATCACCTGAGGTCAGGAGTTTGAGAGCAGCCTGGTCAGTATGGTGAAATACCGTATTACTAAATATACAAAATACAAAAATACAAAAATAAAATACAAAAGTACAAAATACAAAATACAAAATATACAAAAGTATACTAAAATACAAAAAGTTAGCTGGCCTTGGTGGCATGTGCCTGTAATCCTAGATACTCAGGAGGCTGAGGTGGGAGAATCACCTGAGCCTGGGAGGTCGAAGCTACAGTGAGCCAAGATCATGCCACTGTGCCCCAGCCTGGGTGACAGAATGAGACTCTGTCTCAAAAAAAAAAAAAAAAAAAGTGTAGTTTTCATTGTGCATCAAGTATACCTCAATAAAGCTGCAAAAAAAAAAATCTGTATAAATGGAGTCCGGGCATGGTGGCTCATGCCTGTAATCCCAGCACTTTGGGAGGCTGAGGCGGGCGGATCACTTGAGTCTAGGAGTTCAAGACCAGCCTGGTCAACATGGTGAAACCGCATCTTTACTAAAAATACAAAAATTAGCTGGGTGTGGTGGCACATGCCTATAATCCCAGCTAATCCCCAGGCTGAGGGAGGAGAATTG
>NW_016819075.1:0-889 GCF_001698545.2 Rhinopithecus bieti
CATTATCATAGTATAGATGCAAAAGAATTATCTCTCATTTATCCAATTTTATGCAATTATGGGATCCACAGTTAATATATTCATAAGGAATTACTCAAAGGAAAATGTAAGCTGAATTGAAGTGGGGAAATCATTAATATTTATTTCCTCCAGTTTTTGTATACCAGCTGCTTTCCAGACTCCCAGCATTAAACAACATACTTTATTTTGTATTTTTAATTTTTGTGAGTACATAGTAGGTGTATATATTTATGGGGGTACATGATTTATTTTGATACAGGCATGTAATGTGTAATAATCACATCAGGATAAATGGGGTATCCGTCATCTAAAGCATTTATCCCTTCTTTGTGTTACAAACAATCCAATTATACTCTTCATTATTTTTATTTTTTGAGACAGTCTCGCTCTGTCACCAGGCTGGAGTGCAATGGCGCGATCTCAGCTCACTGCACCCTCCGCCTCCCAGGTTCAAGCAATTTTCCAGCCTCAGCCTCCCGAATAGCTGGGATTACAGGTGCCCACCACCATGCCCAGCTAATTTTTGTATTTTTAGTAGAGACAAGTTACACCTTGGTGGCCAGGATGGTCTTGATTTCTTGACCTCATGATCTACCCGCCTCAGTCTCCCAAAGTGCTAGGATTATAGGCATGAGCCACCATGCCCGGCCCATTCTTTTTTTTTTTTTGAGATGGAGTTTTGCTCTTGTTGCCCAGGCTGGAGTGCAGTGGCATGATCTCAGCTCACTGCAACCTCCACCTCCTGGGTTCAAGCAATTCTCCTGCCTCTCAGCCTTCCAAATAGCTGAGATTATAGCTGTGCGCCATTATGTCTGGCTACTGGCTACTTTTGCATTTTTTTTTTTTTTTTTTTGAGATGGAGTCTCGC
>NW_016819077.1:0-517 GCF_001698545.2 Rhinopithecus bieti
TCTTCACACTGAGGCGGCAGAAAAGTTATCCTGATGCCGAGAAGTGGTTTTCTAAGAGCGAGATTTCAAAAGGCGGAGACTATGTTGGTGGTTCCCCCACAGGCATGGGGACAGAAATGTTTTCGATATGCGGGTTGTGCTGAGCAAGCACCCCGCGTTCTAGTGGTTAACTTGGTGATCGTGGCTTTTTCGGCGGTCCGGCCGCTGGCCTGAGGGGGGTGAGCGGTCGCTGCCTGTCCGCCGTGGGTAGGGGCCGGGGGAGCTGTCGCTGTCCGTCCTCCTGCGTGGGGGCGGCGAGCTCTCGGGGCCCCGGGTGGGTGTCAACACGGCACGCTCACACTGCGGGGAACAGCTGTGGGTACCCGCTGCTCGGGCGCGTGTCGCCAGGTCAGGGCCGCCGTGACGGGAACACGCCGCGCTCTTCCTGGACTGTGAGTCGGGATTTCCTGAGGAGTCGTGGCCGCTGCGCCGCCGCCGGGGTCCTGGGAGAGGCTTCCAGGATGTTCCTACCCCACCG
>NW_016819078.1:0-1349 GCF_001698545.2 Rhinopithecus bieti
TTATCCAGTTGAAAATTTTTTTAGCCCTGTGAGCCAAAACAAACAAAAAAATTTTTTTAATGTATAGTTCTGCTTGTGTTATTTCAGATGTTTTAAAATATCAAAGGGAAGAATCTTCTACTATATTGCCGTTGTAATATGAGACTATATTAGTACAAACTATATACCATACAAGAAGAGGGGAAAAAGGAACTGCATCAATGAGGACAAATAAAATTGTCTTGTTGCCTCACGGAAAGAAAAGATTTGAGGTTTAATTTAAAAGTACAGGCTGCCAGAGTAATATCCTTTCTTTTCCCTTCAGTCTAATTGCTGACACAAGGATACAGAGGAGGGAAGAAATTCAAATGTCATTACAATTAAAATTTCCTACCCAAAACAGCTTTTCATAAAATTAAATTGAAGAAAATATAGAATAGTTTTAAGCAAAAATATGCACAGTCAACAACTATACTGACCAAACTGCAATCTGGTTATTTTGTTTTTATTTGTATCTCTAAAAGTAGTGCTTATAGACTTGCACATAATATTTTTTTCCCTTGTTTATCTTGAATATTGATCCAGTGCATTCTGGTCACCCTGTTAAACATTTTTCTAACTCTGGCTATCCGTGACATCTTGAAAGGAATAGACAATGCATATGGCATGAATTCAATGATTCCACTTTTGGGGGAAAAAAAGTGAAGGGCAGAAGAAATTTCTCATAGATCTTACTTTTTACCTTTGAAGGTAAGAATACAGTGCCATTTTCAAAGCTCGTGAAACGTAACTTAGAACTGCAAGAATACTGTTCAAAAAGAAAAGCCAAAGGCATGATTATCTCTTCCAGAGACTTACAGAAAGAGTTCTACAAAGACACCTAAAGACTCACAGTCCTACCAGAAAAAGTATGACTTTGAACAACCGTCCCCTTTCCCATATCCACCACTAATAAAAATGAGGGTGTCACTGTCCATGGCCAGAAACAAACAGAGCAGGCAGTGCCTGTGTGGCACAAGTGGAAGGAAGCAGGCTGGAAAGGGCTGCCTCTCCAAAAATGGTTCCCACCTCTATGGTGGTAACAGAAATTTTACCATTAGAAATTTGCTTTTAAAGATTTTTATTTCTTTTATAAAGAGATCTGTAAAATAAAAAAATTGATAATACATATGAGCTTAAAGAATAATTATTAAACCAACATAAATAATCATCATCCAGGACAGGAAATAGAATACTGCCACCACCACACCTGCTATCTGGCCCTCCTCATCTCCCCACTAGAGGTGACCGCAATCCTGGTATCTGGAATAATCATTTCCTTGATTGTCACTTTAGTATTTATTTATTTATTTATTTATTTATTTAATTAT
>NW_016819079.1:0-1349 GCF_001698545.2 Rhinopithecus bieti
CGGCCTCCCAAAGTGCTGGGATTACAGGCTTGAGACACCGCGCCCGGCCTCCACCGGCCTATTTTTAAGGCTAGGGTCTCACTGTGTTTCCCAGACCGGTCTCAAACTTCTAGGATCAAGCGGTCCTCCTGCCTCAGCCTCTCGAAGTGCTGGTATTACAGGCGTAAGTCACCATGACCAGCCATCCAACTTCCAATTTTTCACTGCCCCTAATTTCCTTACCCAGAAAGTACCTGGAATCCTCGACAATGGTTAGGGCTCCTATTCTGAAGACCTCACCGCAGCATTTAGCATTCTCATGTTGGGGATGGATAGGGAGAGGGGGCACACAGTCCCCACAGTCTTTTGGGGCACTGGGCTGGCCTTACAGTAAGCACTTGAAGGCCCTTCATTCATGAACTGTGGTGCAGGGGATAAACTCTTCCCACTGACTTCCTGTTGAACCCCCTGTCCCCCTTCCCGTGTCTGTGTAGAGAAAGGTCATCACAAAGGAATGTGCTGTCTTCCTTTGCCTTCTGCTCAGGCAGCCGCTCTCCACCCTCTTCCTCTATCTCAGGAACACCTGGCCTCAGAGCTCAGAGGACGAGGTAAGCCCAATCAATCTGAATCCTTATCTTACTCCTTCTGGCTTCAATCTGGCTCTGGCTCCTCCCGGATCGTCAACCTTTCCCTGTAGGTTAAAAGGCCATAGTCTTTTTTTTTTTTGAGACAGAGTTTCGTTTTTGTTTCCCAGGCTGGAGTGCAGCGGCGCAATCTCAGCTCACCGCAACCTCCGCCTCCTGGTTTCAAGCGATTCTCCCGCCTCAGCCTCCTGAGTATCTGGGATCTGGTATTACAGGAATGCGCCACCACGCCTGGCTAATTTTGTATTTTTTTGTTTTTCAGTAGAGACGGGGTTTCTCCATGTTGGTCAGGCTCGTCTTGAACTCCCAACCTCAGGTGATCCGCCCCCCTCGGCCTCCCAAAGTGCTGGGATTATAGGTGTGAGCCACCGCGCCCAGCAAAAGGCCATAGTTCTTATCCCTCCAGCATGACTGTCTCTGGGCCTGGCCTGGGTTTGACAACTTGCCTGGCAGCGAGAGAAAACCCAGCCAACTGGTACAACTGAAACCGTTAGGGTGAATTTAACACTGCCTTGTCTCCTGCCTGAACAGATACTTCCACAGAGCAAACACTTTGTGAAATAAGCCCACAGATGACGTTTGATACTCTTCCATTAAAGACTTGGGAATATTTGGAACTCAAATCTCAGGGAGGCCTTGAGCGGCAACACTGGCTTTCGAGGGCTGGAAAGAACTTTAGAGAACATCTAATTCATCATCTCATTGTATTCTTTTATTCTCTTTTTT
>NW_016819080.1:0-989 GCF_001698545.2 Rhinopithecus bieti
GAGAGGATGTGGAGAAATAGGAATACTTTTACATTGTTGGTGGGTCTGTGATCTAGTTCAACCATTGTGTAAGACAGTGTGGTGATTCCTCAAGGATCTAGAACTAGAAATACCATTTGACCCAGCCATCCCATTACTGGGTATATACCCAAAGGATTATAAATCATGCTGCTATAAAGACACTTGCCCACATATCTTTATTGTGGCACTATTCACAATAGCAAAAACTTGGAACCAACCCAAATGGCCATCAATAATAGACTGGATTAAGAAAATGTGACACATATACACCATGAAATATTATGCAGCCATAAAAAAGGATGAGTTCGTGTCCTTTGTAGGGAAATGGTTGAAGTTGGAAACCATCATTCTGAGCAAACTACCACAAGGACAGCAAACCATACACTGAATGTTCTCACTCATAGGTGGGAATTGAACAATGACAACACTTGCATGCAGGGTGGGGTATATCACACACTGGGACCTGTCACCAGGTCAGGGGAGGCGGGAGGGATAGCATTAGGAGATATACCTAATGTAAATGAGGAGTTAATGGGTGCAGCGCACCATCATGGCACTTATATACATATGTAACAAACCTGCACACTGTGCACAGGTACCCTAGAACTTAAAGTATAATATTAATAATAATAAAGAATTTTCCTATAACCGGGTCATGATAAATTTAAGGGGGCCCCTTTTACATAGGTACCCCTTGTTTGGATGAATGGAGGCAAGATGGTGCACTTCTGGGTTCTTCATCCCCCCAACTTTTCCCGCGCGCGGAAAAATGCAGCCGGCGACCCAGGAAGGTGCAGACCAACTAGGCATGTGCCAGGTGACGTCAATCCGAAGAGACCAAGATTTACCTGGTCGCACCTGTGGAACGCCCCCTGACACGCCCGTGCCCCGCCTATTGCCCTCCCACTCCTAGAAAAGCCGCTCCAGACGAACGCCACGCACGGACTTCCCAGCTTCCCCACTGCGGT
>NW_016819080.1:5426-16845 GCF_001698545.2 Rhinopithecus bieti
AATATTAATGCTATTTATTTCTCTGTGTTTTACTTCTAAGGAAACCAACATCATGGTATTCTGAAGACCAGAAATGTGAATCTCTCTCATTCGGCATCCCACTGGGCCTGATCTGTTTTTCACTGCAAAAGCACTACTTCTAAGACTATATAAGCACCCTCCCCCTACGCCCAGGGACTGATGCAAAAGAGGCAGTCATGTGAGACTGTAAGGGCTGCTTTTGAGGGGTAAAATTAGGTCAAGGTCAGACCCTCCAAATCAAGGATGGTGCAAATATGTTTAAACTGCTTGCAAAACAAGGGATTTTGCCTCCTGAGCTATTATTATGTGGCACCTTTGCATCCACCCAACCATAATTTCCTGCTTCCTGAAGAATTAGGAGAAAATAATTACTGATAAGATAAAGATACCTTGTGACAAAGCCTCCTAAGCATAATACTCCCAGTTAGGAGTTGTCCCAATAGAAAACATATTTTCTTAAATTTTTTTTTCAGAACGATGTGTATATTTTATAGTTAATTGCTATAAGTCTGTAGCTAAAACCAAGATTACAGTAACTCAAAGCATATAAGTTAAAAATATCAGTTTTGTAACCTTGCCTTTGGCTTTTTGTTTGTTGGCTTTCTATTTTAAAAATAATAATAAATTTAAGGGGTAATGAATGCTTGTTCATGTCCATTCCTATCTGGCCTAGAACAATTAATTGGCTGTAAGTCTTGTTGACCCTAAGCAGTGGGATTTAGAGTCCCATGGAAGGACAGGATGCGCCTGGGGCAGGCAGGCATGCCACCTCAGCAATACTATGGAACAAAATTAAAATTTGGCGCCCATTGATGTAGCAAATCTTGGCCAGAAGTGAAAGAATGTAAACCAAAAATAAAATTTGAAGGCCCTGTGAAATTTTACTTTCCTTTCTCAGCCAGGGCACCCTAAAATTTAACTTGAAAGACTGGATCAGGCCATGATGGGAAGTGGGGGTTGGACATGTCTCATTATACTCCTCCAGCATTAATATCAACACAAAAGATCTTAAGCCTGATAAGAAACATTTACAGCCTATTCTCTCTAAAGCCTGCTACTTGAAGCCTTCATCTGCATAATAAAACCTAGGTCTCCACAACCCTTATCTTAACCCATACATTCCTTTCTCTAGATAATAACTCAACCAATTTCCAATCAGAATATGTTTGAACCAATGTAAATCTTACATGTATTTATTGATGTATTATGTCTCCTTATAATGTATAAAAGCAAGTTGTGTCCTCAACCATGTTAGGCACATGTCATAAGGACCTCCTGAGTGTTTCACTGATGTGTCCTTAACTTTGGCGAAGTAAGCTTTCTAAATTGATTGAGACTTGTCTCAGATCCTTTTTGGTTTACACCAGGATAACACTGGATCTTGCTCAAAGCTCACAGTGACCACTGCCTATGTTCACTCAAGGCCCAGGAGCTCTACAATTAGCAAGTATCAAATCCAGCCAGGTTTGTATGCTTCCCTTCAGGGCAGCAAGTTCCCCTCGGTTCCGCGTATGTCCCAAAAATCTGTCTGGGACCCGGGCATGTAGTCAGATACCTTAGGAATCTATGTGGTGCTCTGTTCTAGTGGGGCTGAACTGTCACACAAGCCACAAGACAGAGTCCTTCCCACTCTTTCCTCTCCTTTCTTCAAGCAGAGACATCTCTCCCTTGGCCACCACTATGCCAGGTCCACAGTTAGTACTGCCTATCGCCAATGTTCACTTGAGCCCTTAGGGCTCTTCAGCAAGCCAGGGCAAGCGGCTCAAGGGCCGGGTTACATAATTTTATGTCCTATGTAAATGAAGAGGATATTTCCTTTCATGGCTGAAGTGTTACCATTTGATTTAGTTCTAGGAAGTCCTTAGGTTCCCTGTCTCCAGGTCCTATTCTCTTGCCTCACTGAGTCTCTCCCTTCAGGGTAATGGGTTCACCTCTGTCTCAGGACAGGTCAAGAAATGCCATCCAGTAGCTAAGACCCCAGTGTGGCTGAGTTGTTACCCAAGCTGCAAGAGAAAGTTTCCTTTACTGTACTCTCTCCTTTGCCCAAGTGGAAGAGGCCTCTCCCCATAGCCACCACAGCTGGTTATGAAGTCAGCATGGTTTTGAGTCTTACCCAATGTGCACAGTGAATACTGCCCATTGACCACTGCTGCTTATTGAGAGTCCAAGGACTCTTTAGTCAGCTCATAATGAATTCTGCAAAAACTGGGTTCTTCCCTTGAAGGCAGTGAGTTCCATTCTGGCCCAGGAGGTGCTTCAAAATATCATCCAGGAACTAAGGCTGGGAATGGGGGCCTCAAGACTCTGCCTGGTGCCTTATCCTACTGTGGTTGAGCTGGTATCCAAGTTACAAGACAAAGTCCTCTTTACTCTCCTCTCTCCTCTCTTTTTTTTTTTTTTTTTTTTTTTTTTTTTTTATTTTTAAGTTCTAGGGTACATGTGCATAACGTGCAGGTTTGTTACATATGTATACTTGTGCCATGTTGGTGTGCTGCACCCATTAACTCATCAGCACCCATCAATTCGTCATTTATATCAGGTATAACTCCCAATGCAATCCCTCCCCCCTCCCCCCTCCATGGAATATTATGCAGCCATAAAAAAGGATGAGTTTGCGTCCTTTGTAGGGACATGGATGCAGCTGGAAACCATCATTCTTAGCAAACTATCACAAGAACAGAAAACCAAACACTGCATGTTCACTCATAGGTGGAACTGAACAAATGAGATCACTTGGACTCGAGAAGGGGAACATCACACATCGGGGTCTCTCCTCTCTTCAAGCAGAGAGAGAGAGTCTCTACCAGAGCTGCGAGCTGTGTTCCCTAGTGTTGAAGGAGAGGTAATGCAAGCACTCCCTTCGCCACCCCAGCTTGTTTCTCACTAATTTGTATGTACCCAAAGTCTACTGGGTTACAGCCCAGCACAGTACCAGGACTTGCACAGGAATTGCAGTCCTTGTGGCCTCAACTGCCATGCAAGTTTATTTACCACCCCAGAATACTTTAGTTCACTGTTGCAGAGTTGGTGGGAAACCGGGTTCCAACTGCTGGGATGTACAATTTGCCTCTCACTAGGGCTGGTCTAAATCTCCTACCATGGATGCTGGCTGAGTTCTGCCTACGTTGTTTTCCACTGTGACAGGGCAGCACTGAATTTCAATGCAAAGTCTCACAAGCTCTGCACTCTCCCTCCCCAGAGAGCACAGATTGTGTCTTCATGCCAGGTGATTACTGCTGGGCGATGAGGGAGGGGCTGTGTATATGATTCAATATTGTCTTTTCTACTCTCTCCATTGCTTCTTTTCTTAATATGGTGTTAAAATAAGTACTGTGCTCTCTCAACTGATTTTGGTTCTTATAAAGGAGTTTTGTTTTGTTTTGTTTTGTTTGTTTGTTTTAATAATCAATTTGGTGTTCCTGTGGGGTTGGGGGAATGATTGCTAGAGGATTCTATTGTACCATCTTGCTCTACCTTCCTCCTCCTCCCACTTACCTGAATTTTATGTGAGAAATAAGCTTCTATCTTTTTAATTTATTGTATTTTGGGGTCTCTTTGTTATATCAATCTCATTATATATATTAATTAATTAATATAGAATTTGGTATGAGAGTTGAGGCATTGTTATAGGATTTAGTGTATGAATAGCATGCAGAGAGAAGACAAAAAGTGTAGGCTAGAAAGCTAGTAACCCTATTTATGCTATGGAAGAATATTTGTTAATAATTTTGCTAGTGATACTTCAAAAGCCAGACCGCATGCTAATAGAGACCCTAACTCTGGTGTTGGTATGTGTTAGCTGTTTTTTGCCATTTGCAAGGTCCTACGAAAGAGATAATCTTCAGCTGCTTATAAGTGATGACTTTGTAGAAGTAGCTTCAGCAGAAAGGAGATAAGCCTGTGGCCCCTAAGCGTTTCTCAAGCATGTCATCTTAAGAATGAGTTTTAAGTCAGACAATGGTAATCAGCTTAGCCCAGATATAGAAGGTAATGATTTGATATATGTATACACTGTAAAATAATTGCTACAACCAAGTTAATGAACATATTTATTATTTCACATAGTTACCTTTTTGTGTGGTGAGAATAAATAAGATCTACTTTCTTAGCAAATTTCAAGTATATAATACATTATTACTAACAAGTGTTATCACGCTGTAAATTAGGTCTACAGAACTTATTCATCTTATAACTGTAGGGTTTGTTTTTACCCTCTGGCCAATACCTCTCCATTTCCCTCACCCCCAAACACTGATAACCACCATTCTACTCTGTTTCTAATGCATTCAATGTTTCTTTCTTTTTTTTGGATTCCACATATAAGTAACATCATGCAGTATTTGCCTTTCTGTGTCTGGCTTATTTTGCTTAGCACAGTGCCTTCAAAGCTTACTCATGTTGTTACACATTGCAGAAGTTCCTTCTTTCTTAGGGAAAATATTCTATTCTATATATGTGTCTCACAATTCTTTCATTAATTTATCCATAAACAGACACCATTCCCTGGTCTTGGTTATTGTGAATAATGCTGCAATGAACATAAGAGTGAAGTTATGTCTGCATGATATCAATTTTCTTTCCTTTGGATATATATTCAGAAGTGGGACTGCTGGATTACACGGCAGTTGTGCTTTTAATTTTTTAAGGAGCCTCTATGCTCTTCCCCATAGTGACTATAACAATTGACATTTCCACCAAGAGTGTTAAAGCCTTCCTTTGTCTCTGCATCATTGTCAATACTTGTTTATCCCTTTTTGACAGGTATGAGGTAAATCTTTTAATTTGCATTTCTCTGATGATTAGTAAAGTTGAGCACCTTTTCATGTATCTAATGGCCATTTTTATGTCTTCTTTAGAGAAATGTCTATTCAGACTCTTTGTCCATTTTTTAATCATTTGTTGTTTTGTTTTGTTTTTTGTTACTGAGATGTATGAGTTTTTATATATTTTGAATATTGACTCCTTATCAGATATATTTTCATAAATATCTCTCATTTCATATGGTACTTTTCATTCTGCTGTTTCCTTTGTTATGCAGAAGCTTTTTAGTTTGATGTAGTTACACTTGTTTATTTTCGTCTTGTTGCTTGTGCTTTTGCTGTTGGATCCAAAAATAATTGCCAACTTAATATGAAGGAGTTTCCCTCCCTCCATGTCTTCCAAAAGTTTTATGGTTTTTGGTCTTATGTTTCTATTTGTAATTTGTTTCTAGTTAATTTTTGTGAATGTTAGAGTCCAAGTTTATTAATTTGCATATGGATATACAGTTTTCCAAATACTATTTATTGAAGATTATCCTTTTGCCATGAAGCATTCTTGGTATCCTTATCAAATATTAGTTAATAGTATATGTGTGGATCTATTTCTGGGCCCTTAGTTCTGTTTCATTGGTCTATGAGTCAGCTTTTAATGCCAATATCATATTATTTTGATTGCTGTGGCTTTGTAATATAATTTGCAATCAGGGAGTGTCAAGACTCTAGCTTTTTCTTTCTCAAGATTGGTTTGAGTCTTTGAGATCTTTTGTGGTTCCACACTAATTTTAGAATTGTTTATTCTATTTCTGTGAAAAATGCCATTGAAATTTGGATAGGAATTACACTGAATCCATGTATTACTTTGGGAATTATGAACATTTTAACAATATTTATTTTCCAATTTATGAACAAAGGACTTTTAAAATTTATTTGTTTCTATCCTTCATTATTTTCATCAATGTCTTACAATTTTAAGGTACAGATTTTCAAATCCTTGGTTAAATATATTCCTACATATTTTATTATTTTGATGATATTTACAGAAGATATTTTAGAAATTTAATTTCAGATATTTTGTTGTTTAGTGTATAGAAATGCACTGATTTTTTCATATGTGCATAGAAATGCACGTTGATTTTACATCCTGTTAGTTTTCTGAATTTGGTCATTATTTCCAACACATTTATTGTTGGAATCTTTAGAATTTGCTGTATCCAAGATCATGTCAACTGCAAGCAGAGACAATTTTACTTCTTTTTATATTTGGATGGCATTTATTTCTTTTTTTCCTGCTGCTACGGATAAGACTTTGACTACCCTGCTGGATAGAAGTGGTGAGAGTGGGCACTTTTGTCTTGTTCCCGATTTTAGAGAAAAAATGTTCTGCTGATTACAGTTGAGTGATACTATCTGTGGGTTTGTCATACATGACATTATTATGTTGACAGGCATTTCTTCTATACCCAGTTGGTTGAGAATTGCTTCATGAAGAAATGCTGGAGTTTGTCAAATGCTTTTTTCTGCATTTATTGAGAGGATCATAAGATCTCTCTCTTTTATTCTGTTAATGTGGTGTATCACATTTATTTATTGGTGTGTGTTGAATGATCCTTGTACCTAGAGATAGATCTTATTTGATAATAATCTATAGTACTTTTAATGTGCTGTTGAATTAAGTTTGATATTATTTTGAGAATTTTCACATGTTTGGAAGCCATAGAAATACATGGAAATTAAACAGCATTCTTTTGAGTGACCATTGTGTCAACAAAGAAATTAGGATAGAATTACAAAACAATTCTTGAAACAAATAAAATTGAAACACAGCACACCAAAACCTGTGGAATACAGCAAAAGCATGGCCAAGGAGGAAGCTTATAGCAATAAATATTTACTTTTAAAAAGTAGAAAGATTATAAATTAACAAGGTAACAGTGCATCTCGAGGAATAAGAAAAGCAAGAGCAAACCAAATTGCAAAGAAGCAGAAGAAAAGAAATAAAAATGATCAAAGAAAATTAAATGAAATAGAGATTAAAAAATACAAAGGATCAACAAAATGAAAAGTTGACTCTTCAAAAAGATAAACAAAATTGACAAGCCACTAACTAGATAAATGAAGGAAAGACTCAGATAAAATAAGAAATAATAAGGGAAACATTACAAGTGATACCAGAGAAATACAAAGGATCATCAGAAACTATTATGGACAACTATATGCTGAAAAACTGGAAAACCTAGAGGAAATGGGTAAGTTCTCAGTAATGTACAACCTACCAAGATTGAATCAGGAAGAAACAGAAAACCTAAACATACCAATAATGAGTAGTAAGGTTGAATCAGGAATAAAAAGTCTCCTAGCAAAGAAAAGCCCAAGACTGGATGAATTCACAGACAAATTCTATGAATTTTACATACAAGAACTAACACCAATCCTCTTGAAACTATTTAAAAATGGAAGGGGAGGAAAATGTCCCTAACCAAGAGGCCAGCATCATCCTGATATCGAAACCAGACAAGGACAAAACAAACAAACAAAAAGCTATAGGCCAATATCTCTGATAAACACAGATACAAGAATCCTCAACAAAATACTAGTAAACAAAATTCAACAGCACATCAAAAAGTTAATACAGCATGATCAAGTGGGATTCATACAAGGAATACAAGAATGGTTCAACATATCCAAATCAATAAATATGATTCATATCAAAAGACCGAAGCATAAAAACCACATGATCACTTCAATAGATGCAGAAAAAGCATTTGATAAAATTTGACATTCTTTCATGATAAGAGCTCTCATCTAGGCATAGAAGAAGCACACCTCAAAATAACAAAGGCTATATAAGACAAACCCATAAGCAACATCATAATGAATGGGGAATTTTCCTTAAAAACTTGAATAAGACTAGAATACTGACTTTCACCACTCCCATTCAACATAGTACTGGAAGTCCTAGCCAGAGCAGGCAGGCAACTGAAAGAAATAAAAGGCATCCAAATTGAAAGACAGGAAGTTAAATTTTCCGTTTGCTGACAATATGCTTTTATACCTAGAAAAACCTAAAGACTCCACCAAAAAACTTAGATGTGACAATAAGTTCAATAAAGTGGTAGTACACAAAATCAACATACAAAAATCAGTAGCGTTTCTACTCACCAACAATGATTTAGTTGAGAAAGAAATTAAGAAGACAATCCCATTTACAGTAGCTACAAAAATTATCTAGGAATATATTTAACCGACGAGGTGAAAGATCTCTACAAAGGGAACTATAAAACACCAATGAAAGAAATCATGAATTACACAAATAAATGGAAAAAATCCCTTACTCATGAATTGAAAGAATAAATATTGTAAAAATGACCATATTGCCCAAAGCAATCTATAGATTCAATGTAATCCCTATCAAGTTACCAACATCATTTTTCATAGGATTAGAAAAAAATCCCAAGGTAGCCAAAAAAGAGACCAAAAGACATAGCAATCCTAAGCAAAAGGACAAACCTGGAAGCATCACATTGTCTAACTGCAAATGATTCTATAAGGCAATAGTAACTAAAATAGCATGGTACTAGTGTAAAAATATGTGCATAGATCAATAGAACAAAATATGGAACCCAGAAATGAAGCTGTACACTTACAACCAACTGATCTTTGATGAAGTTTACAAAAATAAACAATGAGTATAGGACACTTTATTCAATAAGTGGTGCTGGGAAAATTGGCCAACCATATGCAGAAGAATGAAATTGTACCCTTTATCTCTCACCATATACAAAATCAACTCAAAATGAATAAAATGTAAATATTAAGACCCCAAACTGTAAATATACTAGAAAAAAACTAGGAAAACTTTCCTGGACATTGGTCTATGAAAACAATTTATGACTAATACCTCAAAAGTATAGTCAATAAAATAAAATAGACAAATGGGAATGGATTAAATTAAAAAGCTTCTGCACAACAAAGAAATGATCAACACAGTAAACAATCTAATCTATGGGGGAACACATTTGCACATTATGCCTCTAACAAAGAACTAATATCTAGAATCTATAGGAAATTCAAACAACTCAACAAGAGAAAAACAAACAACTCCATTAAAAATTAGACAAAGGAGATGAGCAGACATTTTCTAAAGAAGAAATGCAAATGGCCAACTAATGCATAAAAAAATGCTCAACATCACTAATCATTAGATAAATGCAAATTAAAACCTAAAATGTGACATCATCTTATACTAATGAGAATAGCTTTTATTAGAAATTCAAAACACAACAGATATTGGCACAGATACAGAGAAAAGGAAATTCTTATACACTGTTGGTGGGAATGTAAATTAGTTTAACCTCTATGGAAAACAGTATGAAGATTTCTCAAAGGACTAAAAATAGAACTATCATTTAATCCAGCAATCCCACTGCTGGGCATCTACTCAAGGAAAAGAAATCATCATACATAAAAGACACCAGTACTCATATATTCATTGCAGCACTATTCACAGTAGCAAAGTCATGGAACCAACCTAAGAGTCCATTAACATTGACCGAATACAGAAAATGTGGTATATATACACTATGGAATACTACAGAGCCATAAAAAAGAATGAAATCATGTACTTTGCAGCAACATGGATGGAGCTGGTGAATCCTGAGTGAACTAACTCAGAAACAGAAAATGAAGCATTTCATATTCTCACTTGTAAGTGGGAGCTAAACAATGGATATATATGGACATAAAGGTTGAAATAATAGACGCTAGAGACTCCACAAAAAGGGAGGACATTAGGTGGGATAGGTTTGAAAAATTACCTATTGAGGCCGGGCGCGGTGGCTCAAGCCTGTAATCCCAGCACTTTGGGAGGCCGAGACGGGTGGATCACGAGGTCAGGAGATCGAGACCATCCTGGCTAACACGGTGAAACCCCGTCTCTACTAAAATACAAAAACTAGCCGGGCGAGGTGGCGGGCGCCTGTAGTAGCTTGCAGTGAGCTGAGATCTGGCCACTGCACTCCAGTCCGGGCGACAAAGCGAGACTCCGCCTCAAAAAAAAAAAAAAAAAAATTACCTATTGAGTACTATGTTCACTATTTGGTTAACGGGTATGTAAGAAGCCCAGTTCCCACCAATATACAATATACCTATATAACAATCATACAGGTGTACCTTCTGAACATAAAATAAAATAAAACAAAGACAGACAAAAAGAATCAACTTTTTTTTTATTTTTTTTACAAAATCAGAACACAAAAGAAGACAGCAAGAGAGGAAAAGAGAGATGAAAAGCTATAAGACATATAGAAAACAATTACAATTGCAATAGTAAGGATTTTTCTACCAGTAATGTAAATATAAATGTAAATGGACTGATTTATCTATTCAAAAGAGAGAGTGATTGAACTCCTGACCTAGGGTGATCTACCTGCCTTGGGCTCCCAAACTGCTGGGATTACAGACATGAGCCACCATGCCCAGCTGGGTCCTGGAAATTTAACCATGTCAATGCAGTCTATTTTACATTGTAAACCAAATGGGTGCCCTCCAAAGACTTTTTGACATTAGGAAACAAAAAGAAGACAAAAGGAGCCAAATTAGGAGTGTAAGGTCATCCACCTTAGACTAATGGATGCTTAATGATTTTCCATTAAGCTTTTGCAAAATTGCAAAATTGCCATTGTTTGATGAGTGAAATGAATAGGAGCATTGTCATAGAGGAGAAGGAAACTTTGGTGAAGATTTCTTGGGAATTTCTCTGCTAAAGCTTTGGCTCAATTTCTGAAAACACTCTCTTAATAAGCAGATATTATCATTCTTTGGCCCTCCAAAAAGTCAACAGCAAAATACATTGAGCATCCCCCAAAATTTTTACCATTACCTTTGTTCTTGAAACATCTGCTTTTGCTTTGACTAGACCCCACTTCCACTTCTTGGTAGTCATTGCTTTGATTGTACTTTATATGCAGGATCATACTGGTAAAGCTATGTCACCTCCTGTAATATAGTTCATTGAAGAAATGCTTCAGGCTCTTAATCCCACCTGTTTAAAATCTCCATTGAAGGCTCTGCTTTTATCTGTAGCTGATCTGTGCACAGCAGTTTTGATACCCATTGAGTGAAAACTTTGCACAACTATTATTTATTTATTTATTTATTTATCTATCAATTGGCAGAATTGTGTAAGCTGAACCAATTGAGGTGTCTGTGGTGGTGGCTATTGTTTGTGCTGTTAATTATCAGTTCTCTTCAATTAGGGCATGGGTAAGATTAATTTTTTTCCTTACAAATTGATGTGAATGGTCCGTGAGATTCATCATTTTTTCCCTTTTAAAAATGTGATATCTGACCAAGTGTGGTAGCTCATGCCTGTAATCCCAGCATTTTGGGAGGCCAAGGCAGGCCAATCACGAGGTCAGGAGATCGAGACCATCCTGGCTAACACAGTGAAACCCCATTTCTACTAAAAATACAAAAAATTAGCAGGGCGTGGTGGCAGGCACCTGTAGTCACAGCTACTCAGGAGGCTGAGGCAGTGGAATGGTGTGAACCCAGGAGGCGGAGCTTGCAGTGAGTCATGAGTTGAGATCGTGCCACTGCACTCCAGCCTAGGTAACAGAGCAAGACTCTGTCTCAAAAAA
>NW_016819080.1:19855-23006 GCF_001698545.2 Rhinopithecus bieti
TTATATTTTATAAATTTAAACTTACAGAAAGTTTAATCTTATCTGAAAGAAAGCAAATAAAATTGTTAAAATAAACATGATTATGGGGAAAAATAAATCTAAATAAACTGTAGAGCTTCCATGGCCACCAGCATTTGAGTAGACAAGGTCTTCAAGAAATAAAAGCACAAAATAAGTCTGAAATTTGTACCACTTTTTTTCTTTGAAGGCCTTTACCAATTTGCAACTGGCAGAAAGCTAAGAGGTTGGAATCTTGGTCAAAGGTACAACTAAGAGGTTGAGCAGGTGAACAGAGCTTTGACAGTTTACAGAGCAAAAGAATTTTTTTTTTTTTGCTTCAAAAACCTGTTACATTTGAGAGACCGTGATGAACCCCTCATATTTTCAGATGGGACGTGTGAAGTCTGGTTCCTAGGAATAACAGTGAACTGAAAATAGACCAGTTTTAATGAATACTGAAACACAATTTCAAACCAGTTCAATCCCAAACTGAATTAAAGTGATGTGCTTCTAGTCTACCTGTCTGGTCTGCCAGACACAAAAGTCATATCATCCAGAGCCTCTGTAGTTTTTCAATGCCTAGCAATCAATAAAAAAGTTACCAATGCACATTGAGACACGATTAAAAGAAAAAAATAGATAGAAAACAGACTCACAGTAGATCTATATTTGCAATGACCACAGTTGGACCTTCAGTAACATGATTATACATTCAACAAAGTAATAACAAAATATAGAATTTCAATAGAGAAAATAAATACACAATGGCATCAAAATGGAGACTTTCAGAAATGAAAATACAATAACTAAAATTAAGAACTTGTAATTGGTTTAAGAGCAGATAAGGCATGGATAATTAGAGGACTGGTGAACTAGAAGATTAGTCAGTAGAAATTACTCAAAAAGAAGCATAGACATCCTAAGGCATATAGTCATCAGACTATCCAAGGTCAACATGAAAGAAAAAAATCTTAAAGGCAGCCAGAGAAAAAAGTCATATTATCTATAAAAGAAAACCCATCAGACTAACAGCAGACTCCTCAACAGAAAACTTACAGGCTAGAAAATATTGGGTTTCCATTTCTACCATTTTTAAAGAAAAAAATGACAGCCAAGAATTTTATATCCTGCCAAACTGAGCTTTATAAATGAAGGAGTAAAAAAGCCTTTCCCTGACCAGCAATTACTGAGGGAATTCATCTCCACCAGTCTGGTACCACAGTTGATGCTTAAGGGAGTTCTAAACATGGAAATGAAAGACAGATACTCACTACCACAGAAGCACACAGCACATGGACACTATAAAGCAACTACACAATTGAGACTACAAAGCACCTAGCTAATGACACTGTGACAAAAACAAGCCTTCACATATCAATATTAACATTGAATGTAAATGATCTAAACACTCCACATAAAAGACATAAAGTGGAAAATTAAATTAAAAAACAAGACCCATCCTGCTGTCTTCAAGAGACCCATGGCACATGTAGTAATACCCATGGGCTCAAAGTAAAAGGATAGAGAAAGATTTATTACACAAATGGAAAACAAAGAAAAGTAGGAGTTATTATTTTTGTATCAAACAAATGTTAAGCTTACAACAGTGAAAAAGAAGAAGTACATTATGTAATGATAAATGGTTTAATCCAACAAGTAGATTTAACTATACTAAATATATATGCACCCAACATTGAAAGCACCAAGATTAATAAGTTACTTCTAGACTTTGGAGGAGGTTTAGACAGCCAGACAATAATAGTAGGAGACTTCAATACCCCACTAACAGAATTAGACAGATCATCAAGGCAGAAAACTAACAATAAAACTCTGGACGCAAATTTGACATTTGACCTATTGGATCTAACAGATATCTACAGAATAATCCACCCAACAACCACAGAATATACATTCTTCTTACCTGTACATGGAATATACTATAAGACTAACTACATGCTTGATCGTAAAACATCTCGATAAATAAAAAAAAAAATTAAAATTATACCAACCATCCTCTTGGACCACTGTAGAGTAAAAATAGAAATCAGTACCAAGAGGAACTCTAAAAAACACACAATTATGTGGAATCTAAACAACCTGACCCTGAATGACTTTTGAGCAAAAAATGAATTTACGGAAGAAATAAAAATACTTTTTTCAACAAATGAAAATAGAGATACATTATACAAATACTTCTGCAATGTGGCAAAAGCAGTGTTAACAGAAAAGTTAAAACATTAAATGCCTACAGTCAGAAGATAGAGATATGAAATTAACCACCTAACATTGCACCTAAAGCAACTGGAAAAACAAGAACAAGCATCACAAAACTACCAAAAGGAAATAAATAACTAAAATCAGAACAGAATTAAAGGAAATTGAGAAAGAAACTACCAAGGGTCAATGAAACAAAAAGTTGATTCATTGAAAGGATAAACAAGATCAATAGCCTACTAGCTAGATGCACAAAGAAAAATTTAGAGATCAAAGCAAGTACAATCAGAAATGACAAAGTTAACATTATAACCTATCTCACAGAAATACGAAAGATCCTCAGAGAATATTATGAACACATCTAGGCACACAAAATAGAAAATCTAGAGGAAGTTGATAAATTCCCGGTAAAACACAACCTCCCAAAATTGAATCACAAAAAAGTTGAATCTCTGAACAGACCAATAACAGTTTCCAAACTTGAATCAGTAATGGAAAAACCTACCAACCAAAACCAGTCCTAGACCAGAAGGATTTACAGCTAACCTATAACAGATATACAAGGAAGAGCTAGTACCAATCTTACTGAAACTATTCCCAAAGTTTGAAGAGGAAATATTTCTCCTTAACTCATTCTACAAAACTGGTATTATTCTGATACCAAAATCTGGCAAAGACATAACAACAAAAAAAGAAAACGAGAGGCCAATATACCTGATGAATATAGACACAAAATTCCTCAACCAAATACTAGCAAACCAAATTCAGTAGCACACCAAAAAGTTAATGGACCACAAGCAAGTGACCTTTATTCCAGCGAAGCAAGTTTGTTTCATCATACACAAATCAATAAATGTGATTTACCATATAAACAGATTAAAAAAAAACCCATGTAATCATCTTAAAAGATGCAGAGAAGAACTTTCAATAAAATCCA
>NW_016819081.1:0-5166 GCF_001698545.2 Rhinopithecus bieti
TGGCGCAATGGCTCACACTTGTAATCCTAGCATTTTGGGAGGCCGAGATGGGAGGATCACTTGAGGTCAGGAGTTTGAAATCAGCCTGGCAAACATGGTGAAACCCCATCTCTACTAAAAAAAAAAAAAAAAAAAAAAAAAAAAAAAAAAAAAAATTAGCCAGGCATGGTGGCAGGCACCTGTAATCCCAGCTACTTGGGAGGCTGAGGCAGGAGAATTGCTTGAACCCAGGAGGCGGAGGTTGCAGTGAGCCGAGATCACACCACTGAACTCCAGCCTGGGGAAAAGAGTGAGACTCCCTCTCAAAATAAAAAATAAAAAATAAACCCCTGTAGAGTTGACATTGCTGAATGCCTGCTGGGTGAAAAGTCATAGAAGAAATCATGCCACTCTCCAATGATGGAGAAACAAACTTATCAAATAAAAGGTTTACCCACAAACATAAAGCCTTCTTTAGTTAATGTCTCTTCTGCAGAATGTGTTTTTGCCTTACAAATGCACAAATCTACAGATTTGGGGTGGAATTGCTGTTTTGCTTATATCATCCAGTATTAAGCACTAACTAATCATTGAAGAAGATCTATTATGTGAAAGCTTTGGGGAAAAAACAAAAAACAAAAAACATGAGTGGTGCTGAAATATTCAAAGTGTTAAATAACATTGTTAAAATTAATGGTTTTACCTTAAACAAATGTGATGACATTTGCACTGATGCAAAAGCTATGGTGGGTAAAACTGCTTGCACCTTATCATGAGTCAGGGTAGTGACACCAAACTGCAATAGTAGTCATTGTAGTTTTCACTGCCAAGCACACACATTTTTTAAAAAGCTAGTTTCACTTAAGAATGTACTTGAAGAGGCAGTAAAAGTTAATTTTATCAAATCTTGACCCTTGACTACATGTCTTTCTTGATATTATGTGTGATGAAATGGGAAGTATGCATAAAGTACTTCTGGTACATACTAAAGTATGATGGTCATCTAGAGGAAAAGCACAAGTGTGATTGACTTGTGAGATGAACTAAACACTTTTAAATGCAACACTATTTTACTTGAAAGAAAACTGATAGACAAACTCTTATTCAAACTCAAGTATTTTGTAGGCATTTTCTTGGAAATGAACAAAACAAGCCTGTTACTTCAAGGGAAACAACTGACAGTGTGCATAGCCAATGACAGAATTTGCACTTTCAGGCAAAAATTAGAATTTGGGAAAACTTGTTATCTTCCACTATGAAACTTGACAGCTTCCCAATACCTAAAGGCTTTTCTGATGAGAACAGTGGTGACACTAATGAATATGAGTTTTGATGTTATACAATGAAGTGTGTTAATATTTGGAAAATCTGCATAAGTCAGTGAGCCAAAAGTTTTCAAATGACCAAGGCATCATGATGCAAAAATCACACAATGACTAATAATTCACCCAAAGTGTAAGATAGATTTTAACATAACAGAAAATGAAAAGTCAACTGATATGTTTGCAGCTTCCATATTGTAACTAACCTTTAAGAAACTATCACTTGCCAACCTCTTGTATAGTATCAGAGAAAATATCCCTAATTGTCAAAAAAGGATATTAGGACACAGTTCTTCTTTCAACCGTATATATTTGTGAGACCAAATTTTCCTCAGTCAAACCAGATTGAGTGCAGAAGAAGATACGAGAATTCAGCTGTCTACCATTAAGGAAAAAATTAAAGAGATTTGCAAAAATGTAAAACAATGCTATTCTTCCCACTAAAGTATTCTATTTTGGAAAGCATATCTTGAAAAGATATATATGAATGTCTGATTCCTTTATTATTAACTTTAAATGAATTAGTAAGTAAGTACTTTTAATATTCCCAGTTTTAATGTCTAATACAGCAAATAACAATAGATATAACTCCATCGACATCTCTTTGGGGTCCTGTATAGCTTTTAAGAATGTAAAGAGTCCTAGTACCACAATCTCTGCTCTACATTAACATCCAAAATAATCTGAAAATAATAATTTATAAGTAAACTATAAATTAAATTATGTTTAAATAAAATGGCATTTATGAATAACATATTAATTCATCACCTACTATGTGCTGGACAGTGTTTTAAGCGCTCCTCCATAAAAGCAATGAGAAAATTGGCAAAAACGTTCAGAACCAACTTCTTTGGAGCTCTAGAATTTAATAAAAATATTTGCAGCAATCTGAGAAGCATTTATTCAAGAAAATGGCTGAATGTTGGTAGGAACAGTGAGCATTGTGGCATTTTAACTTTCCTATTCTCATTCCTCTTCTCCAGCTCTGAAGTACTTTTGAAAACTAACAGCCCACATTCATGGTGAAATCTAGCATCCTGGCGCCACCGGAGGGAGCAGAATGGGGTTTGTGATGGTTAATATTGAGTGTCAACTTGATTAGATTGAAGGGTGCAAAGTATTGTTCCTGGGTGTGTCTGTGAGGGTGTTGCCAAAGGAGATTAACATTTGAGTCAGTGGACTGGGAGAGGCAGACACAACCTCAATCTCGGTGGGCACCATTTAATCAGTTGTCAGTGTGACTAGAATAAAGCAGGCAGAAGAATGTGGAAGGACTAGACTAGCTGAGTCTTCTGGCCTTCATCTTTCTCCTGTGCTGGATGCTTCCTGCCCTCGAACATCAGACTCCAAGTTCTTCAGCTTTTGGACTCTTGGACTTAACACCAGTGGTTTGCCAGGGGCTCCTAAGCCTTTGGCCACAGACTGAAGGCTGCACTGTCAGCTTCCCTACTTTTGAGGTTTCGGGACTTGGACTGGCTTCCTTGCTCCTCAGCTTGCAGATAGCCTATTGTTGGACTTTACCTTGTGATTGTGTGAGTCCATACTCCTTAATAAACTCCCTTTCATATATACATCTATCCTATTAGTTCTGTCCCTCTAGAGAACCCTGACAGGTTGGAGTTCTTTCAAAGCTACACTCAGTAAACTGTAATTATTTGACCTGTCTGATGGTTACCTAAAATACCCCATTTGCAAGGCTGTTTTTAGTTGAACTGATATTGAGCTCACCTGTGCAAACCTTTTCCCTGGGGACATTTACTGAACTCAATTAGAGGTAATTATTTAACTTTGTAGCTGCCTGAAGCAAGGGGACAATAGTTAAAGCAAATAATAGGCTAACCAAAAAATTCACAGGAAAATCTGGGTAATGAGATGTCCATAAGTGCTATAAAAGCTGCATATTCCTGGGGATCTAGTAGGTTGCACTCAAGCATAAGGCTGTGTGCATGCCCAACTCTATACTCATACTCAAGAAAGATCTGAGAAGGTCCTCTCCCCTACCTTTGACTGACCTTGAGGTTCTGTGCAAGGAAGTGAAGGCTAAGGCAGGGTCTTCAACTGCTAGGCTGAATGTTAAAGGTGTGCTCAGCATACACAAAGAGTACTTCAGCAAAGACTGAGAGACTCACTGGTTCCAGAAAGTCAAGGAAAACACTGTTCAATCATTAACTCACTACCACTAAGCTAATGGAACAAATACTTCAATGGCTATACATGACAAAGAATACAGACTTTACAGAATTGGTTGAGAAAAGTTACAAAGAAATAAGAACTACCACCACAATAACAAACACTAACAACAACACCTGAAGATGGGGAGAATCTGATTTCCAGAGACACTACATTATATTCTTTAAATATCTAGTTTTTGACAAAAAAATTACAAAAGATGTAAAGAAATAAGAAAGCATGGCCCATCCACAGGAAAAAAAATCAATCAATAGACACTATCTCTCAGAAAGCCCAGATATGGGCTTTATTAGACAAAAAACTTTAAATTAGCCATTTTAAATATGTTCAAACACTTAAAGGAAACAATGCCTAAAGAACTAAAAGATGGTAGGAGAATGATGCCTTGATAGGCAAAAAGATAGAAATTACTTTTCTTTTTCTTTAAGAAGAACCAAACAGAAATTCTGGAATTGAGGAGTGTAATAACTGAAATTAAAAGTTCATCAATGGGGCTTAGCAGGAAATTTGAGCATGCAAAAGAAAAAAATAATCACAATTGAAGATAGATCAATTTAAATTTTCCTATCTGAGGAAGACAAAGAAAAAAGAATTAAAAAAAATAAGTAGCACCTCAGAATCCTGTGGAACACCAGTAAGTGTACCAACATACATATAATGGAAGTTTCAGAGAGAGAAGAAAGAAAAGAGCAGAAAGAGTACTTGAAGAAATAATGGCTAAAAGCTTCCCAAATTTGATGCAAAACACTAATCCACACATCCAAGAAACTCAGTGAATTCCAAGTAGATACATAATAATCAAAATGTCAAAAGACAAAGATAATCTTGAAAGCAGCAAGACAGAAGTAATTCATTGCATTCAAAAGGCCCTCAATAAGATTAACAGTTGCTTTGTTTTTCTTGTTTTTTAACTTTTTGAGACAATACCTTGCTCTGTCACCCAGGCTGGAGGGCAGTGGCATGATCTCAACTCACTGCAACCTCTCCCTCCAGGGTTGAAGCGATTCCTGTGCCTCAGCCTCACGAGTAGCTGAAATTACAAGGCACACACCACGAAGATTGGCTAATTTTTGTATTTTTGGTAGAGACAGGGTTTCACCATGTTGGCCAGGCTGGTCTCAAACTCCTGGCATCAAGTGATCCACCCACCTCAGCCTCCCAAAATGCTGGGATTATAGGTGTGAGCCACTGCACCTGGCTATAGTTGCTTTCTCTTCAGAAAGTAGAAACACAAGAAGGCAATGGGATTAAGGGAGGAGACCACCCCTCATATTGTCTTATGACCAATTTCTGCCTCCAAAGAAAGAAGAAGTAAATACTAAAAGGCAGAAATGAAATACACAAGCAGACAACCCGGTGCCACACCCTGAGCCTGGTAGTTAAAGATCGACTGCTGACCTAACTGGTTATGTTATCTATAGATTACAGACATTGTAGAGAAAAGCACTGTGAAAATCCCTGTCCTGTTCTGTTCTGTTCTAATTACTGGTGCATGCAGCCCCCAGTCACGTACCCTCTCCTTCCTCAATCGATCACGACCCTCTCACGTGGACCCCCTTAGAGTTGTGAGCCCTTAAAAGGGACAGGAATTGCTCACTCAGGGAGCTTGGTTGTTGGAGACGTGAGTCTTGCCAAAGCTCCCAGCTGAATAAAGCCCTTCCTTCTTTAACCTGGT
>NW_016819081.1:5737-7234 GCF_001698545.2 Rhinopithecus bieti
AAAAAAAAAAAAAAAAAAAAAAAAGAAAAGATATACGAACTAGAATCAACAGACATAGAAAGTGGTTCTACTAATGTTTGGGAAAATACCAGACTTTGAGACAAAAGTTGTTACTAGAGACAAAGAAAGACATTTTATAATGATAAATGTGTCAATCTATCAGGAAGATAGAATAATTATAAACACATATGTATATGAGCCCAAAATATGTGAAGTAAAGCTACCAGAATTGAAGGGAGAAATAGATCATACAAAACAATACTTGGAGTCTCCAATTCCCCACTTTCAATAATGGATAGTTCATACAACTAGGCAGCATATAAAGGACATGGAAGATTTGAACAACACTATAAGCCAACTATATCAAACAGACATCTATACAACACTCCATACAACAGTGGTAAAACACAATTCTCTACTACATGTGGAACGTTCTTCAGTACAGGGTACACGTTGGGCCACAAAACAAGTCTCAATAAATTTAAAATGTTTGAAATCATATATTTTCTGACCACAATTGAATAAAATTAGAAAACAATAACAGAAGGAAATTTGGTAAATTCACGAATATGTGGAAATTAAACATACACACTCCTAAATAACCAATGGGCCAAAGATGAAATGATCAGGGAAATTAGAAAACCATATGAGGTAAATGAAAATAAAACACAACTTAACAAAATTACCATAGGTAGAGAAGGCAGTGCTTAGAAATTTATAGCTGTAAATGCCTATATTAAAGAAAAGGACTTTAAACAAAATAAATAAATGGGACCTAATTAAACTAAAAGCTTCTGTATAGCAAAATAAATAATCGTCAGAATAAATAGACAACCCACAGAGTGGGAGAAAATATTTGCAAACTCTGCATTCAACAAAGGACTAACATCCGGAATCTACAAGGAGCTCGAATCAGAAAGTAAAACAAATAGTCCCATCAAAAGGTGGGCAAAGGACATGAATAGACAATTCTCAAAAGAAGACAAACAAATGGCTGACAAACATATGAAAAAAATGCTCAACATTACATCAGAGAAATGCAAATTAAAACCAAAATGAGATACCACCTTACTCCTGCAAGAATGGCCATAATTTAAAATAAAAAAAAAAATAGATGTTGGTGTGGATGTGGTGAAAAGGGAACACTTCTACACTGCTGGTGGGAATGTAAACTAGTACAGCCACTATGGAAAACAGTATGGAGATTCCTTACAGAACTAAAAGTAGAACTACCATTTGATCCAGCAATCCCACTACTGGGTATCTACCCAATATATAAAAGACACTTGCACACACATGTTTATAGCAGCATAATTTGCAATTGCAAAAAAATGGAACCAACCTAAATGCCTGATATGGTTTGGCTGTGTCCACACCGAAATCTTATCTTGAATTCCCATATGTTGTGGGAGAGCCCTGGTGGGAGGTAATCAAATCATGGTGGCAAGTCTTTCCCATGCTGTTCTCCTGATAGTGAATAAGTCTCATGAGATCTGA
>NW_016819082.1:0-706 GCF_001698545.2 Rhinopithecus bieti
TGGCACTATCTTGGCTCACTGCAACCTCCGCCTCCCGGGTTCAAGCAATTCTCCTGCCTTAGCCTCCCAAATAGCTGGGATTACAGGTGTGCACTGCCATGCCCAGCAAATTTTTTTTTTTTTTTTTTTAGTAGAGACGGGGTTTCACCATGTTGGTCAGGCTGGTTTTGAACTACTGACCTCAAGTAATCTACCTGCCTTCGGCCTCCCAAAGTCCTGGGATTACAAGCGTGAACCACCGTGCCCGGCCCTTTCTCTCTCTCTCTCTCTCGTTCTTTCTTTCTTTTTCTTAGACGGAGTCTCACTCTGTTGCCCAGAATGGAGTACAGTGGCTCAATCTTGACTCACTGCAACCTCCATCTCCCGGGTTCAAGCAATTCTCGTGCCTCAGCCTGCCAAGTAGCTGGGACTACAGACAGGCACGCACCACCATGCCCATCTAATTTTTTGTATTTTTAGTAGAGATGGGTTTTCACCATATTCGTCAGGCTGGTCTTGAACTCCTGACCTTGTGATCTGCCCACCTGGGCCTCCCAAAATTCTGGGATTACAGGCATGAGCCACTGCGCCCTTCCTTCCTTCCTTTTTTTCTTTTTCTTTCTATTTCTTTCTTTCTCTTCCTTCCTTCCTTCTCTTTCTTATCTCTTTCTTTCTCTTTTCTTTTCTTTCTTTTCTCTCTCTCTCCCCTTCCCTCCCTCCCAGCCCC
>NW_016819083.1:0-366 GCF_001698545.2 Rhinopithecus bieti
AAAAAACAAGCTGTTGAGGCACTTACATGGTAAGCACTATAGACGTCTGAAAGACAGATGTGGACTATGGTGAAGTGACAGTTCCAGAAGGCCGTACGTTCCTCAGTCTTCTGGACTTTCCCTCCAGAAACCTCCAGATTCGAAAAAAAAACAATCCAAATATGTTTCCTATGGGTCAGAAGTGGGGAAGTTACAATTACTGAAAACTGTACCAAGAGCCTTCTCCAAAAGATCCCATAGGGAAGAACTTTTCCAGTACCTTGTCCTATGTGAAGAAAGACAAATCTGCCATTCCAGATCCCTCCCCATTCTTCCATGATTGTATGAAGATGTAAGCAAATAGTCCATAGACAGGTAAGATGTAAG
>NW_016819084.1:0-1576 GCF_001698545.2 Rhinopithecus bieti
GGTCATTTAGAAATCACTGATACTTTTATCTTATTTCAAACATGACCAACGGTCACATAGAAAGTTTAAATAATTTAATCTTGAGTGTGTAACATATATTTTAGCCATTGAAATATTTTAAGGAATTTAAAACTTTATTCACAACATTTATAAAGTATGAACTTTTAGAACTCAATGAAGTAGACAGAAGAGCCTTTTCAAAAAAAGATACACATAATAACAAGACAAAAAATACTACCTTGCTGGTTTCACTCCATAAAACATATTTGAAAGTTTCCAATACTAGTGCAATAAATTAAAAGTGGCTATACTCCTCCCATAAGGAGGTGGGGTTTATGTCCCTTTTCCTTGAATGTGGGTGAATTCTAAAACTGATCTGACAATAATACATGGTAGAAGTGATGCTGGGCCAGTAACTAGGTTCAAGTCTTAAGATACTGTCAGGTTTCATTTTCTATATCTGGTATCATTCTCTCTGGGAGACCTGAACCATCAAGTAAAATATATGACTATCCAATACCTCCATACTGTACAGGTTACATATAGGCATAATGGTCAACAGCTGCAGCTGAGCGTTGCCTTTCAATCATCTCTGCCAAAATATCAGGCATGTGAGTGAAGCTGTATTGGACATTCGATAGCAGCCCATCTGTCAGTTAAATACCACTAAATGAACTCACTGGCATCATATTCAACGAAGAATTATCCAACTTATTTTTGCTAGAATTTCTGACAAAGACACTTTTCTAGACCAAACTCTAGTCAGAATCGTTTAAGGTCTCTCTTCAACTAGGCCTTACTCAAGCTTGACCTATGAAAAAACAGACACTTTCAGTACAAGTGATTTTGCCCACACACTAAGAGAGCTGAAGAAATGCTAGCATAGCTTCTAAGAGCTCAGAGCTGCCAAATAATTTACTATTTGGCCCAATCAACACCTAAAGACAGCCCCCCCCGTCTCCGACTCTCTATGGAAGGGTAAGAGCCTAACTTTGATAAATGCCACTTAGCAAACCAAAATGGGTTTTACATTAACCAATCCTTTTGTCATGATTTTCTGTAAATATCCATTTTCTGGACTTTTTTCAACCACTGTTCCCCTCCTTATTCCCTCGTTGTCCCTTTATAGAACCCAGTCACCTCTGCACAAATCAATTTTGAGTTAAGTTCACATTATAATATATCCCTTATTGAAACAGTTATTAGTGATTAAAATCCGTTCTTACCACATGAACTAGAGGGTCCAGCATTGTTTGTTTTTGACATGTCTTACCACCCCAAAAATGTGAGATATAACAAAATGACTATTGTTTTAAAGTGCATTTGAGTTTTGGGTTATTTTTCTATGCACTAATATACAAGCAGAATAACTGGAAAAGGTACTTTCTGAATAAAAGTACTATTTATGTTTTCTAAATACATATTGTCTACCCGGAACTAGGTTATACTCTGGAATGGTGCTATTAGTAAATGAATCTAAGTTTTACCTTTCAAGAGATAGTAACCAAGATAGGCAGAGATATGCAATGTAAATAAAATCTAGCTAGAGTAGGAAAGAATACATTATAGTTATCAA
>NW_016819085.1:0-391 GCF_001698545.2 Rhinopithecus bieti
GAAAGAAAGAAAGAGAGAAAGGGAGAAAGAGAGAAAGAGAGAAAGAAAGAGAGAGAGAAAGAGAGAAAGAGAAAGAAAGAAAAAGAAAGAAAGCAAGAAAGAAAGAAAGGAGGGAGGCAGGGAGGGAGGGAAGGAAGGAAGGAAAGAAGGAAGAAAAAAATAGAGAAAGAAAGGAAGAAAGGAAGAAAAGAAAAAGAAAGAAAGAAAGAGAAAAGAAAGAAAAAGAAAGAAAGAAAGAAAGAAAGAAAGAAAGAAAGAAAGAAAGAAAGAAAGAAAAGAAAGAAAGAAAGAAAAGCAAGCAAGCAGAAAGGGGGAGAAAGCAAGGAAGGAAGACAAATAAGAAAGGGAGAGAGGGAAGAGAAGAAAAAAAAGGATGAGAGATAAAAAAAAT
>NW_016819086.1:0-1167 GCF_001698545.2 Rhinopithecus bieti
AGAGAGAGAGAGAGAGAGAGAGAGAGAGAGAGAATACATTCCCATGGCAAAACAGTCATTCAAACAGCACAGAAAGGCAGAATATAAGAAGTAAACTACTGGGTTTCCTTCAAGAATTTTCTTGTGCGTGAACCAGTAGACAAGTAATGCATGTAGTTATTTGCACACATTTAGAATCCACAAAGGGGTGGCACTCCAGGCCCGTCCAGCACGTTGCTTTTGTCTTTTTTTGCTGCTGCTCCGGGATCTTTTGCGGCAGCAAGACCCCATTCTTGTAAGGGCTGCGCAGAGTTGTGCCGCCCATGCCTGACTGGTTTGAAGGTGCCCCACGGGAGGGCGTGGACGTGTGGTTGCTCCAGTGTTTCCTAGAGCACTCTCAGCCACGCCCACGCTACCCTAGCGGCGCTGCAGGAACCAGCCCGCGGCCAGCGCCGAGATGAGACCGGGTGCCACGTGCTCACCCAGCGGCCTCCAGACCCAGCCCTGCCCGCCGGCGGTACGCGGGTGCCGGGAGACGCCGAGCTGCTGCCCCCGTGTGGCCCGGCGCGGGGGATCCTCTTGCTCACTGGGGGCGTGTCCCGGTAAACCGGCACCTCAGCCCATCGACTCACTCGTGGGATTACAGAGGAGGAGAATCTTTGGTTCTCACCGTCGTGGCTCACGCAGTGGCTGAATCCCGCTCGCACCCGCCTCATCCAGGCAGCTGTGAAAACTGGTTGAAACAGGGATGGTCAGCTGCTACCCCAGGGGGACTATTTGACAGTGCCTGCTGTGTCCCTGTTCTGGTGCTAAAAAGCAGGAGCTCTCTTATGCTCAAATGGAAAGGCCTGTTGGAATCAGATAAACTTCGCGCCACCGCTTATATGCTGAGTCTGTTCATCCATCCATCCATCCATCCATCCACCATCCATCTATTCATCCACCCTCACATCCATCCATTCATCCATCCATCCACCCGTCCATCCATTCATTCACCACCCTTGCATCTTTTCATCCGCCCTCCTATCAATCCATCTATTCATCCATTCATCCATCCATCCATCCACTCATCTATCCCCTCATCCATCCAATCATCCACCCATTCATCTATCTATCCATCCACTCACCCACCCATCATTCAACTATCCACCCCACCATCCATCCGTTAATCAGTCCATCCATCCATCC
>NW_016819087.1:0-1349 GCF_001698545.2 Rhinopithecus bieti
ATTCATCTCACAGAGTTACACAATTCTGTTCATGGAGCAATTTGGTAGCAGTGTTTTTGGGGAATCTCAGAAGTGATATTTCACATCACATTGAAGCCTATGGTGACCAAGGAAATATCCTCAGAAAAAAACTAGACAGCTTCCTGAGAAACTGCTTTGTGATTTGTGAATTCATCTCACAGAGTTACACGTTTCTTTTCATGTAGCATTCTGTTAACACTGTTCCCATGGAATCGGCAAAGGGATATATGGGAGCGCATTTAGGCCTATGGTGAAAAAGGAAATATTCTCAGATAAAAACTAGAAAGAAACTTTCTGAGAAACTTCTTTGTGATGTGTGAATTCATCTCACAGTGTTACAATGTTCTTTTCATTGACAAGTTTGCTAACACTGTTTTCTTGGAATCTGCAATGGGTTAATTCGGAGCATATTGAAACGTATGGTGACAAAGGAAATATCCTCAGAAAAAGACTAGAAAGAAGCTTCCTGAGAAACTGCTTTGTGATAGGTGAATTCATCTCACAGAGTTCCACCTTTCTTTTCATTGAGTATTTTGGTAACACTGTTTTTATGAAGACTGCAGTGGGATATTTTGGAGTGCATGTAGTCCAACGGTGAAAAATTAAATATCTTCAGGTAAAAACTTGAGAGAAGCTTTCTGAGAAACTCCTTTGTGAAGTGTGCGTTCATCTCATAGAGTTAAACGTTTCTGTTGAGGGAGCACTTCAGCATCACTGTTTTTGTGGTGTCTGAGCAGGGATATTTGGGAGTGCATCAAAGCCTGTGGTGGAAAAGGAAATATCCTCATATAATAACTAGAAAGAAGGATTCGGAGGAACTGTTTGTTATGTGTTAATTCATCTCACAGAGGTACATGATTCTTTCCATGCAACAGTTTTTTAGCACTGTTTTTGGGGAATTGGAGATGGGATATTTTGCATCGCATTGAAGAATATGGTGACAAAGGAAATATCCTCAGACCATAACTAGGAAGAACCTTTCTGAGAAAGTTCTTTGTGATGTGTGAATTCATCTCACAGAGTTACACCTTTCTTTTCATGGAGAAGTTTGCTAACACTGTTTTCGTGGAATCTGCAAAGGGATATTTGGGAGTGCATTGAGTCCTATAGTGAAAAAGGAAATATCCTCATATAAAAACTAGAAAGAAGATTTCTGAGAAACCACTATGTGATGTGTTAATTAATCTCATAGAGTTGCACGATCCTTTTCAAGGAGCAGGTTGGTAGTACAATTTTTGTTGAATCTGAGAAGGGAAGTTTTGGATCACTTTGAAGACTTTGGTGACAAAGGAAATATCCTCAGATAAAAATTAGAAAGAAGCTTTCTG
>NW_016819088.1:0-3981 GCF_001698545.2 Rhinopithecus bieti
ATGATCCACGCAATATTTCTATCTGGAAAGATTAGATTTTAGAAAGAAATCTTAGAGTGTTTTCAATATCTAATTAAATATACCATTAAATATGAAGTATATCAAAATTGCCTGTAAATTAACACAAATCATTCATGGAAACTTACTAATTACATGATAAAGATATCCAATATTTTATTGACATGTATATGCTATAATAGATTTGTTACCTCAGAAAGGAAATCAAATAAATTCTGAAAGTTTAACACATTAATTGTGGAAATAGAAAGCAAATTAAGTACCTTGGTTTCAAAACTCCTGAGGCTGAAATGCTAAAAAACTATATATATTAGATTATTTTTTAAATTAAATTGTTGTGAACTTGAATAGTATTGCTAAATCTGTTTATTTCTAAAGAGTGATTGAAACTGAGAATATCTATAAGAATGTAACATTAACTAATGTTTGTGGGAACAATGGAAACTAAGATTCCTAATAAATGTCATCATGAGTGTAAAACTGAGTATATTACACTGAATGAAAACTATTTGCATGATAGTAAATGTTCACTATGCTTGCAATTGCATTTCCTTTGCACGAGTCTTAAAAGCACTTTTAGTTTAGCTTTTGTATTTTAATTTACAAAGATAGTTTCATAGATGCTATTGTTGGGAGAATATAATTGAAAACAAAACCTCTTCCAACCCAGAAGTCCCCTGTACAAAGGTAGTAGAAAAGAAAATAGCTTTATTATAAATAATAATAATAATAAAATATAAACCAGAATTTGACCACCTCATTAAAATCCTCCAAGACAGAAAGATATTTCACACTCTTATGTAGCCAGGCAGATAAAATAAATTACATGTATGTCTTTAAGATAATAATGACTAGTATTGAAGTAAGAGAACTTGATAGCACCATTTGTCACTTGGGGTTTATCATAGATTTCCCTGGTAATTGGGATATTAATCTGTGTTTGCTAGTTAGCTTTATCCATAGGAAAATAGAATTCTCATATCTTTATGAAAACAGGTATTTTGCAACTTAGAGCAAGGTGTCCACCAAAGTTAGGCTCTTACCCTCCCACACAATCAGATATATGGAGGTCTCTTCCCTGTGTTTACATTTCAAAGATATGGTTGCAGTGTCTTTGAAAAAGACATTCTTGATTCTACAGCTGACAAAAGGGCTATCTAAATTTCAAAAGGGGTTTTGTACACATAAAAAAGAGAGGACAATTTACAATTTTAAGTTTTCTAAAGTCTAAAGTCTAAGAAAAAGAAAGAGAAGGGAATCTCTTCCATCTGTTTTCAATAGCAGAATTACACCTTTATCTAGAATATTGATTTGTCCTAACACCACATAACAAAAAATGCTTTCTTGAAATTTTCTGTGCTCTTAACATGCCCACTTAAAAACTGTATATTTCATAATTATTGCACAATGAAATTGATGTTTGATATGGCTTGGTTCTGTGTCCTCACCTAAACCACACCTTGAATTGAAGTCCCCCTTTTCCCCATATATCAAGGGTGGACCAGGTAGAGGTAATCAGATCACGGAGGCAGTTTCCCCCATGCTGTTCTCGTGATAAGTGATAGTGAGTGAGTCTCACGAGATCTGATGGCTTTAAAAGTGTCCCCAGATTCCCCTACTTGTACCCATTCTCTCTTCTGCCTCCCTGTGAAGAAGTGCCTTCTGCCATAATTGTAAGATTCCTGAGGCCTCCCCAGATATGTGGAACTATGAGTCAATTAAACCTGTTTTCTTTATAAATTGCCCAGTCTTGGGTAGTTCTTCATAGCAGCATGAGAACAGAATAATACAGTAAATTGGTAGTGGGGCATTGCTATAAAGATACCCAAAATTGTGGAAGAAATTTTAGAACTGGGTAACAGGTAAAAATTGGAACAGTTTCAAGGGCTCAGAAGAAGAAAAAAGATGTGGGAAAGTTTGGAACTTCCTAGAGATTTGTTGAATGATTTTGACCAAGATGTTGACAGTGATGTGAACAATGAAGTCCAGGCTGAGGTTGTCTCCAATGAAGGTAAGGAACTTGTTGGGAATTGGAATAAAGGTGTCTCTTGCTATGCTTTTGCAAAGAGACTGGAGGCATTTTTGCCCCTGCTCTCGAGACGAATGGAACTTTGAACTTGAGAGAGATGATTTAGGGTATCTGGCAGAAGAAATTTCTAAGTGACAAAGCATTCAAGGGGAAGCAGAGCATAAAAGTTTGAAAATTTACATTCTAATGATGCAATAGAACAGAAAACCCCATTTTCTGAGAGGAAGTTCAAGCCCGCTACAGAAATTTGCATAAGTAATGAGGAGATGAATGTTAATCACCAAGACAAAGGGCAAAATGACTCCAGAGCATGTCAGAGACTTTCACAGCAGCCCCTCCCATTATCAGCTCAGAGGCTTGGAAGAGAAAAAATGGTTTCACAGGCCATGCCCAGGGAATCCATGTTCTATCCAGCCTAGGGACATGTTGCCCTGCATCCCAGCTGCTTCAGCCCCAACCGTGGCTAAAAGGGGCCATGGTACAGCTCCCGGTATTGCTTCAGAGGGTGCAAGCCTCAAGTCCTGGCAGCTTTCACATGGTTTTGAGCCTGTGGGTGCACAGAGGTCAATAATTAAGGTTTGGGAACCTCTGCCTAGATTTCAGAAGATGCATGGAAACTCCTGGATGTCCAGGCAGAAGTTTGCTGTAGGGTGGATACCTTATGGAGAACCTCTGCTAGTGTGATGCAGAAGGGAAATGTGGGTTTGAGGACCACATACAGAGTCCTTATTGGGGCACTGCCTAATGGAGCTATGAGAAGAGAGCCACTCTATTCCTGACCCCAGAAAGTTAGGACCACACACAGCTTGCACCACATGCATGGAAAAGCCATAGATACTCAATACCTGCCTGTGGAAGCAGCTGGGAGGGTCTTGTACCCTGCAAGGCCACAGGGACAGAGTTGCACAAGGCCATCAGAGACCACCTCTTGCATCAGCGTGACCTGCATGTGAGACATGGAGTAAAGAAAGATCATTTTGGACCTTTAGGGTTTAATGAATTCCCTGTTGTATTTTGGACTTGCATGGGGCCTATAGCCCTTTGCTTTGGCCAATTTCTTTCATTTGAAAAGTGTTTATTTACCGAATACTTGTACCCCCATTGTATCTAGGAAGGAACTAACTTGTTTTTCGTTTTACAGGCTCATAGGTGGAAGGGACTTTGTTTGTCGCAGATGAGACTATGGACTTGGACTTTTGGGTTAATGCTGGAATGAGTTAAGAGTTTGGGGGACTCTTGAAAAGTCATGATTATGTTTTGAAATGTGAGGATATGAGATTTGGGAGGGGTCGGGGCAGGATTATATGATTTGGCTTTGTCCCCATCCAAATCTCACTTTGAATTGTAATCCCATAATCCCTACATGTCAAGAGCAGGAGCAGGTGGAGGTAATCAGATCATGGGGCTGCTTCCCCCATGCTGTTCTGCTGATAGTGAGTTAGCCTCACAAGATCCGATGGTTTTAAAAGTGCCTGTAATTTCCCCTGCTTGCTCTCATTCTCTCTCCTACTTCCCTGTGAAGAGGTGCCTTCTACAACAATGGTAAGTTTCCTGACACCTCCACTGCCATGCAGAAGTGTGATTCAATTAAACCTCTTTTCTTTATAAACTACCCAGTCTCGTATTTCTTTATAGCAGCATGAGAACAACTAATACAAAGTTATTTCTCTTTAAAAATAAAATAAGAAATATTTTCAAAGTAATTATCTTCTTTCCAAGAACAGATTGGAATTCACTGATTTACCACAGTTCTTTAAAGTTTTTATGAAATCTGTTATTTTTATACTACATTTTTTAATAAAATTATTTTCCATTCTAACAATGGGGAGAAATTAAATATCTAAAAGGTCATTTGACTCTTTAAAAATTAGGCACTTATAACACTTAAATTATTTACCTTTGAAATTGAAAGGATTTTTTTTTTTTTTTTTTTT
>NW_016819088.1:5894-7291 GCF_001698545.2 Rhinopithecus bieti
TCAAATTTTGATAATGCTTAAGTTTTACATATTATCCCAGATAATTTATTTTTAATTAAAAAAATGGAAAATCAGATGATATCTAATGTATCAATTCTACTGTAACAAATTAATTCTGATATTTTAAGCTTCCTGATACTTCTTGGTTCTATTAGAAGGTAGACAATTTGGTAATGTAGAAAGACTCAAAAGTATATTCCACAAGACTTATTATTTCCTTGGCCTTATACTCTTATATTTGTGAAAGGTATTTCAACAAATGGACACAGTAGTTTCTAAATAAAAGGAAAACATAGTATCATTTTGTCAATGATGGATCAATGATGCCATTCAAATTTTCACACTGATTGTATTCCACTAGGGAAACTGCCTTAAAGAAACACAAATATTAACCCCATTTAAAAAATAAATATGTATTGCATTAATTGAAAATAATTGGAAAAGAAAAAACTGAAACCTATGCTTTTTTCATTATGATTATTTCATTGTGATATTTAAACATTGCATTCAATAAGTTATAACTCTGGTTCAACAACAATTTTCATAAAATATGTTTATCCAGGATATATGCCAGTCATCATTGTCATGTATTCTCTGAGAGAATTCAAAATAGAGTGAGTTAGGTTAATTTCTTACTTAGAAGGCTTCTGAGACTCTAATTAAATTTCAGAGAGAACAGCCAAAATTTCTGGCATGTGACCTATAGATGTAAATACACATTATCCTGAATAAAAGGAGAATTACTTTGTTGAATTATAATGAAGATAAACAATTGAAAATAAAGCCAGTCATGCAGGGAAGATAATCTCATTAAATATTTATGTTTCATTAATGTGAGCATTTTAAAATTTTCTCCTATTTCAATAAAAATTAAGTTCTTATTATTCTGCAGTCATAATAGCAATGGCTGAATTTGAGAATAAATGGCTTAGATGCTTACCCTTCAGTTTTATAAGACAGAGTTTCTGTTTGTTTAAGTTTATATATGAAAATATTAATGTGCTATGAATATTAGGCTAATGAACTGATAGAAGTAACTTGATGATTTCACATAAATGTTTTATCTAAATATGGTTTGCTTTCTAATTAAATAGAATTAAATAGGCTGGGCGCAGTGGCTCACGCCTGTAATCCCAGCACTTTGGGAGGCCGAGGCGGGCGGATCACGAGATCAGGAGATCGAGACCACAGTGAAACTCCATCCCTACTAAAAATACAAAAAATTAGCCGGGCACGTCGGCCGGCGCCTGTAGTCCCAGCTGCTCGGGAGGCTGAGGCAGGAGAATGGCGTGAACCCGGGATGCAGAGCTTGCAGTGAGCCGAGATGGCGCCACTGCACTCCAGCCTGGGCGACGGAGCTAGACTCCGTCTCAAAAAAAAAAAAAAAAAACATTAGC
>NW_016819088.1:11452-13487 GCF_001698545.2 Rhinopithecus bieti
TGTCTTTTGGTGATGTTTAGTGAACCTTTAGAGGGAAAGCAGAGGCTTTCTCTCATCCCCAACACTAAGAAAAGTAACTCTGCTTCTAACAGTTTCTATTAACTTCAAGTAAATTAATAGCAAAAGGAAAATTGTAATATAAAAATATTTGGCAAACATATTTGAACCAGATACTCTACCGACACATGGAAGATTTTTGGCTTTGTAATACCTTAGAAAAAAATAGAGCAATGTAAGCAATGATCTATTCTTTGTGATTGCTGATGCACACCAGATGGGTAGTCTCTAAGGGGGTTAATATTTCTGCAAATCTTTCCTTTTTGAAAAATTTTGTACAACTATCCTCACAAATTTTAAATTTAAATATTTTTGTTCAAAGTCTTGAAAGGTGACAATGTGCTAGCAGCCCTCACTCTCGGTGCCTCCTCCGCCTCGGCATCCACTCTGGCAGCACTTGAAGAGCCCTTCAGCCCGCCACTACACTGTGGGAGCCCCTCTCTGGGCTGGCCGAAGGCTCAGCTGGCTCACTCCCCTTGCAGGGAGGTGTGGAGGGAGAGGCGTGGGCAGGAACTAGGGTTGCATTCCTGTGGACGCGGGCTGGGCGGGCCCCCACACTCTGAGCGGCCAGCCAGCACCACCGACCCAGGGCTCTGAGGGGCTTAGCACCTGGACCAGCAGCTGTGGAGGTTGCTCTGGGTCCCCCAGCACTGCCAGGGATGCACTCAAATTCTCTCCAGGCCTCAGCTGCCTCCCCACAGGGCAGGACTCAGGAGCTGCAGCCTGCCATGCCCAAGCCCCCCCACCTCCACCATGGGCTCTCGTGTGGCCCAAGTCTCCCCTAGGGTCACCGCCCCCTGCTTCTTGATGCCCAATCCTATCCACTGCTCAAGGGCTGAGGAGTGCAGGCATGGCTCAGGACTGGTGGGCAGCTCCACCTGCATCCATGATGTGGGATCCACTGGGTGAGGCCAGCTGAGCTCCTGAGTCTGGTAGGGACTTAGGGAACTTTTATGTCTAGCTAAGGTAAACGTACCAATCAGTACTCTGTGTTTAGCTCAAGGCTTGTAAATACGCCAGCTGGTACTCTGTATCTAGCTAACCTAGCGGGGACTTGGAGAACTTTTCAGTCTAGCACTCTGGGTCTAGCTCAAGGATTGTAAATGCACCAATCAGCACGCTGTCAAAATGGACCAATCAGTTCTCTGTGAAATAGACCAATCAGCTCTCTGTAAAATGGACCAATCAGCAGGATGTGGGTGGGGCGGGGGGGGGTGTGTCACTTAAGGGAATAAAAGCAGGCCACAGGAGCCAGCAGTGGCAACCTGTTCCTGTCTGGTTGCACACTGTGGAGGTTTTCTTCTTTCACTCTTTGCAATAATTCTTGTTCTTGCTCACTCTTTGGGTCCATGCTGCCTTTATGAGCTATAACACTCACTGTGAAGTTCTGCAGCTTCACTCCTGAAGTTGGCGAGACCACAAACCCACGAAGAAGGAACAAACTCCAGACACACCATCTCTAAGAACTGTAACACTCACTGCGGGGATCCATGGCTTCATTCTTGAAGTCAGTGAGACCAAAAACCCAACAATTCTGGACACAGTCTTGTATAGGTGTACTTATGTATATTAATCAGCAATTTATTAGAACAGAGATTCTGTTTGTTTGTTGAGATGGAGTTTTGCTCTGTCACGCAGGCTGAAGTACAGTGACGCGATCTTGGCTCACTGCAAGCTCCACCTCGCGGGTTCACGCCATTCTCCCGTAATTTTTTGTATTTTTAGTAGAGAGGGAGTTTCACTGTGTTAGCCAGGAAGGTCTGGATCTCCTGACCCTGTGATTGAACCGGCTGGGCCTCCCAAAGTGCTGGGATTACAGGCATGAGCCACCACGTCCAGCCTAGAACAGAGATATTTTAAAAACAAATTATTAAAGTAAATGCAGGTGTTTGAATGTTTCTGCCAAAACATATATATATATGTAATTTTACAGTTGTAAAAAAAAAGTTTAGGTAGAATTCTTTTGTCTAAAATAGTT
>NW_016819089.1:0-399 GCF_001698545.2 Rhinopithecus bieti
CAACAATTTGGCAATTCTTTTTTTAATACAGTTAAGTATGAAGCCAGATTAAGTATGGAGCCAAATTTAACATACATGCTTGCATGGATTCACACTGTATTTGCTATTCTAGCTAGATAGAATTAGCACTAAAGTACTTACTCTTCATGTACTAAAGTGAATTTCTTAACTTCACAAAATGTATACTGGTATTAGTAAACTTAAAGACATCAATTTGTATATCAGGAACAAAATATTTATCATATGTGTTTCTTAGGAACTAGGTAACATTGCTGCCTCCAAGGTAAACTGAGTAAGAGAAAAATTGGGTTTAGATTCCCATTTAATTTTTAATGCTTATAATTTGTATTTGTTTGTTATTTGTTCCCCTCTGAGTTTTTCATATTTATATATTATATA
>NW_016819090.1:0-1347 GCF_001698545.2 Rhinopithecus bieti
GTAATCACAAATAAGGATTCATTGTATGCTCCTGGGCAAGGCAACAGCATTCAGTGTGAACACCGCTAGCATTAGTTATTGACTGCTTTGTGCGGGCATCATGCAAAAATTACAGGGGAGGCATATAGCCTCTTCAATGAGCTTATGGTGTAAAAGGGAAATTCAACAATTACCAACAGTTTTACCTTTCCGCTCACCTACTTAACTTGATACCTAGCTAATTAACAATCCTAGGCCAGGCGCAGTGGCTCACGCCTGTAATCCCAGCACTTTGGGAGGCTGAGGCAGGCGGATCACCTGAGGTCAGGAGTTCAAGACCAGACTGGCCTACATAGGGAAACCCTGTCACTACTAAAAATACAAAAATTAGTTGGGCGTGGTGGCAGGCACCTGTGATCTCAGCTACTTAGGAGGCTGAGGGAGGAGAACTGCTTGAACCCAGGAGGTGGAGGTTGCAGTGACCCGAGATCACTCCATTGTACTCCAGCCTGGGTGACAAGAGCAAGACAAAATTCTATCAAATGCTCTCTGTTCAAATATATGGATTTTATTATTTAATAAAAGATTGATTTTAATAAGAAGCAACTGAATATTTAATATGACATTAAATATATATGCATATATATTTTAAATACTCACTGCACAGTACATTAGAAAACTGGACCTAACTAGGCATTTTATATTATATAGCCCATATACTCTGCTATTTTTGTGTGGTTGTTTTGTATTGTTTTTGCTCTTCTGTAATGGCATTGCTAAGTTCTCAGTTAAACTCTACAAATTATTACATTATGATATGAATCATTAGCTAATAAGTCATGCATTTATCATTAATAATCCACAAAGTAAATATCACATGGTCATAAAATAGAGATTATTACTTAATGATCCATAATTATATTATAGCAAATGTGTATTTATTGTTATGGGAATTTTCTCAGCATAAAAACTATTGTTCAAATTTAGCAGAATTAGAGAGAGAGACAGAAAGAAAAAGAGAGAGAAAGAGTCTCATTTTGTCACTGAGGCTGAAGTGCAGTGGTGCGATCACGGCTCACTGCAGCCTTGAACTCCCTGGGCTCAGGTGATCCTCTTGCCTCAGCCTACCTAATAGCTGGGACCACAGGCATGTGCCACCACATTCTGCTAATTTTTTAACTTTTTGTAGAGACAGAGTCTCACTATGTTGCCCAGGATGGTCTCAAAATCCTGGGTTCAAACAATCTGTCCACTTCGGCCTCCCTAAGCACTGGGATTACATGAATGAGCCACCATGCCTGGCCTATTTTTTGTAATATTATAAAATATGACATATAATTAAAAGCTAATATATAATTTATTTTAGAT
>NW_016819091.1:0-1857 GCF_001698545.2 Rhinopithecus bieti
CCTCACTACATCCTCCGCCTCCCAGGTTCAAGCGATTCTCCTGCCTCAGCGTCCCGAGTAGCTGTGATTACAGGTGCCCACCACCATGCCCGGCCAATTTTTTTGTATTTTTAGTAGAGATGGGGTTTCGCCATATTGGCCAGGCTGGTCTCGAACTCCTGACCTCAGGTGATCTACCAGCCTCGGCCTCCCAAAGTGCTGAGATTACAGGCATGAGCCACCATGACCGACCTGCTACATCTTCTTTATGCCAGAAGGATAGAGAGAGGAGTCTTATTTTCTGTTTTTTAAAATTATTATTTTATTTTATTTACTTATTTTTTGAGACTCCAACTCTGTCACTCAGGCTGGAGTGCAGTGGCGTGATCACAGCTCACCGCAGCCTCAACCTCCCACTTCAGCCTCCTAAGTAGCTGGGATTACAGGTGCTCACCACCATGCCTGGCTAATTTTTTGTAATTTTGGTAGAGATGGGGTTTCGCCATGTTGCCCAGGCTGGTCTTGAACTCCTGGGCTTGAGCAATCCACCTGCCTCGGCCTCCCAAAGTGCTAGGATTACCAGCATGAGCCACCATGCTCGTCTGTAAGTCTTATTTCCCAATATCTTTTGGATCTCCCTATCTTATAAGCTTTAGGCCACTTAACAGATATTTACTGAGCACTGCCCTTGTGCTATGCATAGGAATATAGTGGTGACTTGGACAGACAGCCAAGATGCATTCTTACATGAGGAAGACAGATGTTAAATGGCCATATGCTAAATGCTATGTGCTAACTGCGTGACATGATAGAATCACTAGGGAGGGGAGATGGGGAGTCTACTTTAGGTAGGGTGGTCAAGGAGGGGCTCCCTGAGGAAGTGACATTGGAACTAAGCTCTAAAAGGTTAAAAAAAGGTGGCTGGGGCAGTGGCTAACGCCTGTAATCCTGGTACTTTGGGAGGCTGAGGCAGGTGGATCACTTGACGTCAGGAGTTTGAGACCAGCCTGGCCAACATGGTGAAACACTGTCTCTACTGAAAATACAAAAATTAGCTGGGCATGGTGGTGGGTGCCTGTAATCCCAGCTACTCCGGAGGCTGAGGCAGGAGAATCACTTGAACCTGAAAGGTGGAGGTTGCAGTGAGCTAAGATCGGGCCACTGCACTCTAGCCTGGGCAACAGAGCGAGACTCTTGTCTCAAAAAAAAAAAAAAAAAAAAAAAAAAGCCCAGGTGTGGTGGCTCACGCCTATAATCCCAGCACTTTGGGAGGCCGAGGTGGGCAGGTTACTTGAGGTCAGGAGTTCCAGACCAGCCTGGCCAACAGGGTGAAACCCCATCTGTACTAAAAATACAAAAATTAGCCTGGCATGGTGGTGCACACCTGTAGTCCCAGCTACTCAGGAGGCTGAGGCAGGAGAATCGCTTGAACCGGGGAGGCGGAGGTTGCAGTGAGCCGAAATGGCACCACTGCATTCCAGCCTGGGCAACAAAGTGAGACTGTCCCACACACACACACACACACACACACACAAAGATGAAGAAAAAGTCAGCCATGCAAGTAGCTGGAAGCAAGATCAGCTACATAATTTGTGGGGCCTAGTGCAAAAGGGCACCTTATTCAAAACTTATTAAAAAGTTAAAGATAGTGGCCGGGTGTGGTGGTGCATGCCTATGGATCCAGTTACTTGGGAGGCTAAGGCAGGAGGATTGCTTGAGCCCAGGAGTTTGAGGATGCAGGGAGTTATTATTGCACCACTGCATTCCTGCCTGGGCAATAGAGTAAGACCTTGTCTCTAAAAATAAAAGATCTTTTTTGTTTGTTTGTTTTTGAGATGGAGTCTCGCTCTGTCGCCCAGGCTGGAGTGCAGTGGCGCA
>NW_016819091.1:6329-9273 GCF_001698545.2 Rhinopithecus bieti
GCTGTGGGGTGCTAGCCTGGGACCCAGAGGCCCCTTGGCATTTGCTGGCAGACTCCCAGCTGCATTCCTCAGCATGGAGCCTGAGGGAGAGAGGAGGCCTGGGACAAAGGTGGACAAAGGTGGTTTACCCGGAGGTGCCTGTGTGTGTGTGTGTGTGTGTGTCTAGAAGGTGAGAGAAGATTCCAGAGGGCTGCTGGAGTGTCGGGGAGGGGTGTGGGTGAGGGTGCTGGGGCGCATTGTGGGCTGGTTGTGCCAGGGAGGGGCAGGTGAAGAGTCTGGCCCTTCTTGGCCCAGAAGCTGTGGAGCCTGGAGAGAGGAAAGCTACCAGCTGCTCCCCAACATCCCCTTCACATAAAAGGCTGAAGGGCGCAAATAGGGCAGCACCTTGGTGGGTTAATTCCCGCACCCCGCCTTACCCTGCTGGAGGGCGGGTGGGGCAAGAAGAGAACAAAGGAGAGGATGCGAGCGAGCAGGGAGTGTGGGAGGGCCTGAACCCAAATGGGAGGCGTCCGTGAAGAGGGTCCCTGTCCGCCCCTCCCCCCGTCTGGCTCCCTGATTCCTGGGTAAGGGGTGTGCAGGGAGGAGATCGTCGTGGGGCCAGAGCTGGGGCTTAGCACTGGAGAGAACTGGCTCAGCTGTGGGTGGGAGCCAGGCCTGAGTCCCTTGGTGCCCCGCCCCTTTGCCGCTTCCAGTTGTTCCCACACCTGCTGCTTGGTCTTGAAGCTTGGGCCTCCACTCCGCCCACTGCAATGGTAGAAGCTCCAGTTTACGAGACACCCCTACCCCACATCACACGCCCTAACTGGGGAAGTTGGGCTTGGACACAGCCTCCCTGGGCCTTTCCAGAGCTGCCCTCACGCCCTGTGCTTTCTGGGACCCTCTTGGTCAATTGGGCCGGGGAGGGAAGTGCAGAGAACAGATGTTTCACGGGAGTGACTGTTGAAGCTTCCCACCACCCTCCCACCACCCCTGCCCAGCCTGGCTTAGGATCCCTTTTCTTCCCCGGCAGGAACTCCCCGACCCCAGGTGGAAACTCCTGTGCCCAGTGGACAGACCCTGCCTGCAGTAGGGTCAGGGAATGAGGGAGAGGGGTGGGCAGAGGTTGGTGAGGTGGAGCAGGAGGAAGCTGCCAGGGAGTGGGGAAGGGGTCCAAAGGGAAGTAACGGTATTGGGGGGAAAGGTGGCCAGGTCCCATTGCCCCTGTTGGGAACAGGCAAGTGTGGCACTGGCCCTTTAAGTGGGGTGCCAGTTAGTGCCCTCCCCAACCAACCCAATTCATGGGCACACTGAGCATGTGCAGGGGCTGTGCATGTGGGGAGGAGAGGGGAGGGAAGGGGAGGGGAGAGGGGGGCATACATTCCGGAGGGAGCTTCTCATCCCCTACTTCCGGTAGCTGCCCCACTTCTCCTTCCTGGGTCTGACAAAGGAGCCCATGGTGCTCACCCAATCCCTTCCCCACCCCAGGCCCCAGGGGTGCTGCCCTCTGCAAGTGCTGAAGCTGTCATGGGTGCTGGCCAGGCCCTCTCTGCCCTGGGGAGTCTCCTGGCCGCCTGGAGGTGGCACACACGTAGCCCAGTGCCAGCCTCACTTCCCTGGTGTGGGCGGCAGTGAATCTTCCTGCTGCCTACGTGTTCCATTTCATTCCATTGGTGCCAGGGTTTTAAAAGAACCATCCACCTGTGATGCCACTTTGAAAGTGAAACAGCTCAAAGGATGCAGGCCCTACCCCCCCCACCAGGACCTTCCAGTCAGAGAGGAAGCAAACAGCCCAGAGGCTACAAGGGCCTTCCCTGAATCCCGCTCCTTCTGCTTCTCCCCTGCTGGCCAAGGGATCAAAGTCAGCTTCCTCCAGACTACCTTCACCTGCAGCCTCCCTCGAACCTTTCCACCACCTCAACCTTACCTGTTTCTGCCAAGTCTTCCCCTCTCCCAGCCCTCAGCCCTTCCTGTTACCTCCCTACCCCTTTAGCACTTGTCCACTCTTAGCTACTGGTACCATTATTTTCTTTTTTCTTTCTTTCTTTTTTTTTTTTTTTGGAGACAGAGTCTCACTGTTGCTCAGGCTGGAGTGCAGTGGTGCGATCTCAGCTCACTGCAACCTCTGCCCCGCCTGAGTTCGAGCAATTCTCCTGCCTCAGCCTCCGGAGTAGCTGGGATTACAGGTGCCTGCCACAATGCCCAGCTTATTTTGTATTTTAGTAGAGACGGGTTTTCACCCTGTTGGCCAGGCTGGTCTCGAACACTTCTGACCTCAGGTGATCTGCCTCCCAAAGTGCTTGGATTATAGGCGTGAGCCACCGCGCCCAGCCTATTTTCATTCTTTTTTTGTTTGTTGTTTGGGTTTTGAGACGCAGTTTCACTCTTGTTGCCCAGGCTGGAGTGCAATGGCGCAATCTCGGCTCACTGCAACCTCTGCTTCCCAGGTTCAAGCAATTCTCCTGCCTCAGCCTCCCAGGTAGCTGAGTATAGGTGCCCGCCACCATGCCCAGCTAATTTTATATTTTAGTAGAGACGGAGTTTCACCTTGTTGGCCAGGCTGGTCTCAAAACTCCTGACCTCAGGTGATCCGCCCATCTCAGCCTCCCAAAAGTGCCAGGATTACAGGCCTGAGCCACTGCACCCAGCCTATTTTCATTCTTGAAGTGAAATTTACATGCCAAGAAATCAACCCTTTGAAAGTGAACAAAGGCCAGGCGTGAGTGGCTCATGCCTGTAATCCCAGCACTTTGGGAGGCTGAGGTGGGCGGATCACCTGAGATCAGGAGTTCGACACCAGCCTGGCCAACAGGGTGAAACCCCATCTCTACTAAAAAATATAAAATTAGGTCGGGCACGCTGGCTCACGGCTGTAATCCCAGCACTTTGGGAGGCCGAGGCGGTAGATCACGAGGTCAGGAGTTTGAGACCAGCCTAACCAACATAGTGAAATCCTGTCTCTACTAAA
>NW_016819092.1:0-3405 GCF_001698545.2 Rhinopithecus bieti
TATTATTTTAAAAGTTTTAGAAAAAAAGGAACAATGGACACGTGCGTATATAAAATGCAGAGTAGAAATGAGTTGTACAAAAGATGAGCTGTGAATAATTCCCTAACTCATTCAGGGAGCAGGTGCACAGTCCCTCCTTATTCTCAGGGGTGCCCTGAGCACAGAAGCCTCCAGATGGACACAGGAGGGGCAGTGTGAGGGGCACCTACAGCTGGGGTGCTTCTCTCTAAAGGAGCGGGTCTGGGGCAGACTCCAGCCTCATCACAGTCAGATCCCATCGAGGCCCGAGCAGCTTCTTCTCCAGTCCTGAGATGGCCCAGGGACCCCCACAGGTGTGGGTGAGGGGCTCATTCTCAGGGACCCTTGGAAATGCAAAATCAGAGCTGCCAAGGGAATGTCTGTCTGTCCTCTCTCCATCTCGCCTGCCTCTCTTCCTCCTCCATCAGTCCAGCATCTTCCCCGTGTCCAAGTCAGACTGGGCCCCAAATCCTGCTGACCCAGCCTGTTCTCCTTTCTCTACTCATCACACATCCTGCAGGACAAGGTCGGAGTCTGGGGGTCCTGCAGAGCTGTGCCAGGTGTTGCTCTTAGTAGAAAATTGGAGAGATTTTCTCTTATACATGAGACAGAGGAGGGGTTGTCAACCAGTGGGGTTTGTAAACTTTTGTTCTTTCCAAAATATCATGGCTTTGTCTTACTAAGCTGAGATTCCAGGAGGGATGAGCAAAACTGCATGCACCTCCCACCATCTCTGTTGGCTTTTTTTTTTTAAAACCCTTACAGTTATTGGGACAATCGGGATAGAACCAGAAAGGGCTGCAGGCGGGAGCAGATCTAGGATGAGCCACATCCCAGATGCCCCAGAAGGTCAGAAATGAAGGGGCTTTGGGACGGTCACATCCAGGCAGCTCCCCGTTATTCAGATGGGGAGTCCAGGGTGCGAGGAGAACCAACTTTTTCAGAAGTTCCACCTCCCAAGGAGAGGCTGAGCCATCACAGACCCAGCCCCACCTCCCCGGGCTCCTCCCGCCTGACTCCCAGAGCAAGCACCTGCCTGTGATCTCCGCTGGCCGTGGCTCCCCATGAGAGGTGATGCTCCTGGGAATCCTGCTCGGGGAGGAGGAAAGTCCCCGCTGCTCCACTCATCAATGCCGAACCTCAGACACCTCCCTCCCCTCTGACCACCATGGAGGGAACACCTGCCCCAACCCTGAAGCACCAGGAAGCCACGCGGACCACACCCTTACTGTCCACCCTGCGCTCTGCTGCCCTGAATCAGACCCTGAATATTGGAGGTCGCATTGAGATGAGTCTAGAAACTTCTCTTGAGCTGGGAGTGGCTGTTTTTGTCACCCATGAGTCAGGACTTAGAGGTTGGGACCCCCAGAGGCTCTGATTCTGAGGTGGAGACATCAGGAAGGGAGTGGGTGGGGCCTCCGTCTTCCACCCTCAGTCTAATCTCATCTCTGAGGTTCACCCCCGTCTCCTCCCAGCCCTCCCTGCTCTTTACCCTACTGAGACTTCAGGGGTGGGAGCCAGGGGTGGGAGGTCCCATCTATTTCCACTCTCTCATGGGCGGGACCCTCCCATGCATACCCTCCCCGTTCACTGCCCTCAATCATTATTGTTCCAGAGCTCCCCTGGAGGCAGGTCCTGAGCTGAGCCTTTGAGCTCAGAGAGGACAGGGTCAGGGCCCTCCCCTGAGACCACGAGCTCCAGGGGGTCACTGAGGGCCGACCACTCGGAGGAGAGGTTGTGTGCACCGGAGCATCTGTACTGGACTCCGTGGGAGCCCCTCACAGGGCCCAGGGTGAAGTTGGCCTGGGAGAGCCCAGCCTGGGGCTGCCGGCCAGGGTGCTGGAGGAAGTCACGTCCCCCCTCCTTGTATAGAACGAATCTGTCATAGCCAGCATCAGAGCCACACTGGAGGGTCAGCTTATCCCCAAGGGCCACGACAGGACCCGGCTGCACTGAGAGTGATGGCTTCTTAGAAACACCTGGGAAAAGGTGGTCACGATTTCCAGGAGCGACCCTCAGGCTTCCCCACAAACCCTCCCTCTCCCCCTGGGCCTCACCACTGCTGATCTTCCTGTGTCTCTGACCCCAGGAGCCCTGAGCCCTCTTGTCCCAACATCATCCTACCTGGCGCTGCCCTGAGATGTGGCTCCTCCCCACCTGCCCGGAGACTCAGGGAGCTCCAGGCAATGCTGTGAATTTCTCACCTGGGACCAGGAGCTCCAGGAGATCGCTGGGTAAAGACCACACGTAGGGAGAGCGTGAGTCATAACCGTAGCACCGGTACGACCACCTGCGACTCGGGCTCACGGGGCCCACGGAGAAGACGGCCTGGAATGACCCATAGGCATTGGGCTGGGAGTTCAGGCACTGTGGGTGATCATCTTCTCCTTCCTTACACAGAATGAAGCCAACAAATGCCACCCATGAGTCACACTGGAGGGTCACGCTTCCTCCTGAGGTCACCACAGGGCTGGGCAGGGCTGAGAGGGTGGGTTTGCTGTAGGCTCCTAGGAGAGAAGGAGGCACAGTGTAAATGGGTCTCACACCCCCTGCATCATCCCCAGGGCTGGGCTGTGAGAGGGAGACGCCCCTGAGAGCTGATCCCCTTCCTGAGGACAGAGCCTGGGGCTGGGACCCCTGAGTGTCCTCTCACCTGTCACCACCAGCTCCAGGGGGTCACTGGGCTCTGACCACCAACTGTGGCTGTAATACTGACAGCGATACCGCCCTGCGTCTTCCCAGGTGATGGATGGGATGGGGAACTGGCCCTTCTTCACAAGCTCTGGTCGTGTCAATGTAATCCAGGATGCTGATTTTTTCTCCCTATATAGATGGTACTCCAGGGCTTCAAGGTTTCCCTGACACCTGAGGGTCACGGGACTCCCCTGGGTGATCACACGGTCTGGCTCAGCCCAGAGTGTGGGCTTGGGGAGGATTCCTAAAAGGAAATCAGAGATTGGATTCTAAGTCATTTCCCACCCAACAGATCTCAGCTGTTGGCTGCAGGACCCTCCAGACGTCCCCATCAGTCAGCCCAGATCTGCTGTTCCCCATCCCCAGCTGCACGGGGGTGGCCCCTTGTCCCCAGTGAGGAGGAGGGACCTGGGACAGCTGGGGACAGACTCACCTGCCTGCACTTGGGTCCTGGGGCCCAGACTCAGCCCTGGAAAAGAGTTCCCTGTGAGAGATTTGCCCCTGAAGCCTGAGCAGGTCCTCCCCTCCCTGGGATCTTTGTGAGCCCCTGGGGTCTCCTTATGCACCAGAGTTTGGCTGTGGGGTGAGGCCCCTCCTAGGTTAGAATCTCCCCTCCCTCTTCAAATCTCACCGAGACAGATCAGGACCATGAGGATGGGGGTCATGGCGTCTCCTCCCACTGCCCTGCTCTGC
>NW_016819092.1:3972-7743 GCF_001698545.2 Rhinopithecus bieti
TCTGAGTCTTTCCTGCCTCCTCGGTGCCTCTTGCGTCCTTGGCCGTCCCTCTGCACCTCGATTCCTGGTCGACATTTTGGGAGCAATGACTTACGTTTGTGCTTTGATTTGAGGAGTTGAGGAGGGAGCTGATACGTATTTGATGACTGGTTGTCATCCGCTGCCTACGTGACCTTGGTTTGTAGTGTCCCGTCTCTGAGCCTCAGCTCCTTCCTTTGCAGACTGTTGTCATGAATCCCACTCGTCACCGTGGTTGTGGGGTCAGTGGTGCCTGGACATTGGGAGGGGCTCATTTCTGCCTGATTTCCAGACCAGGGTAAGACCTGAGGTGTTTGGGCCATGAGAGGATCTTGGTGTTGGACTCCACAGTCTATGAAGGTCATTGATGTCTCCACTTAAGACGTCACATCTGACCCTAATGGAGAAACGTACATCAGGCATTTCTGAAATACGCAGAGCATCAATGTCATGAGCAGAAGAAGACACGTGGAAGCCCCGAGTGTAGACGGATCCGCAAGAAAGAACAGAGGCCAGAGGTGAGATGCCACAGGGTCCCGGGACCACGAAGGGCTCATTAGGGTGGAGGTTTCCGCCACTGAGTGGAGCCGGGAGAGGAGCCTCGGGATCTGTAATAACAGTGAGGGACTCAGGGCTCCAGACCAAGGTGGGAGGCTGCGTCCTCCAGCCACACATGAGGCTCGAGTGGACCCCAAGCAGCCCAGAGGAGTTCCATCAAAGGAGTGCACCCAACCGTCCAGTGATAGAGCTGCTGGGATTTCAAAGAAAGAAGCACTGAACACCAGGGTGTGCATAGAGCATTTATTAGGGGGACTCCATAGGGTGGGGTGTCCTTGTCTCCTTGCCCAGCGTATCCTTGTGGATCTCAAGGATGTGTTTCCACATAGCAGCACGTTCTTCAGATGGACAAGGAGACACTGGATGTTCTATCCAAAGCTTTAACCTAAAATAAAAATAAAAACAAAAATAAACCCCTAGAGAATATGATCTCTCAGTACAGTTGTTTCTTGGGATACACAGGTAACTCGTTTCAGTACCTCCTGCACGTAACAAAACTTACTTGTACTCTAGCCCTGACATTGTCTCTGCTGGACCTGCAAATAGGAAAAGCCCGCTGTTCATATACGCAAGTCTTGCTTCTCAGGAATGCAATAGTTCTGATCCCCGTTGGTTTGAAAAAAGTGTGCACATAAGAGACCCCAGGAATTCAAGGTTGCATTGCTCCAGGGTTGCCTGGATTTTGAGTGTATTGGGGAGTGAGAAGCAAGGATTACAATCTGGAGTGCATGGCATGGCAAGCCACAGTGCATCCGGGAAGGGAAGTGTGATGTTGGGATATATGCTGGTTTTCACCTGCGGTTCCTGGTTCATAACTCCCATAGTGCTTGTTACAGTCTTTCGTTACAATATCGGCTGTGCTGGGCCTAGGGGAGGCCTCTGACCTCCTCCTGCCCTTCCTTCACTTGCCCAAGGCAAGACTCGAATGTTCCCTGCCTGTCTCATGGTGGCTCTTAAGACCCATCTAGAAGATGGTCTCACCCTGTTCCTTGTGAGAGGAAATGCTGACATCATGAAGCTTCCATAAAAGCCCAAGAAGACTGGGTTTCATGAGTTTCTGGATGTCTGAGCATGTGGAAGCTCCTGGAGGGTGACACCCAGGGAGGGCATGGAAGCCCTGCGCCCCTTCCCTCATGCCTCCTGCTATGTGTTTCTTCATCTTTATCCTCTGCAGTGTGCTTTGTATTCAACCAGGAAATGTCAGTGTTTCCCTGAGTTCTGTGAGCTGCTACAGCAAATTATTCAAGGCCAAAGAGGGGGTCATGGGATCCCCAACTTGAAGCCAGTCGATCAGAAGTTCTGGAGGTCTGCACTTGGGAATGGTGTGGGGGACAGTCTTGGGGACTTAGCCTTTAATCTGTGGGATGTGGGACTGTGTCTGGGTAGACAGCGTCAGAGCTGACTTAGAGGACACCCAGCTGCTGTTCGCTACTGGGTCTAGGGAAAAAAAAATCCCACATGTCTGGTCCTAGAAGTCTTCTTCTGTGTAGATGATTCCTGTGATGTGAGAGTAGAGGAAAAGCACTGTAGAGAGAGCTCTCTGTACATAGAGAGGTAGAGGAAGTTCTTATCAGCAACGAGGGAGAGGCTGACAAAGCTGCCTAGAAACAGAGTTCCCTGGTTCCAGAGGTTCAAAGCCAGAGTTGCTGTCAGTCCATTGGAGGAGATGCCATTGCTGGGCAAGTGTTCTCTCGAGAGCATCTTATCTGAATTCCTGACGTCCTAAAGAATAGCTAGTGATAAACCTTGTCAAAGCAGGAGAGGGGTGAAGGACATGGAAGTGTTTCTTGTGGGTTTTTTTTTTTAAGTCCTTAGAAACAGTTCTTATCTGAGACCTGGAAGCATGAGCCTCCTCTCCTTCAGGCCTTTCTGGCCCTGTAGGGTCTGAGTTTGACCAAAGTCATCTCATCCTTGCACCTGTGACTTTCCTATTGGGTGTCTGGAGTGAAGGCACTGGGTTACGAAGTTTAACCTGAGAGTTTCAGGAATTTGGTTGAGGGGAGGGCTTGTTTCTATATTTTAGCAAAAGGGTTAATTTTCAGTGATTTCTAGAAACAACCTAAAGTGCTTTATCAGTACTTGGGGATGCTCAAGACCTCAGCTTGGGTTCCAGCCTGCAGGTGGAAACAGGCATCTGTCCAACCCACAGAGCAGTCATGGCACTTTCTCTCTCTCTCAGAACAAGGAAAAAAGTGGAGGAAACTGTGGGACCTTAGAGACTGTGGCTCTCTGTCTTTTGTGTTTGTGGACAGACCCTGGGATAACTCAGTGACCCAGGCTGCACTCAACACTGAGCCACCTTCCCGGGTGCGCACGACACAGACTTGCTTTATCATTGTTGGACCGGGAGTATCTGGCACTTGAGTGTGAAGGTCACACGGACCTCGCCATGCTGGGCGTAACACGGAACTGATTCTAAACTTGGGAGTGTGGACACCGCAGGGCAGGAGCGGCTACAGGAATGCCCTCATCAGTTTTCATTCCTGAGTCAGCCCTGGGAGAAACCCTGTATGGAAGATCATGTGTGTGGGAGAAAACCCACCCCAGAGGAATAAAATCAAACAATCCATTAGAGAAAAAACAGGCAATTATAGAAATGAATTAGGAAGCTATTGTGATGTGAAAATAGTAAATTATATTAACACAGTTAGAAATAATTTCATCAAGAATGAGACACAACTGAAACAATAAACATTGTATTGGTGTAGAATATTTATTAAAATTTTCATTAGTCATCAGAGAAAACTAGAAGTGAAAAAAATAGAAACAATAATGCACACAAGAAATGGAATGAGAAGAGGAAACAGGTATCTCTCTATAGATCACACTTTCAGAAGGAGGGAAATAAGGAGTATGTTAGTAAATACTTGCAAAGAAATAAGTTGTCATTTTACAGAAATGAAGAAAACATGAGTTTAATGTGCATAAACTCATAAATAACATTAATGTCTTAACTATGATAGAGCAAACAATACCTAGAATAGATACAAAGTAATTTAAAATTACTGGAGAAAATGAAAATTATTCTCAAAGGAAAGACGAGCACATTGGGACTGGATTTCCCAAGAGTAAAAGTGACAAGAAAATGACTGGGGTTGAGGTTCCAGTTGGCTGAATGGAGAGGGCTGGAGTCTGCCTACTCACCAAGAGGACCCAAAATGGCGAGTAAATACCAACAGGTCAAGTGGATCTTCC
>NW_016819093.1:0-10980 GCF_001698545.2 Rhinopithecus bieti
CACACTCCAGGTCCCTGTGTGGTGGATTCCACCTCTGAAGGCCCGAGGGCTGCGCGGTGAGGACACCACGGGTTCTGGTCCTTCCCACGCGCGCGTCCGCTGGCCCAGGCCGGGAGGAAATGACTGTGAGCTCAAGGTGTGAAGTGGGACTAAGAATGGGAAAGGGAGTGACTTCCGCCGGAGAGTCTGCGATTGTCACCTGTGGAGGGGCCGGCGACTTTTGAGACGGTGAAGAGCAGGCGGGGAAGCAGTGAGGAGCAGATGGTGAGGAGCAGGCGGCCGTTTGGCCGTTGGAGTCCCCAGCTGACTCTGGCCGGGTAGAATGTCCAAATGTGCCCAAAGACTCGACTCTTGGCTTCATTGTCTCCCGTGTTCTGGGTTTCCGGAGTGCGCAGGATTGGACAGCCCACAAACATATGAGATTATCTGCAGCCAGAGGTTAAAAAGCCATTTCTGGTATCAGCAAATGAGTTTAAGACACAACCCATTAGAGTTTCTGTGGCGCAATCGGTTAGCGCATTTGGCTGTTAATCGCAAGGTTGATGGTTTAGGCAAGATTCACACTTTCTGTTTAAAGACTTTAATCCTGGGAATCCTCCGGACCTCTACTAGCTTTAAATCAGATGCCAAAATATGCTGCGCGAAGGCTCAAGTTCCATGGAAAGGTCCTAAAAACAGGAATATTTCAGCAAAAGTAATTTTTCAATAGAGCCTGAGCCTGGGGCTTCAGAGCTTACCCCATATCCACGGCACCTATTTCATCACTTCCTGAAGCTGGGTTTTTACAATTGCACATTCCTGGAAATCCAAAACTCCCAATAATTGGAAACTTTCAAGAAAACTGCAGTCTTCACTTGTGGTAAAGCCTCAATTTCTGGGTTGAAATCTTGATTCGTTCACGACGTGACTTTTAAAATATTACTGAATTTTCTGTACCTCAACTTCTTCGTCTATAAAAAAGAGAAAAACAAATGCAGTGCTTCCCCTGGCTGGGCGTGGTGACTCACGCCTGTAATCGCAGCACTTTGGGAGGATAAGGCAGGCAGATTACCTGAAGTTAGGAGTTTGAGACCAGCTTGGCCAACATGGTGAAATCCCATCTCTATTAAAAATACAGAAATGAGTGGGGTGTGGTGGCGGGTGCCTGTAATCCCAGCTACTCGGGAGGCTGAGGCAGGAGAATCGCTTGAACCCGGGAGGCAGAGGTTGCAGTGAGCCAAGATTGCACCACTGCACTCCAGCCTGGAGACAGAGCAGACTCCATCTCAAATAATAAATAAATAAATAAATAAATAAATNTGAGCTGTAACAACGCCCTTCCCAGTGTACAAAAGTGTGTAACAGCCACTTGAATTCTATCTTCCAAATGTCTCCTGTGGCCCAGGCTAACCCAGAGCTATCTAAAGAGGCAAATCTGGGAAATGTGCATTCAGCTTAGCAAAACTGACACATTACAAATCCACCATAGTCCACTTCTTCTCAACGTGGCATCAATGTACACCTTCCTCCTCCTCCTCTTTTCCTCCTCTTCTTCCTTTCTCTTCTTCCTCCTCCTTTTTCCTCCTTGTAAAACCATACTTAAGGTTCATATAAAGACAATAGGAAAATCATACTTATTCAGTGAAAATATGCCAACCCTTTCCCCAACAGGATAGTCTTTCATTTGTCTTTTAATGATGTTCACTCCTTTTTTAGCTAGATCACATTCCATATTTGCTATCCTGTAACCTAAATATTGAGATTTCTAAAAGTTAACTATTAATGAATACCCTAGCTAGGATGATGGACGAGGAGAATTCTCAAGAAAAGTATTGGTTAATATGTACCCAAATGTATTCATCTCAAAATAATGAAGGAATACTCATAACTATTACAAGTCCTCATTTCTGCAACTGTCGCTGGCCCTAACTGGTATTTGTAACTATCTTCACATCTTGCCCTCACAGCCATTTCCTTTGGGCCTGGGCCGGTGGAGGTGAGCGTGGGAAAGACCAGAACCCGCGGTGCCCCGCACCGCACCATCCTCTGGTCTCCAGAGTTGGGATGCACTGAGCAGGGACCTTTGCTGAATTCTAAACTAGCTGTCGGAATACAAGAACAGCTGCCTTTGAGAAACAGTTCAGGTCTCCATATTCCAGACTTCCTAGTAGCACTAAACGCTTAATGTTCACACAGGAATTCATGGTTCTCCTAAAACTCTGCTGTGGAATGCCTTCCTTCACCGAGCATTTACTGGGCGCCTACTAGGTGCTAGGCTGGCTCTGGGCTCTGGGCTGCAGCCTGTGCACACTCCAGGTCCCTGTGTGGTGGATTCCACCTCTGAAGGCCCGAGGGCTGCGCGGTGAGGACACCACGGGTTCTGGTCCTTCCCACGCGCGCGTCCGCTGGCCCAGGCCGGGAGGAAATGACTGTGAGCTCAAGGTGTGAAGTGGGACTAAGAATGGGAAAGGGAGTGACTTCCGCCGGAGAGTCTGCGATTGTCACCTGTGGAGGGGCCGGCGACTTTTGAGACGGTGAAGAGCAGGCGGGGGAAGCAGTGAGGAGCAGATGGTGAGGAGCAGGCGGCCGTTTGGCCGTTGGAGTCCCCCAGCTGACTCTGGCCGGGTAGAATGTCCAAACGTGCCCAAAGACTCGACTCTTGGCTTCATTGTCTCCCGCGTTCTGGGTTTCTGGAGTGCGCGGGATTGGACAGGCCACAAACATATGAGATTATCTGCAGCCAGAGGTTACAAAGCCATTTCTGGTATCAGCAAATGAGTTTCAAACTCAAGCCATTAGAATCTCTGTGGCGCAATCGGTTAGTGTGTTCGGCTGTTAATCAAAAGGTTGATGGTTCTAAGCCCATCCAGGGACGGTTCTTTTTACTTAAGCAAGATTCACGCTTTCTGTTTAAAGACTTTAATCCTGGGAATCCTCCGGACCTCTACTAGCTTTAAATCAGATGCCAAAATATGCTGCGCGAAGGCTCAAGTTCCATGGAAGCTCCTAAAAACAGGAATATTTCAGCAAAAGTAATTTTTCAATAGAGCCTGAGCCTGGGGCTTCAGAGCTTACCCCATATCCACTGCACCTATTTCATCACTTCCTGAAGCTGGGTTTTTACAATTGCACATTCCTGGAAATCCAAAACTCCCAATAATTGAAAACTTTCAAGAAAACCCCAGTCTTCACTTGTGGTGAAGCCTCAATTTCTGGGTTGAAATATTGGTTCGTTCACAATGTGACTTTTAAAACATTACTGAATTTTCTGCACCTCAATTTCTTTGTCTATAAAAAACAGCACACACACACACACACACACACAAAGTGCTTCCCTTGGCCGGGCGTGGTGGCTCACGCCTGTAAACGCAGCACTTTGGGAGGATGAGGTGTGCAGATCACCTGAGGTTTGAGACCAGCCTGACCAACATGGTGAAACCCCATATTTACTGAAACTACAACAATGAGCCCGGGATGATGGCAGGTGCCTGTAATCCCAGCTACTTGGGAGGCTGAGGCAGGAGAATCACTTGAATCCAGGAGGCAGAGGTTGTAGTGAGCCAAGACTGTGCCACTGCACTCCAGCCTGGTGGCAGAGCAGACTCCATCTCAAAATAATAATAATAATAATAATAAATAAATAAATAATGCTTCCCTCATGGATTAATCTAACATTTGTGAATCCAAAAGTATGTGAGACAGGTCTCAATAAATTTAGAAAGTTTACTTTGCAAGGTTAAGGAGGCACTAGTGACAGCTTCAGGAGGTCCTGGTAACATATGCCCAAGGTGGTCGGGTACAGCTTGCTTTTATTCATTTTAGGGAGACAGAATACATCGATTGATACATGTAAGATTTACACTGCTTCAATGTGGAAGGGCAGGATAGCTCAAAGGGTGGGGAGCTTCCAGGTCATAGGCAGATTTAAAATTTTTCTGATTAGCCATTGGTTGAAAGAGTTATCATTATTCCAGAAGGGAATTTCTGGGTTAGATAGGGAGGTTGTGGAGACCAAGGTTTTATCATACAGATGAAGCCTCCAGGTAGCAGGCTTCAGAGAGAACAGATTGTAAATGTTTCTTATTAGACTTAAGGTCTGTGTTGATGTTAATGCTGGTTGTCTTTTCCTGAGTTCCAAAAGGAAGGAGGGTATACAGAGGCATGTCCAACCTCTCCTTCCCATCATGACCTGAACTAGTTTTTCAGGTTAACTTTGGAATGCCCTTGACCTAGAGGAGGGGTCCATTCAGATGATTGGGGGACCTTAGAATTTTACTTTTGGTTTACACATTTGATGAGAAATACACATAAAGCATATAAGCACCTAATAAATGTTCATTAAATGTTAGTTGCTGTAATTATTTTCAGTAGCATCATCATCACAACTTTCATATTTTACCTCAGCCTTTTAAACAACTGCTTATTTTTTTATGGTATGGATGAATCAGTATATATTTAAATGGCCCTTGGTTAATGGACACAAAATTGTGTCTAATGCTTATTCTTATAAAAAATTATTCAGAGAACATCCTTATACAAATATATTTCATCATTTGGGTAAGGATTTCTTAAAACACACTTCTAGAAATGGACTTGCTTGGTCAGAGTATTTGTGCCTTTCCAATTTTTCTAATTGACGGTTAATTGACCTCTAATGAAGTTGGGCCTAGTCATATTCCCACACTCTAAGAGAATGCTCCTTCCTTGGCCACACTATCTGACATTTAATAGCAGCACAAACTCTTCACTTTTGTTTGGGGAATGTTATTGCTTGCTGGTCTCACAATAGCCCTGAATCTTACAGGTAAGGAACTGGTGCTACGCTGTTCTCCTTTGCTCTCCTGACCCCTGGGAATTCTGGGAAAGTGGTTCACAAGAGACCTGAGGTTGGATTCACCTGACTGTAAAAGTGCTGACAATGGGTGTTCCCACTGTTCCTGTGACAGAGAGCCCGGACTTCAGCTGCTGAAGAAGAACTCAGACCTAACCCTCCAGAGGAGGACCTTTACTTTGGCACATATTTGGTCCTTAGCTAAATAAAAATTGAAAAGGGGAGATTTTAAATGTTCATCTAATTGAGACTTTATATAATGGATCTTTTTATTTTATTGTGGCAACAAGAGGAGAGATTGCATTCTTAGGTTTTTATTGTTGGAACTTAATAATATTGGCTACTGCTTTTGTGGAATTGTGTTTGGTCTATGCTGGTACATGGTACTTGCTATGAAACACTGTCTGGTGAACTGGATAGGCAAGTAGCTAAAGAAAATGTTATAAGAAACAGAAATACGTGTTGAGTCCAATCTCTCTCCTGCACTGCAAGATTCTGTTGCAGTGGTCCCTACACCTATTGCCATAGCACCCCTTAAGTTTTCTTTAAAGCTAAGAAAATAGAAATAGAGGGTGGATTCTCAAATAGATATACCTAGAGTTAGGTAAAGTCTTATTGATTGTTTCAGAGGTTTGGATGTCTTAGTTATCTCAGGCTGCTGTAACAAAATACCATCTACTGGGTGACTTAAACATTTATTTCTCACAGTTCTGGAAGCTGAGATGTCCAAGATGCCAGCAAGTTTGGCTCTTGATGAGATTCCTCTTCCTAGCTTCTAGATAGTGATTTTTTTTTACAGTATTTACCTTGGCAATAATAATCTTATTTTTCCATTTGGTTAGTTTTCCATGTATTTATTACTTAATACTAGCCAATTTCTCCCCATTTCTGTAAATCTCCCATCAATACATAGAAACACACAATCATTTTGGTTGGTTTGCTTGCTTGTATGTTTGTTCAAGAAATTTTTCCTGGCTGGGCGTGGTGGCTCATGCCTGTAATCCCAGCACTTTGGGAGGCCCAGGCAGGTGGATCACCTGAGGTCAGGAACTCGAGATCAGCCTGGTCAGCGTGGTGAAACCCCGTCTTTACTAAAAATACAAAAATTAGTTGGGCATGGTGGCGGGCACCTGTACTCCCAGCTCCTAGGGAAACCGAGGCTGGCAGGCACTTGTAATCCCAGCTACTCGGGAAGCTGAGGCAGGATAATCGCTTGAACCCGGGAGGCAGAGGTTGCAGTGAGCCAAGATTGCGCCATTGCACTCCAGCCTGGGCAAAAGAGCGAGACTCCTTCTCAAACAAACAAACAAAAATAAATAAAGAAAGAAATTTTTCCTGGCACATTTCCACCTGCTCCATTCTGGATGACTTGCTCTTCAGGCTTATCTCACAGCTGTTATCATAATGTCTCTCTTTACTACACCATCTTGGGATTTCCATTGCCTCTCTCTTTTGTTAGATCCCCTGCTTCATGGATCTCAAGGGGGTTCATTCCTCACTCACTCTTTCCTTTTGATGATGCATATCCTCCAAAACCTCCTATAAAGCAGTTACCTTAGAAATAAACTTCTTGAGACACTGCATGTCTGAAAACATCTATTTTACCCATATACTTAATTGATATTTTACTAGACAGAGATATAAAGAGATAGGCTGAAATAATTTCTCTCAGATTTTTAGAGGCCCTGCTTTTTTTTTTTTTTTTTTTTTTTTTTTTTGGACAGAGTCTTGCCTCTCTTTGTCGCCCAGGCTGGAGTGGGGCGGCGGGATCTCGGCTCATTGCAACCTCCATCCCCGGGTTCAAGCGATTCTCCTGCCTTGGCTTCTGGAGTAGCTAGGATTACAAGCACCCCGTTTTCAGTAGAGATTTTTTTTTTTTTGTTTTCAGTAGAGGTGAGGTTTTGCCATGTTGGCCAAGCTGGTTTTGAGAGAGGAGACCACTCCTCATATTGTCTTATTCTTAATTTCTTGTTTGCTGAAAAAGTGGAGTTGAAAGAATGGACAGAAGTGAAAATCATGGTCAGACAACCGGGCGGCACATTTCCGGCCTGATTGTTAAAATTCAACCCCTGAGCTCACCACTTGTGCTATCTATAAATTCTAGACATTGTATAAAAAAGCATTATGAAACTCCCTTTTCTGTTCTGTTTCATTCTGATTACCGGTGCATGCAGCTCCCAGTCACGTACCCCTTTCTTGCTCAATCAATCGTGACCCCCCCTCACACGGCCCCTTAAGAGGGACAGGAATTACTTATTCGGGGAGCTCCGTTTCTAGGACGTGAGTCTGCCAATGCTCTCACCTGAACAAAGCTCTTACCTTCCACGATCAGGTGTCTGAGGGATTTTGTCTAGGACTCCTCCTGCTACAGTTTCGAACTCCTGACCTCAAGTAATCCTCCTCCCTTGGCTTTGCAAAGTGCTGGGATTACAGGCGCGAGCCACCGCGCTGGGCCCTTGCTGTTTACTGTTTTCCATTGTCGTTTCTGAGAAAGAAAAAAGTAACCCTTTCCTGCTGTCAGCTAGAACTGGTCTGACAAACACCTAGGCCATGATGTTCTCTGGTTAAAACTAAAAATTTTGGTAACACCAATATCAAAGTTACCCTCTCACCAAGATAAAAGAAAGACTATTTCACAATCATATTTGATCACAAACAGAGCACTGCTCAAACCATAATATGATCAAATATCCCTCTTTCCCAGCTACTAATAGTCACTGTTAATTATTTTATTTTTTATTTTTTATGTTTTTGAGACAGAGTCTTGCTCTGTGGCCAGGCTGAGTGCAGTGGTACAACCTCGGCTCACTGCAACCTCTGCCTCCCAGATTCAAGCAATTCTCCTGCCTCAACCTCCCAAGTAGCTGGGACTACAGGCACCCGCCACCACACCCAACTAATTTTTGTATTTTTAGTAGAGGAGTTTCACCATATTGGCCAGGCTGGTCTTGAACTCCTGACCTTGTGATCCGCCCGCCTCGGCCTCCCAAAGTGTTGGGATTACAGGCATGAGCCACTGCGGCTGGTCTTTTTTTTTTTAAGACAGAGTCTCTGTCACCCAGGCTGGAGTGCAGGGGCGTCATCTCAGCGCACTGCAACCTCCGCCTCCTGGGTTCAAGCAATTCTCCTCCCTCAGCCTCCCAAGTAGCTGGGATTACAGGCATGCCCAACCATGCTCGGCTAACTTTTGTATTGACTGTTGATTCTTTTTTTTTTTTTTGAGACGGAGTCTCACTCTGTTGCCCAGGCTAGAGTGCAGTGGCACGATCTCGGCTCACTGCAAGCTCCGCCTCCCGGGTTCACGCCATTCTCCTGCCTCAGCCTCCCGAGTAGCTGGGACTACAGACACCTGCCACCACGCCCGGCTAACTTTTTGTATTTTTAGTAGAGATGGGGTTTTCCCATTCACAGGATGGTCTAGATCTCCTGACCTCGTGATCTGCCAACCTCGACCTCCCAAAGTGCTGGGATTACAGGCGTGAGCTACCGCGCCTGTCCAGACTGTTGATTCTTTACCAATTATGTGTTTAGTCCTGCAACCATTCCTCCCACTTTCTAGATAAAAATATGGAGATTCCCAAAGGAAGAATTGTCCCACAGTTTCCCCATAGTGTTTGCTGTCTCCTCTGTTGCAATGAGCCAATATACTCAGGTTTGACTGTAGGTTTGTTCCTGATGGTTATAGACTAGAGCGCCTCAACATCGTAGAGAAGATGGATGCCATTCTGATTCTTTGTTGTTTGCCTTAAACTGTTCTCCCATCTCCCCTCCCAAAAGCTTATAGGATCTTCTACCTGTTCCTACTATTTTGAAACTTCGTGATCTATTTTCATCTGCCATGCTGGGTACTCAGTGTGCTGTTTCAATATAGGAATTTATATTTTGGAGGCATCATCCCAAAGATGTTTATGCATATAAAATTAAAGGTATATATTTATTTCCGGCAGCTAGCGTCACCCTTTTGATACACTTTTGCTGCATAATAAACCATCCCAAGCTTATTGACTTAGAATAACAATAATTTATTATTTTTAGTGATTCTGTGATTTGGCTTGGACATTCTTCTGGTCCAAGCTAATTCATTTGGGGCTGGATGGTCTAGGATGGCCTGACTCACACATCTGGGGTATAGCTGGATAGGTTGGAACAAGTGGGATGCATGGATCTTTTTCTTCATGTGATCTCTCCAGCAGGCTTGCTTGGGGGGGATCTTCAGATCATGGTCTCAGGATTTCAAATGAAGCAAAAAGCAGGCAATCCCCCCATGTGCAAGCCTCTCTTCTGTCAGGTTTGGGAAGACACCAACATTTACCCAAAGCAAATCACATAGCCAATCCCAGATTCAACAGGGGAGAAATAGACTCTCTTGATGAGAGAAGCTGCAAAATATAACCACCATTTTTTTCAGTCTATCACAGTGTACCATACTGGACTATCAGTAGCTTCCTCGTCTTTTTCTTTCTTTCTTTCCTTCCTTCCTTCCTTTCTTTCTCTTTCTCTCTTTCTTTCTTTTTCTTTTTTTTTCCTTTCTTTTTGAGACGAAGTCTTGCTCTGTTGCCCAGGCTGGAGTGCAATGGTGCCATCTCGGCTCATTGCAACCTCCGCCTCCCGGGTTCACACCATTCTCCTGCCTCAGCCTCCTGAGTAGCTGGGACTACAGGCGTCCACCACCACGCCTGGCTAATTTTTTGTATTTTTAGTAAAGACGGGGTTTCACCATGTTAGCCAGGATGATCTCGATCCGCCTAGCTAATTTTTTGTATTTTTAGTAGAGACGGAGTTTCACCATGTTAGCCAGGATGATCTCGATCTCCTGACTTCATGATCCGCCCGCCTCAGCCTCTCAAAGTGCTGGGATTACAGGCATGTGCCACTGTGCTGGCCATGACACAAGTTTAAAAGAATAATTTTTCTTTTTCTTTTCTTTTTTTTTTTTTTTGAGACGGAGTCTCGCTCTTTCACCAGGCTGGAGTGCAGTGGTGTGATCTCAGCTCCCTGCAACCTCCGCCTCCCGGATTCCAGCGATTCTCCTGCCTCAGCCTTCTGAGTAACTGGGATTACAGGTGCCTGCCACCACGGCTGGCTAATTTGTGTATTTTTAGTAGAGAAGGGGTTTCACCAAGTTGGACAGGATGGTCTCGGTCTCTTGACCTCATAATTCGCCTGCCTCGGCCTCCCAAAGTGCTGGGATTACAGGCGTGAGCCACCGCGCCCGGCTAAAAGAATATTTTATTTTATTTTATTTTTTGAGATGGAGTTTTGCTCTTTTGCCCAGGCTGCAGTGTAGTGGTGTGATCTCTGCTCACTGTAACCTCTGCCTTCTGGTTTCAAGCAATTCTCCTGCCTCAGCATCCCAAGTAGCTGGGTTTACAGGCACCAGCCACCACACCTGGGTAATTTTTGTGTTTTTACTAGAGATGGGATTTCACCATGTTGGCCAGGCTGGTCTCGAACTCCTGACCTCGTGATTGACCCACCTTGGTCACCCCAAGTGCTGGGATTGACCCACTTGGTCACCCCAAGTGCTGGGATTACAGGTGTGAGCCACCTCACCTGGCCTAAAAGAATAATTTTTAAAATTCTTTTTTTGGTCAGGTGTGGTGGCTCACACCTGTAATCCCAGGACTTTGGGAGGCCAAAGTGGGTGAATCACCTGAGGTCAGGAGTGTGAGACCAGCCTGGCCAATATGGTAAAACCCCATCTCTATTAAAAATACAAAAAATTAGCCGGGGGTGGTGGTGTGAGCGTGTGCTCCCAACTACTTGGGAGGCTGAGGTGGGAGAATCACTTAACCTGGAAGGAGAAGGTTGTAGAGAGCCAAGATTGTGCTGCTGCACTCCAGACTGGGCAACAGAGAGAGATTCTGTCAAAAAAGAAAAAAAACAAAAAACAGCAAGCAAGGACCTCATGGCTGGCAAGATCCAAACCAGTAAAGGGGCAGCTCCTCAGAGATAGGCATGTGCATTGGAGAAAAAAAGTATCCTTAACATGACTTCATATGATAATCAGCTCATTAAAACTCATGTGTGTACTAAAAATTATGGGATGGAGGCAAGAACCAAGCACACAAGGGCCAAAGTAACTAAGCAACCCACCTATCAATCTAAAGGCAAACACTGGCTAAAGATGAGGGAGGCAACCTTGTGAAGAGAAGAAAAATAAACACATA